>NW_028270176.1:89559867-89873437 GCF_037043375.1 Chiloscyllium plagiosum
AGACCGAAGGTTCTGTTTTCGTGCGGCATGACACTGTCTTCAGTTACTGGAGGAGGAAACTACTGAGATAAGGCATGTTATAGACACTGAAACAAGATGCAGCAATAGGGATGGTAGTGTAGAAATGCAGTACATTTCAAATATGTGGAGGGACAATTAGTTGCAGAGATAGGAACTGGTATAGGAGTAAAAAATATTGAAGACACTGGATCCACAAGACATGCCATAGATGCAGTGCTGGAGAGTAGCAAGTCTTAGTGTAACAGAACTTAAAGTAGGGGTGGGGACTGTCCGTGGGGTGGACCTGTGCTGGACTCCCCCTCCAGAACTGTATCGATGTCATGTCTTGTTAACAGAGGTTTGGAGCCTTCTCATTGCTTTCTGCTCGGTTGTCGAGACTGGATGAAGTTAGCAATACTGAGGGTTGCAGAGTTAGCAAGGACTCTTCAGACTGTTCACGGTTACAGGCAGAGAGAGTTGTCTGTACTGGAAGAGGTTACAATAGGATGGTTCACTTTCACGGATGGCTTTAGTGACTGCAGGAGGTTACAGAGTTGAGAAGGCTAGTAGTGATGGGAGGAAGTCACTGAGATAGAGAAGATTGCAGAGATTGGGAGAGGTTACAGATCTGGGGAACGGTCAAGTGGCTTCATTATGTTACACAAAGGGAGGATGAGCAGGAAAGGCTGTGGGAGTTGGAGGGGTTTGTACAGATAAGGAGGTTTATAGGGATGGTAGAAGGTTCATGGGAGTGAGGTGCTATAGGATAGGATGAAGGAGTGCTGTGGGGACTGGAGAAGGTTGCAGTGATATCATGTGATGGAAAGGCTTGAGGAAGGTGCACAGATGGGAAGGTTGGTAAAAGAGACAGGGTGGGCTGGAGGTACTGGACATGTTGACAGTGATAAGGATTAGGTAGTTTTTTGGGGATAATGTCCATAATTCTGTACTTTTTGAAGTCATGATGGGAAGAGCTAAGGATCGTGCAGAAGTTGTGTGTCTAAATTTGGAGAAGGCCACTTATCATTTCATTATCACTATGACTGATCATTATTACTAGCATTAGACAGGATGTGAAAAACGTCGGCTCGGAGGAACTATTTGCAGTCGAGCCTACAATTGGAAAGCAGGAGTATTTTCCAGTGATACAGTGAGAATTCAGGGCCAGCGTATACCATGAACAGTGAATGACAAACGCAGCAAGTCCATCGAATACAGATCAAATGATATTGAGAGTTTGGTAAAGAAGATACAGTGCAATAATGGCAGGTAAAGCCCTTCACAACTATAGAGAGTGCAAGGGGGACCTTAAAAATGAGGGGCACTCAATGGCCATGGAAACTCCTTGGCAGGCACGAGTAAGGAAAAGCCACAAGATATTTTATGACTATAGTCAGAGTCAGAGGATTCCCTGCTGAAGAGTTCAGCTTGTTGGAAACCAAAGGGACAAGCTGTACATGGATCCAGAGGAAGTAGGTGAGGTCTTTAATGCATCCTTCCCATCTGTATTCACACAGGAGAAAGACATTGTAGCCGGGAATTTCTTTCGGGATGGTGAGGTTCGAGAACATGTTAAGATCAATAAGGAGGAGGTATTAAATGTTTTCACAGGCATAAAGGGGGAGAATCCCCAGTTCCCAATGAAATGTAAACCAGGCTGCTATGGGAGGTAAGGGGAGAGATTGCTGGGGCCCTGCTGCATATATTTAATACTTTGCTGGCCACAGAGACATTGGGAAAATATTGGGAACAATTCTGAGGGACAGGATGGATCAACATTGAAAAGGCAGGAATGGATTCAGGACAAATTTGGTAAACGAAGATCCTGTCTGATGAGTTCAGTTAAGTTTTTTGAAATGGTGTCTAAAAATATTTATCAGAGCAGTGCAGATGATATGGTTATCATGGAGTTCACTGAGGCCATTGACAAGGTCCCAGTCAATATATAAATAGTCCAACTGGAGAAATGAGCTAAACCTGACTTCCCCTTGGGAAACAAGGCAGGGAACGGGACTGAGGTGTTCGGGTGCACTTCGGCAAAGTGACCACAATTCTATGAGTTTGAAAATAGCTTTGATGAAAGACAGGCCTGGTCCAAAAGTTAAAGTTATAAAATGGGGCAAGGCAAATATTGATAGTATTAGACATGAACTTTTTAAAAGTTGATTGGAGAAGCTATTTGTAGGGAAAGGGAATTCTGGCAATTGGGAATATTTTAAATGAGAGATAAAAGAAGCGTTCAGCACCAGCATGTTCCTGTTAGTGTGCAGCTCAATGCTGACAGCATTCATAAATACTGGCTGTCGACTGAGACTCTTGTCAAGGAAAAGGGAGCACATGTCAGATACAGCCAGCTGGATCAAGGGAATACCTGAGAAGTATCAGAGCTGTAGGAATACACTTTGGATGGAAATCAGGAATACAGAAAGGAGGCGTGAAGTAACTTTATCTGCTAAAGTTAAGGAGAATACATAGAGATTCTACAAATGTATTAAGAGCAAAAGAATAGCTAGGGACAAAACCAGGATCCCTAATTATCAATGAAGACAGCGACGTGTGAAACTACAAGATCGTAAACAAATATTTCACTTTGGAGTTTACTGTGGATAAGGTCTGGGGCGCTCAGGGAACTAAACATTGTTTGGCCTGACCATTATTGGCGTACTGTGTGCAATTCTGGTCTCAATGCCATCGGAAGGTTGTTGTGGAATTTAAAAAGGCTCAGAAGAAATGAACAAGGATGTTGCCACGGTTGGAGGGTTTGAGCTACAGGGAAAAGCTGAATAGATTGGGATTATTTTCACTTTAACATGGGAGGCTGAGGAGTTATCGTGTAAACGTTTATTAAAATCATGATGAGAATGGATAGGGTCAATAGATAAGGACCCTTCTCCTGTCTGGGACAGGGTGGGGGAGGGGGGAGAAAGAGTACAAACCTACAGGACACAGCTTTAAGGGGCGAGGGAAAGATTAGAAGGGACCTAAGGGACAGCTGCTTCCTGCAGAGAGTGACACGTGTATGGAATAAGCTGCCAGAGGAAATGATGGAGGCCGATAGAAATATATTTAGCAGGCATCTGGATGGGTATATAAATAAGATGAGTTTAGAGGGATATTGGCAAAGTTCTGGCAAATGGGAAGAGAAACATCATGGAGGCGTTGGAACAAAGGGTCAGTTTCCGCGCTGTACATCTCGAGGACGCAATGTCTTGAAATGAGTCCACATAGTAGAAGAGGCCGTGTTGGAAGTTTTAAAACGTAGAGGTAGATAAATTCCCAGGACCTGATTAAGTGTATTGCAGAACATTGTGGGAAGCTGGAGAAGAAATTGTAGGTTCCTGAGCTGTGATATTTGTGCCATTGATAGCCACGTGCGATGGGTTGGAAGACTGGGAGGGTGGCATTGTGGGCAGTGATGGAGGGTTTCTGAGATTACAAAGGGATCTTAATGAAATACGTGAAAGGCTGAAAAACTGCAGATGGAGTTCAATTTGGTTAAATGCGAGGTAGTGCATTTAGGTTACAACAAACAAGGGTCAAGCTATCACAATTAATAGTATGATCTTCAGTAGTTTTGTAGATCAGGGGGACCTTGGGGTTCATGTACATAGTTCTTTGAAGTTGGTAACAAAGAGAGATAGGATGGCTATAAAAGGTACTTGGCACACTTAGCTTCATTGCTCAGTCCTTCGAGTTTAGGAGTTGGGAAGTCGAGTGAAGATTGTACAGGACATTGCTGAGGCCTCTTCGAGAATACTTCATCCAGTTATGGTCACCCAGTTATAGGAAGGATATAATTAAGCTGGAGAGGGTGCAAACCACATTTGCCGGGATGGTGTTTGGTATGGAAAGTTTCAGTTATAAAGGTAGGCTGTAAAGGCTGGGACATTTTTCACTTGAGCCTGGAGGTCGAGAGGTGACCGTATAGAAGTCGATAAAATAATGAGGGGTATAGATAGAGTTAATGCGACTTGTCTTTTCCCAAGGGCAGATGAGCTTCAGGACGAGGGGCTACATTTCTTAAGGTTAGAAGGGAGAGATTTAAAAACAGAAAACATGAGAGGCAAACTGTTACACAGAGTGTGATTTTTTGTGCGGAATGAAGTTCCCAAGGATGGGGTGAATGTGTGAATAATTACAACGTTTAAAAGACATTTGGATTAGTATATGAATACGAATGAGTTAAAGGGATGTAATCCAGGAACAGGCAGGAGGGACGAGATTAGTTTTAAATTATGGTCAGCATCAACCGAACAATCAGTTTCCGTGCTGGGGGACTGTACGACTATGAAAGTAATGTTGTGGCCTTATTTAAGAAAGACTGCAAGGGGAAGCCAAGGAACTGCAGACTGAGGAGACAGAAATCAAGGATGGGTAAATTGTTGGAGCTCATTCTGAGACAGAAGATTTAGGTGAATTTGGAAAGACAAGGACTGATTACAGATGGTTAGAGTGGCTTTGTGCGCGGGAAAACATGTCTCACAAACTTGACTGAGGTTGTTGAAGTCATGACCAAGAAGATAGATGAAGGCAGAGCAATAGACGTTGTTTCTGACTTCAGCAAGGCCTTTGACAAGTTTGAGCAGGGTACACTGGCTCGTAAGGTTCCATCACATGGGATCGGGGAGAGCGAGCCAACTGGATACACAATGGATTTGATAGGAGGAGGCAGAGTGCTGTTGTTCAGACTGGATGTCTCTGACCAGCAGTATGCTGTAAGGATTGGTGCTGGGACCACTGTTGTGCATCAACTACATAGATAATTTGGGTGAGAATATAGGAGTCACTGTTGTTATGCTTGTGGATACCAAAATTTGTGGTCTTCTGTGCAGTAAATACAGTTGTCGAAGTGGATCTTGATCAACTGAGAGTTAAAACTCATTGAAGACACTGGTCCATAAGACATGCCATTGATACAATGTTGGGGGGAAATACAGAACAGAAAGGCCCCAGGCAGCATTCCCTCCATCTCGTGGTAGGCCTGCTTTCCCCTCTGTTGTCCTGATGCTCACTAAGACAGCACAGGCCTGGATTGATAACTGTGACACCCCCGATGCTGTCGCATTACAACAAAACTTACAGTAGGGGTGGTGATTAAGCCTGGGGTGTCTGTACTATGCTCCCCCTCCAGCACTGTATCGGTGTCATGTCTTGTTAGCCGATGTTTGGAGCTCTCTCGTTGTTCTCTGCTATGTGCACTGTGAGTGATTTTACCTCACTGCAGGATTTATTGAAGTTTCCAGATACCCCTTCCCTTTGTCTCTTTGGCTGACCAAACATCTTCAATGTGGTGATGGACGAGACACCCAGCAGTTGGGAAGTCTATTGAGTCAGGACCTTCCTAAATACGAACAGGAGACAGAGAAATAGACAGACTCTGAAATTAGGGTGATGGAAACACATGCAGAATGGTAATAATTGCAATACTGATCTGGAAAATCCCAGTCTCCATCCCTGGCCTGTGCTGCTGTGTCTCTCTGGATCTTTCTCCTGGATGGGGTTCCTGGGGTTTGTGATGATGTCATTTCTGTTCGTTTTCTGACGGGTTGATAGAAGGCATCTAGATCTATGAGCTTGTTTATAGCGTTGTGGTTGGAGTGCCAGGCCTCTAGGAATTCTCTGGCATGTCTTTGCTTAGCCTGTCCCAGGATAGATGTGTTGTCCCAGTCGAAATGGTGTTTTTTTTCATCCATGTGTAGGGCTACGAGGGAGAGAGTGGCGTGTCTTTTTGTGGCTAGCTGGTGTTCGTGTATCCTGGTGGCTAACTTTCTTCCTGTTTGTCCTTCGTAGAGTTTGTGGGAGTCCTTGCATGGAATTTTGTAGATGAGGTTGGTTTTGTCCATGGGTTGTACTGGGTCTTTTAATTTTGCTAGTTTTTGTTTGAGAGTGTTGGTGGGTTTGTGTGCTACTAGGAATCCGAGGGGTCTTAGTAGTCTGGCTGTCATTTCTGAAACTTCTTTGATGTATGGTTAGGTGGTTAGGGTTTCTGGCTGTTATAGTTATTGATATCCAATCACAATTCGTCATTCTGGTTATTTCACTTGTCTCACCTTATTGTATTCAGCCAAAGACAGATTCCAAACACTTGTCTCATTATAAAATACAATTTCTAGCAGAGAACATTTTTATCCTTGTCATGAAAATTTTTCTTGCTCTTTGTCTGTGACTGATTCTGTGTATAACAGTTACACAGTCTCCCACTCAGTTGGCTGAATAGTTGGTTTGTGATGTAGAGGGAGGCCACCAGCGCAGGTTCAATTCCCCACACTGACTGAGGTTACCATGAAGGGGATGCTCTCTCAACCTCACCCCATCACCCGTGTGGGGACCTTCAACATAAACCACCATGAGTGGTCTCTCTAATGAGAGTTATTTGGGACTCTAACCTATCAATGTTAGCATTTTAATTTTTTAACAATTTCTTATTGAAAAATATATTTTTATTATTATATTAAACCAATAACAAAACAACTCTAATAACTGAACAAACTTACACCCATGTGCATCTATATAAAAATAAGTTTGAGTCTCTAAACAGACAGAAGAAAAATAAAAATAAACAATAAGTAATAAATAAATAATACGGCTCAGCATAACAAAGTGATAGCTCTCGTCCTTCGAGAGCATTAACTGATACACATTCATACGTTCATAATTCATAATATGTGATTCATTAGACAATATCGTCATGGCTATATGAAAGCCCTTTTTAGAGTGGCAGATAAGCCTGTATCGCGGTAATCCAAAAAGGGTTGCCATATCTTATATGAATCTCTGCTTTTCGGTGCACCATACTGGTGAGAATGTCCAAAGGGATATTCTCCATGACGAGCTTACAACCACCCAACGGACCAGGAGGTTTTTCAGACATCCAACACAACAGAACATTCTTCCTCGCACAGGAAGTATGGGGGAGATATTAAAAAGTATTGTGCATCAGTATTTACTGTGGAAGAGGATATGGAAGATATAAAATGTAGGGAAATAGATGCTGATACCTTACAAAATGTCCATATTACAGAGAAGGAAGTGCTGGATGTCTTGAAACGGGTAAAGGTGGATAAATCCCCAGTACCTGATCAGGTGTACCCTAGAACTCTGTGGGAAGCTAGAGAAGTGATTGCTGGGCCTCTTTTTGAGATATTTGCAATATGGATAGTCACAGGTGAGGTGCCGGAAGACTGGAGGTTGGATAACATTGTGCCATTGTTTAAGAAGGGTGTTAAGGACAAGCGAGGGAACTATAGACCAGTGAGCCTAACGTTGGTGGTGGGCAAGTTGTTGGAGGGAATCTTGAGGTACAGGATGTGCATATATTTGGAAAGGCAAGGACTGATTAGGGATAGTCAACATGGATTTGTGCATGAGATATCATGTCTCACAAACTTGATTGAGTTTTTTGAGGAAGTAAATAAGAGGATTGATGAGGGCAGAGGGATAGATGTGATCTATATGGACTTCAGCAAGGGTTTTGATAAGGTTTCCCATGGTTAGATCTCATGGAATACAGGGAGAACTAGCCATTTGGATACAGAACTGGCTCAAAGGTAGAAGACAGAGGGTGATGGTGGAGGATTGTTTTTTAGACTGGAGGCCTGTGACCAGTGCAGTACCACCAGGATCGGTGCTGGATTGATTACTTTTTGTCATTGACATAAATGATTTGGATGCGAGCATAAGACGTTCAGTTAGTAAGTTTGCAGATGACACCAAAATTGCAGGTGTAGTGGAGAGCGAAGAGGGTCACCTCAGATTGTCCAAATGGGCCAATGGGCTGAGAAGTGGCAGATGGAATTTAATTCAGATAAATGCAAGGTGCTGCATTTTGGGAAAGAAAATCTTAGCAGGACTTATACACTTAATGATAAGGTCGCAGGGAGTGTTGCTGAACAAAGAGACCTTGGAGTGCAGATTCATAGCTCCATGAAAGTGATGTCGCAGGTAGATGGGATAGTGAAGAAGGCTTTTTGTATGGCTTCCTTTATTGGGCAGAATATTGAGTACAGGAGTTGGAAGATCATGTTGCGGCTGTACAGGACACTGGTTAGGCCACTGTTGGAATATTGCGTCCAATTCTGGTCTCCTTCCTATCGGAAAGATATTGTGAAACTTGAACGGGTTCAGATAATATTTCAAGGATGTTGCCAGCGTTAGAGGATTTGAGCTATAGCGAGACGCTGAACAGACTGGGACTGTTTTCCCTGGAGTGTCAGAGGCTGAGGGCTGACATTATAGATGTTTACAAAATTATGAAGGGCATGGATAGGGTAAATAGGTAAAGTCTTTTCCCTGGGGTCGGGAGTCAGAACGAGAGGGTATAGGTTTAGGGTGAGAGGGGAAAGATACAATAGAGAACTACGGAGCAACTATTTCACACATAGGGTGGGACGTGTATGGCATGAGCTGCCAGGTGATGTCGGGGAGGTTAATACAAGTGCAACATTTAAGAGGCATTTGGATGGGGAAATGAATAAGAAGGGTTTGAAGGGTTATGGGCCAGGTGCTGGCAGGTGGTACTGGATTGGTTTGGGATATGTGGTCGGCATAGACGGGTTGGACCGACGGGTCTGTTTCCATGCTGTACATCTCTATGACTCTATGACTTATATCAATCTCTGTTTTTTGGTGCACCATGCTGGTGAGAAAGTCCAAAGGGATATTCTCCATGAAGAACTTACAAAGACCCAACAAACCCGCGGAGTTTTCAGACATCCAACACCACAGAATATTTTACCTAGCACAGAAAGTAAGGAAATATTTTTTTTCCCATGTGTATCTGCGTAAGATACTCTGGGCAAGCCCAGGAAAAGAGAAACCGGGTCGACTTCCAATTCGGTCCACAAGACCCACGCTATCACACATAACACAGTGCTCCAATATGTACAAAGCCTGCAGCAGGACCAAATGCAATGAGTAAGAGTGCCTGTAGTCATTCTGCATTTCAAATATGCTGTCGGATAATCCCACTTTGAATTTTGAGAGAAAATCTTAGGTCAGATAGAACCTATGAAGAATTTTCAACTGCATGGAATGGGTCCTATTATAGATTAGAATCCTTCGAGCATTTTCACAAATATCCTCGCATGTCTCTGAAGAGATCTAAATCCCCAACTCTCTCGCACAGACGTCACGAAGCTGCACAGTCTTGTCTGAGGGGACACTCACCAACAAATGACACAGGGAACTGACAGAGAGGGTATTCTTTACAATAATCACCTGCTTCTCTGTATCTGATCCATAGGTGTCTGTTAAAATTGTGTTTTTTAATCAAATCTCTAATCTGGAACAAAAACAGAAGAGGTCTCTATTAGGTAGTACATACTTATGAGTTATTTGATCAAATGATATCATTGTTTCTCCCTCAAGTAACACGTGGTGGCTCAGTGGTTTGCACTGCTGACTCACTGCACCAGTGTGGAGAAAGTGAGGACTGCAGATCCTGGAGATCAGAGCTGAAAATGTGTTGCTGTAAAAGCGCAGCAGGTCAGGCAGCTTCCAGGGAACAGGAGAATCGACGTTTCGGGCATAAGCCCTTCTTCAGGCTTTTGCCCGAAACGTCGATTCTTCTGTTCCCTGAATGCTGCCTGACCTGCTGCGCTTTTCCAGCAACACATTCACTGCATCAGTGTGACGGGTTTGGTTCCAGCTCTGGGTAAATGGCTGTGTGGAGTTAGTATATTCTTAACTGTGTCAGTGTGGGCTTCCTCCCCCAGTCCAAAGATGTGCAGGTTAGATAAATTGGCCATTGATAAATCATTCAAAGTGTTCAGGGATGTATAGGTTTGGGCATTAGTCAGGGTAAATGGGGAATGGGCCTGGGTGGGTCTTCAGAGAGTCGAAGTGGACTTGCTGGGCACAGGGGCTTGTATCCATACTGTAGGGATTCTACTAATTCTAAATCACTCAAGCAAGGCGCCACCCTGGCTGCCCAAAGATTAAACCTGGAATCCATTATCCCTGGTTGACAGCCCGGTATATCAATTATCGGGGTAAAAATCATGAGGGCTGTATTGCCCTCGATCTGACGCATTGTCCTTCAAGTTTTAACATTATTGATGATAATTAGTTTATGACAATACTTCATAAATGTTGTCATTTTATCTAAGAACAACAGACCATAATGGTTCACTTTGTCATATTGATGCCGAGTCCTTAGCCGCCCAGGCACTCACATACGATGAAAAGAGCTTAATTGCTTGCTTTTAATCTGGGAGATCTACCCCCCCCCCCCCCCCAATCTGTGGGGCAATTGCAATTTTGTTAGCTTGATATAGAATCGCTTATGGGGCCAAATAAAATAGCTAAACCAGCCATTATGTTTCCAAAATATCTGTCTGGGAAACATCGAAGGAAGCATTTACACAGGGTATAGCAAATGACGAAGGACATTCATTTTAATAACAGCTATCCGACCTAGCCAGGATATTGGAAATGGCTCCCATTTTTGAAGGTCTTGTTTAATTTTGTCAAACAAATGGGCATAGTTCACGTTAAATAAATGATCAAAGACAGATGTAATGAATATACTGAAATAGGGAAATCACCCCCCGTGACCATTTAAAAGGAAACCAGGATTTGCCCTCAGTGTCAGGTATTTCCCTAAGACCTCCCATAGGCATGGCCTTCAACTTTGTAAAATTAATCTTATCGCCCGGAAAGGCAACAAGCGAATTAATGCATTGTATCACGTGAACTACCGAAATTGCGGGATTTGCCAAAAACATAAGACCCTCATCTGCATACAATGTAATCTTACGTGACTTCTATCCCACTTCTGGGGCAGGTGTGCTGGTATCCCGACGGATGGCCTCCGTCAGTGGCTCAATCACCAACGTAAACAATAATGGTGAAAGATGTCAACCTTTGCGGCTGCCTGGAGAAATATTAATATTACTGATTGGAACACCATTAGTGAGAACTGCAGCCAGAGGATCGCGGTAAATGACCCTCACCCACTTGATAAAAACTTTGCATAAAGCAAACCGTTCTAATGTACAGAAGAGATCCGACCACTCAACCCAATCAAATGCCTTCTCTCATCTAAAGAGATCAATAATCCCTGGACAGATTGTTGTTGAGACTCTTGGATCATATTGAGTAAATTCTTACCATTGTAGGAAGATCTGCGGTCCTTTATAAAGCCAGTTTGGTCCTCTTTGGCAACGGAAGGCAGCAAAGTTTCCAGCCTTAATGCACGGATCTCAGACAGGATTTTGAAACCAACATTTAAAAGTGAGATTTGCGTGTAAGAAGCACAATCCTCCAGGGTCTTCCTTTCTTCAGCATCAGAGAGATATGAGCCTCTAAAGGATGGAGGGAGGGGTTTGTGACTGTATGAGTGGCGGAACACGTTAAACATCAGCCCTGACAATAGGTTTATAAATTATTTATAAAATTCACTAGGAAATCGGTCAGGAACGTGCACCTTTACATTCTGAAGCTGCTTCGCACCCTCCTGCACTGACCATGGTGCATTAAGGCACACCACTTATTCAGGGGTTACTCCTGGAAAACCCAGGTTCTTGAAAAATGACTCCATCTTAATCCATCTATCCTCAAAATGTTCAGTCTGAAATAATTCGGAGAAAAATCTCGGACAGGAGGCATTAATATTTTGGAATTGAAGGTAAGGATCCCAGTACCTTCCGTAATTGAGGTAATGGCTTGAGAGGGGCGCTCGTTTTCCTGGCAAGATAGAATAAGTACCTGCCTGGCTGATCACCATGTTCAGACAGCCTTTGTTTTGCAAAAGTAAGTTCCTTCTTGGCTGTCTGTGTGAGCGTGGAATTCACTGTAGACCGAAGCATTGTGATCCTCTGCAGCTTAGCCACTGAGGGTCAATCACAGTATGCCCTCTCGGCTGCCCTCAGCTGTGCCTCAAACCAGCGTTCCTGCTCGCCCTTCTGCTGCATCCTAAGGAATAATTATTGCCTTGACATAAGCCTTAGCAATTTCTCATAGAGTGGATGAGTTACTGGTTGAATCTGAATTAATGGCTGAGAAAGATCTGAAATTATTGCAGTGGGCGGCCCAATGGCACAGTGGCACAATGGTTAGCACTGCTGCTTCATAGTGCTAGAAACCCGGGTTCAATTCCCGCCTCAGTTGACTGACTGTGTGGAGTTTACGCATTCTCCCCGTATCTGCGTGGGTTTCCTCCAGGTGCTCCGGTTTCCTTCCACAGTCCAAAAATGTGCAGGTAAGGTGAATTGGCCGTGCAAAATTGCCCGTAGTGTTAGGTGAAGGTGTAAATGTCGGGAAATGGGCCTGGGTGGGTTGCGCTTCGGCGGGTCAGTGTGGACTTGTTGGGCCAAATGGCCTGTTTCTGCACTTTAAGTAATCTAATCTAAATACTCAATGAACTAACTAGTCTTGACAATAAAGGGATACATTCGCCAATGTATCCAAACTGCTATATTGCTCTTAATCAACAAGTACACTACTGCATGGTCAGAAACGGTAATATTCCCATTTGTATAGGATGCCACCAAATCTATGATTGTTGCAGGGATGGGGAAGGTATCAACCCTCGTGTGGCATTTCTGCGGGTTAAAGAAGAAAATAAAATCACTACTTGTGGTGTGGATCTGCCTCCAGACATCCACCAGCTCTAGTTCTGCACACAAATCCACTAATTGCTTACATTATAACGAGGGTATTGGAGCACCTTTGGACATTCTGTCCACGGTGGGGTCCATAAGACAGTGGAAATCTTCTACAATTATGTGCCACGATGCAAGATATCTGAGTTTGGAAAATGCATCTACCAGGATTTTAGGAGGGTGCGCCGGGGGGGTCAATAAACATTCAAAATACTGTATTATTTACTATAGTTCAAGGCTTTGGGGATCATGAGCCTCCCGTGAGAGTCAAATACGAACTAATTAGTTAAATGTAAGATTCTTTTTATCCATTATGGCTTCTCCCCTACTCGTAGTATTAAAAGAGGAGAAATAAACCCGATCAAACCCGACCTGCTGTAATGTCAAATGTTCCTTGTCATCAAGGTGCATCTCCTGCAATAGGACCACATCCACCCTCTCTTTTTACGACTAGAAAGTACATTTTTCCTCTTTTCTGGCCAATAACTCCCCTTAATGCTCCATGTACACCATTTAAGCACATCATTACCCAGAACACACTGTAGCAACATTTGAACTCGAGAGAGGAAGAACTTGAATTACTGATCATTAATAAACAAAGTCTCATAAACCTTAAAAACTACACAAACTAAGACTACTGCAACTGCCAACTCTCAAAATTTTCCAAAACTAAGCATTTTAAATAAATGGCTGGGATGGAGTGGGTTAGGGAACCACTTTGCCCGTGCAGTGATGCAGAGCCCAACAAAGCAGACCTTCCAGATCGCCACCATGTTGGATTTCCCCATAACATTTTATCGATATTATCATTTAATTTTGCACTATATTCCTGGATGTTCTGGAGCAGTGTGATTATGTACCACTGTCAACATTTCCCCAACATTGCACATTCCTGCCATTTCCCAATAATCCTTGACTCCTTTATTATTTATGAACCTTCTGTCCATGCCTCAAACATATTCAATATCTCTGCCTCCAATGATCTGCGGGGAAGAGAGTTCCAAATACTCTCACCACTGAGAAAACAAAAATTAACTTCATCTGAGCGAGAGATTATTTTTGTCTCCTTATCTGAGAAAGGATATAATTAAATTGGAAGCAGTTCAGAGATGTTTCACTTAATGTATTCCAGGAATGATGGTCTTATATTATGAAGGCTTTAACAGGTTACTCTTGGAATGAGAGGTGATCTTATTGAAACATACAAAACCTAGAGGAGAGTGGATCAGATAGATACCCACTGGGTGTTTGCATAGTCCAAACTTCTTGTTGTTTTTATGGAATCTCTACAGTGTGGAAGCAGGACATTCCGTCCATCAAGTCCACACTGACCCTCGGAACAGTATCCCCTCCTGTACCTGCCCCCCTACTCTATCCATGTAACCCTGCATTTCCCATGACTAAACTATCCAACCAACACATCTCTGGGCACTATGGGCAATTTAGCATGACCAATCCGCTCTCAGCTGCATATCTTTGGATTGTGGGAGGAAACTGGAACACTGGGAGGAAACCCACACAGAGATGGGAAGAATGTTCAAAATCCACATAGAGGTTTGCCCGAGGTTGGAATTGAACGCAGCTACTTGGTGATGGGAGGTAGCAGTGCTAACCACAGATCCACCATGCGCATCCGTTAGTTCTGTTAGTTACTTTTGGCTGACTAAAGAAATCTGCCTGACTTGTTCCTGTCACTGAACCTGACTCAGTCTGAGACCTTTATCATCGGCCATATCACCAACCTGGTTACTATTAAAATTTGGTGTGAGCAGTGGAGGAATGGGACGAGAAAAGGAAACAGTGACATCCTCCAACCTCCGTCAGAGCAGGAATTAGGAGAACTGCACAAAGTGGGATTTCAGTCAAGTGGGAATTCTCTTTCCCAGAAGTTTGGGATGGCGGGATCTTTATATTATATCGAAGCTGGCTTTATCTGATTTTCCATGGACAGTTGAATCAGGGATAATGGTGCATGGAAACAAACGTGCAGCTTGGATTACAATGAGATGAGCCATGAACTTATACACCGGTGGAGTCGTGTGAAAGGGCCGAATGGCCCACTTGTGTCCCTCAGCCCTATGTTCTGATGTTCCATTCAGCCCTTTGGACCTGCGGAACAGAGGCAGATCGAGGCCACTCCGATGGTTAGGTGTAGTTTTGGAAACGTACTTGGAAAATCCAGGCTGGAACAGGAAGTGACCACCACGCCAACCCCCAGTCTCTGTTTCCAGGCTTCTCCTCGCTGTAACTTCTGCTCCAGATGTGGGTCATGTTGCAAACCCAGATACGCTGGGAATACAGTCACATACCCCACCCTGGGTTAAAAAAATAAATCTCCTGCTCTCCCTGAATGCAACATTGTACAACACGATTTCCAGCAAAATAACACGTTACTTTCCAAAAGCATGACATGTGAAATTAATAAATAGGAACAGGAGTAGGTCAATCTGTCCCTCAAGCTAACTCTGTCAATTGATAGAACGTGGCTGATCTACCCCAGGCCTCAACTCCACTATCTTGCCGACTCCTTGTATCCCTCCACACCTCTCTGGGTTAGGGAGTTCCAGACATTCACTACCTTCGGAGAGAAGCCATGACTCTGCATCTCAGATTGAAATCGATGTTCCTTATTCGGTATCTATATAATCGAGTTCGACAGCTTGCTCAAGAATGGAAAAAACTTCTCAACATCTACCTTCTCCAACCCCTTCTGTGTCTTGTAGGTTTCAGCAGGATCACTCCTCATTCATTTAAACCCTAATGAATTATCGCCTCACCATTTTAGAGATTCTAAATAACTCAACCCTTTCATCCCAGGAAACTGCCTAATGTACCAACCAAGTTACCTGCTGCATCAGCATGCTGACTTTATGTTCCATACACAGGAAGACTCCAATGCCTTTACTGTTCCTTTTCTGGAAGTCCTCCCCATGAAATAACAGCCTGCCTTTTGATTCTCAGTGTTATACTCAAACTCGGATGTATATTGTACTCAGCTCCCTCCTTCAGGCTGTCAGCTTAGATTGCAAATAACTGATGCCAGCAGACTGATATTTGTGGTACTCCAGCAGATACACCTTTAACATAAAGATCCATTAATCCTGACTCTCTGATTTCTGTGTTAACCAATCATCATCCCATGTTAATACAGTATCCGATGTCCTGGAGCTTCTGTTTTGTGTAAGAACTTTTGTTTTGTAATACCTTGAGGAAAATCTCTGGAAAGCCTGGTGTCTACCAGATCCCCTTTATCAAGTCCGCTTGTTACATTAACAGGCGTCTCCAGAAAAACCTTGCATGATTTTACAGGGCAAAATATCATTTCCCTTTCACAAAACCACACTGACTCTGCGTGAAGCTTTTCTAAATGTCTATATGTTTGCCCAAATGAGTTTTAAATGTTGTAGCTGTCCTTGCATCTCCCACTCTTTCTCTGGAAGCTCATTCCATTCCCCCACCACCCTCTGCGTAAAAACGCTGCCCTTTAGTCCCTTTTAAATCTACCCTCTTTCACCTTAAACCTATTCCCTCTATATTTGTATTCCCCTATTCTGTGGAAAAGACCTTGGCTATTCACCCTATCCATATCTCTCATGATTTTATAAGTTTCTATGTCACTCCTCAATATCCTACACTCCATTTGATGCTAACTTCAAGAACAAGCGTTTAAAGATAAGCACTGCAAAACTGAAGCAATATTAAAAATGACAGGTAACCAACACTCAGCCCAAACGTCATACTGTGATTTGTTTCTCTCCATATTACAATACTAAGGCAGCATGAAACGCTTACTAGTGCCAATAAGAAGTCAAGCACCTGAATTCCTTTATCTAAAGGGGGTAATGATCACGACAGTGAAAACGTATCTGTGGCCAGATTTATATAATACCACATGATCAACATTCTCCCTCCTGGCCTCCGTATGACTTTGTGTGGTTGTGTCTTCTTTATCTTGCATTCAATAGAGAGAACCCCTTTCCCCCATTCACACCTCAAATTCGACCCATGATACAGAATCTTTTCTTTCACCACTGCTAAAAGCGCGTTTATCTTTTGCCACACCCTCTTTTCTCTGTCACCCATCCTCCACCTCTGGCAAGGGACTAAAAGACCATTTTGCAATTGTATTCAGTTTTGAAGAATTGGCAGACTGGACTGCAAACGTTAACTCTGTTTCTCTTTCTCTGCAGATGTTGACAGGCCTGCTGAGTTTCTCCAGAAATGAATAGGCACAGAACGATTTTTCAATTAACCAATAATTATGGATACTGGAAATAAAAATAAAAAAAACATTTGTAGAAGGATCACTGGACCTGAAAGTTTAACTCTGCATTCACTCCAGAAAATTCTGCAACATCTTTCGCAATTTCTTCAGCAATTTCTGTTTTTGAACAATTTCCAACGACATATTGTCAAAGTTGCCCAAACATCCTGTCCAACATGGAGCGCCGTTCACTGGGAACTGAACAGTAACGCATGGTGACAAGTTCCTTGACTCTGAAACTGCGTAAGGCTGGCATCACTGATACTGCAGAGCTCTGAATCATGGTCAGGGAGAAAAACAGAAGGAAACACATTCACTTCAAATGCAGAAGATGGCACTACTGAAAGGAAAAGATTCAGATTAGTACCTTAAATGGATATTGTTTATGTAACAAATTGGAGGCGTGACACCAAGGAAAGACATCCAGCAGAATGAGAATATGAAAATGGAAGTATGTCCGCATCAGAAACCAGAGTATGTCACTGAGTACAGGGCTGATGGTGCATGGATCTCGGTGCGAACTGGGGGGGAGGGGGGGGGGGCGGTGAGGGGGTGGGCTGGCAGTCAATAGAATTGAATTGTAGATCTTGCAGCTAAAACTGCGTTATCATCTGATACTGTATATTTCAATGACAATCTGTCACTTTTCCCCCAGGATAGTCCATCCATCTACCATTTCCATCAAGCCGATCCATGGGTCAGCGACGAGTGTGGGTGAACATGGTCGGGTCGGAATCACGTGCACTTAAACCTGATTACAACCCATTAAAGCTACCGCACTTGACTGGTTACACTACAAACAGCAGGACTAACATCTGATACAGAGGGAGAAATGATGCCAAGACTAACAAATCAGATCTAAGCTCTCTCGTCCTGTCAAATCCATGCATAAAAGTCGATGGACCATTAAACAACTTACTGGAGGAGAGGACTCCACAAATATCCCCATCCTAAATAATGGAACAGCCCTGTGCATCAATGTAAAAAAATTAGTATTTGCACCATCATCAGCCAGAAGTGTTGAGTCGATTACCCACCCCACCCTCACTATTATACCCTCAGAATCACTGATGCCCGTCTTCAACCAATTCAATTCACTGTACGTGATATGAAGCAACAGCTAGACACTGTAGATACGACAAAGGCATTTGGCCCTGGCACCATTCCTGCAATAGGACTGAGGACTTTTGCTACAAAACAAGCCGTGTACCTGAGGAAGCTGTTTCATTCCAGCTTCAACTCTGACAACCCCCGGCAATGTGGGTAATTAGCAACTGCAGTCCTCACTTTCTCCGAATGTGGGTAATTACTCAACTATGCCCCATCCCCTAAGAAGGGAATAATTACAATCGGATCAATTACCACGCCCTCAGTCCCATCACGATAGTCAAATTGGTTGGGTTTTTTTGACAGAGCTGTCACACAGCACAGAAATAATCGGTTCAGTGTGGTTTCCGATAGGCCCCCATGTGGAGATGGTGCTGTTGTGGAATTGTCATTGGATTGCTAATCCAGACCAGGCTAATTCTCTGGCAACTGGTGCAAATTAAAAACAATTAATAAAATATCGAGATCTCATACCTGGTGTCAGTAATAGTGATCATGTATTCAATGTCGATTATAGATGTCGATCTCCTTCCCCAGTGTACTTTCAGGAAGTGAATTCCCTGTACTTTCCTGGTCTGGCCTAAAAGTGACTCCAGACACACAGACATGTGATACACTCGTCAATGGTCTCTGAAACGGCCAAGCAAGACACTCAATTGTATCAAACTGCTCCGAGGTCTTAAAGGATAAACCCGGAGAAAACGGCCGGCACCAGCCTCGTTATCAGAAAAGGGAATGGGAAACACAATCCTGTCGACCCTGCAGAGACCTCCTTCCTAACAGCTGAGAGCTTGTGACAACATTTACAGAGCTTTCCCACACACTGCACAGAAGCATTGGGAAAGGAATACGTCATACAACTCATTGAGCTTTCCACATTCTACTTAAAGGCCGAACATCTCCTCAACGCAGTTTTCCCCATACAATATTCATATCCCTGAATATGTTTAAACATTGTGAAACATAAAATGAGAACTGCTGTAGTCCATTCAGCCCATCAGTTTTGCGCCTCCATTCTATGTACAGGCAGTTCACTGATAATGCGTGTTGATTAAATACAATTTGGCTGCAATGCGATTCATTAAACTTTTTCTATAAAGTGAACTGGCGTTTACTGTGACGCGATTCCTTGTCGGGCACCAGCTGAACAGCAAATCCTGCCTCAGAAACCCTCTGTCTACAAAAGGTACAATCAATGTGTTCAGCAAAAACAGGAATGCAATCGGCTCTGCAGGCCTTGAAACTGAGCCTGAAACTGGGAATTGTAGTCTATATTTAGAAAGCACTTTATTTCAAACTGTGGGGAGAATCTTGGGGAGAACTGGAATTTTCCATCGGCATCACATGGTCAGTTAGCCCCCGTGCGCTTTCTGGTGAAGATTGTGGTGAAAGGTACAGTGCTCCAGTGAGTGACTGTAGTGTAAAAGTGTTACATTTACAGCACTGTTCCATTACAACATGTAATTTAAAGATTTATTTAGACTGTTCTATTGTCTGTTAGATCAAATTTAATTTTTGGTTTTTACTGATATTTTTGGGGGTTCACCATTTACCCTCTTTTTTTCCATAGACCCCATTATTTATATTGCACGATTTTGTACAACACTGTGCTGCACAGGAACACAGTTATTGCGTTATTGGAGAACAACCTGGAGTGATAGCTGATTTTCTATCTTCACACCATACTCCTGCTCTCTCCCTATTCCTTTAGTTTCCAGAAATCCTTATTTATATTCAGCCACTTGACTTCCACAGCCTGATCTGGGAGAGAGTACCCCTGGTTTGCCAGTCTTCGAGTGCAGGCAGTTATTCTCATCTAAATGCAAAGTGGCCTATTTGTACCGAATATCGTGGCCCCTTGTTTTAGACGTCCCAGCCAGGAGAATTAACATCCCTGCTTCTAATCTGTCTCGCCCTTTCAGAGTGTTATATATTTCACTGACATTTCCATTCATTTTCGTAAACCCCATTAAATACAGGTCCAGTTGCCCCAAACTCTGCTCCCACAACAAGTCTGTCATCCCAGAGATCAGTCTGGTCATCCTTTGCTGCTCTCCCTCAATGTCAGGTTGTTCGTCTGTTAGGAAAAGAGACCAAAACTGCACACAATACTGCACAATGTTCGAGATGCGGTCTCACCAAGGCCCTGTACAGCTGCAGTAAGATACATAGAACATAGAACATAGAACATAGAAGAATAGAGCGCAGTACAGGCCCTTTGGCCCTCGATGTTGCACCGATCCAAGCCCACCTAACCTTCACTAGCCCACTATCCTCCATATGCCTATCCAATACCCGCTTAAATGCCCATAAAGAGGGAGAGTTCACCACTGCTACTGGCAGGGCATTCCATGAACTCACGACTCGCTGAGTAAAGAATCTACCCCTAACAGCTGTCCTATACCTACCACCCCTTAATTTAAAGCTATGCCCCCTCGTAATAGCTGACTCCATACGTGGAAAAAGGTTCTCATGGTCAACCCCTTCTAAACCCCTAATCAACTTGTGCACCTCTATCAAGTCACCCCTAAACCTTATTTTCTCCAATGAAAACAGCCCCAAGTGCATCAGCCTTTCCTCATACGATATTCCTACCATACCAGGCAACATCCTGGTAAACCTCCTCTGCACCCGTTCCAGTGCCTCCACATCCTTCCGATAGTATGGCGACCAAAACTGCACACAATACTCCAGATGCGTCCGCACCAGAATCTTATACAACTGCAACATGACCTCAGGACTCCGGAACTCAATTCCTCTACCAATAAAAGTCAGTACGTCATATGCCTTCTTCACCACACTATTTACCTGGTGGCAACTTTCAGAGATCTGTGTACATGGACACCAAGATCTCTCTGCTCATCCACACTACCAAGTATCCGACCATTAGCCCAGTACCCCATCTTTTTGTTACTCTTACCAAAGTGAACCACCTCACACTTACCTACATTGAACTCCATTTGCCACCTTTCTGCCCAGCTCTGCAGCTTATCTATATCCCGCTATAACCTGACACATCCTTCCTCACTGTCAACAACTCCACCGACTTGTGTATCATCTGCAAACTTGCTTACCCAACCTTCTAGCCCCTCCTCCAGGTCATTTATAGAAATGACAAACAGTAAAGGTCCCAAAACAGATCCTTGCGGAACACCGCTAGTGACGGCACTCCAAGATGAACCTTTACCATCAACTACTACCCTCTGTCTTCTTCCAGCCAGCCAATTTCTAATCCAAATCTCCAACTCACCCTCAATGCCATACCTCAGTATTTTTTGCGATAGCCTACCATGGGGAACCTTATCAAATGCCTTACTAAAATCCATATACAGTACATCTACCGCTTTACCCTTTAGTCACCTTCTCGAAGAATTCAATAAAGTTTGTGAGGCACGACCTGCCCTTCACAAAACCATGTTGACTATCCTTGATCACAATATTCCCATCCAGATGTTCATAAATCCTATCCCTTACAATTCTCTCCAAGACTTTGCCCACAACAGAAGTGAGACTCACCAGCCTATAGTTACTAGGGTTATCCCTACTCCCCTTTTTGAACAAGAGAACCACATTTGCTATCCTCCAGTCTTCTGGCACTATTCCTGTAGACAACGAGGACATAAAAATCAAGGCCAATGGCTCTGCAATCTCCTCCATTGCTTCCCAGAGAATCCTAGGATAAATGCCATCAGGCCCGGATTGGACCTATTCCTACCATAGTCATTCCTTTATTCCTGACATACCTATAGAAAACCTTTGGATTTTCCTTAATCCTACCAACTAAGGACTTTTCATGTCCCTCCTTGCTGCTCTTAGCTCTCTCTTCAGATTATTCCTGGCTACCTTATAACACTCAATCGCCCCAATTGAACCTTCACGCCTCATCTTTACATAGGCCGCCCTCTTCTATTTAACAAGGGATTCCAATTCCTAATTAAACCACGGCTCCCTCACACGATCCTTTCCTCCCTGCCTGACAGGTACATACTTATCAAGGACACTCAATAGTTGCTCCTTGAACAAGCTCCACATATCAATTACGCCCTTGCCATGAAGCCGGCATTTACTCCTGTACTCAAATCCTCCTGAAATGAAGGTGAATACAGCATTTATCTTCCTTCCTGATTTCTGCTACTGCAATATTGCTTTAAGTGATTGGTGTACAGGGAGATCCAGATTCCTTTAAAAGTTATAGTTCCCCACGTGCTGGGCCTACATACAATGGTCAGCGTGCCAATGCCATTCCCAGTATTGACTTCTGGCTTCAGAACTCACTGCCACACATGGACTCGGAGTGCTCTGCTGAAATAAACAAAAATGCAGCTTTAGTTCATTTATAGTGCAACATTTTTCAACCACTCCTTTTTCAAATGAGAGGCTGCCAGTCCATTGTTCCCATCAAAGTACACAACATCTCATCTCCCCCATTACTCTCCATCTGCCACGTATTTGCCCAGTCACTCCACTTGTCTCAACCACCTTGGAACTTTTTTGCATCCTCCTCATCCATTCACAGGCTGACACCGTTTAGTGCTGTCATCAGACTTGGGAATATTGCATTTGCGCCCCTCACCCAAAGATATGATGTGTATTGTGAATAGCTGGAGCTCAAGACACGATCCTTACAATATCCTCCAAGCCTTCCATTCAAAAATAAAACATTGTTTTATTCCTACTCACTGTTTCCTGCCAGCTCTCCCATTCTAAATCTATGCCCATATATTAACCCGAGTCCCATAGGATTCGAATTTGCACAATAGGCTTGGGCCTTTATCAAAAATCTTTCTGATAATCCACTCGCATGGCATTTATACCTCCTACATAATTTTACTAAAAGCCACTTTCTGAAATATGATTCCCATTTCATAAATCTCTGTTGACTTTGTCTATGCCCATTAATTTCAGTCCAATGCTTTCTCTAAACTGTTTAGTTGCTACTTTCTTTCCAGTCCCTTTTCTCACAAGACTAAAGTTCCCTAGTATTGCTAGGAAGTTTTTTTTTGATTTGTTTTCTTCTGTGAAGGCATAACTAAAGTATTTGCTCCATAGTTCTGCTATTTCCCGGTCCTCAATTATCTGGTATCAGACTGAAAAAAACTGCAACTTTTTTTCTCTTAATTTTGCCATTGACATATTTCCAGAAAATATTACAAGTTGTCTCTTATCAACTTTGTTAAGATAATCTTCAGACACCCATCAATTCCTACCTTAACCTACTAAATGATTGACCTTCCACAGCCATACAATCACAGAAGCACAGACTCTGTCCTACCAGAAATACAGCACGGTCTACATTCGGCCCACTTTCCGACACAAGACCTTAGCCGTGAATCTTAAAGCATGTGAAGTGCACAACATTGTCGTTTCTAATGGTTTGAGGTTACCATGACAACTCCACTCTCAAGAAGTGCATTCCAGAACCCAACCACGCTCTCGTTGAAAAACAATTCTCAAATCTTCAGTAAACCGTAAATCCTTCACTTTAAAAGTGTGGCCCTTTGAGTAAAATCAACAGCTGCTGTCTATCCAACCTGTCCATGTACCTCGTAATCCTATCCTTCTGAATCACAGACCTCTCAGCCTTCTCTCCTCCAAACTAAACAACCTGAGGTTATCCAGCCTCTCTCCATAGCTGATATGCTCCATCCCAGGGAACACCTCTGCACCCCTCCGGTACAATCACATCCTTCCTGTAATGTTGTTCCCAGAACTACACACAGTATTCCATCTTGCCCTCACCAAAGTTCCGCATAGTTCTTATAATCTATGCCTCGATGAATAAAGGCTATGTTTACATTCCCCTATCCTTTCCCAGATTGTGTATTAACCTGTGCAGTCACATTCAGCGATGTCTGGAGAAGACCCTCTGAGCTTTCTAATGTGCTGCCATTCATTGAGTACTCCCCTGACTGGATCCTTCTTCCAAAGTGCATCACCTCATAGTTATCAGGGTTACATTCCATCTGCCATTGATCCACACATCTGACCATTCCATCAGTATCTACCTGTAACATAAGGCCTTCCTCCGACTGCCAAACACCCGGCCAATCTTTGTATCAAATACAAACTTATTTATTCCACACCCCACCCCTCGTCCATATTCACAGCTGCATCATTTATGAATACCACAAATAACAAGGATAAAATTCTCTCAACATCAGTTACATCACATGGTGATGCACGTTGATGAAGAAGCAGCGGTTTCGAAAGCTAGTGTTGCCGAATTAACCTGTTAGACTCTGATCTGGTGTTATGCTATTTTTAGATTTGTCCACCGCAGCCCAACACTAGCACCTCCGAATCACAAATAATAAGGGACCCTGCACTGATGCCCGTGATACAGCATTGGACACTAGCCCCCAGTCACACAAACAGCCTTCTACCACTCCCCTCTTTCTCCTATATTAAAGTTGATTTAGATGCAACTTGGCAAGTCACTAATGAGTCCTACGTGTTCACTGGTTATTCTGTTCCGCTTCACACACTTGTAGGTTATCTGGGGATTCTCTGTAATCTTGTCCATAAGACCATAAGACATAGAAACGGAAAAAAGGCCATTCAGCACATCGAGTGCACTCCGCCATTCAATCATGGCTGATGGGCATTTCAACTCCACTTACCCGCATTCTCCCCGTAGCCCTTAATCCCTTGTGACATCAAGAATTTATCAATTTCTGCCTTGAAGACATTTAGCGTCCCAGCCTCCACTGCACTCTGCGGCAATGAATTCCACAGGCCCAACACTCTGGCTGAAGAAATGTCTCCGCATTTCTGTTCTGACTTTACCCCCTCTAATTCTAAGGCTGTGTTCACGGGTCCTAGTCTCCTCACCTAACGGAAACAATTTCCTAGCGTCCACCCTCTCCAAGCCATGTATTAGCTTGTAAGTTTCTATTAGATCTCCCCTTAATCTTCTAAGGATCTAAGGATCATCAGCCGTTCCTCATATGTTAGACCTACCATTCCAGGGATCATCCGTGTGAATCTCCGCTGGACATGCTCCAGTGCCAGTATGTCCTTCCTGAGGTGTGGGGACCAAAACTGGACACAGTACTCCAAATGGGGCCTAACCAGAGCTCTATAAAGTCTCAGTAGTACAACGGTGCTTCTATATTCCAACCGTCTTGAGTTAATTGACAACATTGTATTCGCTTCCTTAATCACGGACTCAAACTGCATGTTTACCTTTAGAGAATCCTCAACAAGCACTCTCAGATCCGTCTGTACTTTGGCTTTATGAATTTTCTCACCGTTTAGAAAGTAGTCCATGCTTGTATGCTTTTTTCGTTATTTCTTTTGTCCTGCCTTGGCCCTGTGTTAGTCAGTCCCCTCCACGCGCAGAATTTCCTCCTTTTTCCAGTCTTAAATGGTTTGTCCCTTATTCTGCCATTATGTGCCTTGAATGTGGATTAGACAGCCTGATAAATTTCCTGTTTATTTCCAAATTGCCGTATGTTTTGTGAGTTTTATAAAGTTCACAGTGACCCACCGCTGATTCGTTGAAACTCTAGAGAACATAGGCCGAGTTTCCTCATCACGCAACCTTGCCACCTGAGGGATTTGTCTGGATAATGTCCATTACACTTCCTCTGTGGTCAGTATATTCTTTCTCAGATTCGGTCACCAAAACTGTGCACAACACTCCAGGTACAGTCTCACCAACACTCTGTGAAACTGCTTCAACGTATCTTTACATCTATATTCTGACTCCCTTAAAGGAAGGCAAACCAAACTTTAAGTTTCCACTTACATATATTCCTCCAAATATCCTTCACATCATTGCATTTTCGAACTCACTGCGTTATTTCTGATAGAAAACCTTCTGATAATCTAAAATTTATACCAATTCTACAGGATCCCCATTATCTATGCTGTAAGAATCAACTTCAAACAATTCCAAAGTTTGTCAAGTATGATTTCCCTTTCAGAAATGAATACTGAGTCTCTCAAAGTTTGCTGTTAATGTCGAAATATCCAATATCACATCCTATATAATATATTCCAACAATTTCCCGACAAATGTCAAGTTAATTTGTCAGCATCTCTCCACATTATCTCTTCTTCTCTTTGTAGATGCTTGGACCCCTACCATTCATCTATAGTGCTTGGATCACGTTTACTGATGTGCATTTATCAACACCAGCTTCCAGACTCTGCAAAATGTACAGGAAAATAGAACGCAGTCATCGACAACGCAATCAATACTTCTATTTGTGATTTATTTCTGAAGATTTTGGTATGAAGTACATCTGGTTTGTCAAGCTTAGCAATGCTCAATCCAGCTGCATGTTCAATATTGCCTTGTTACTGATATGAATTGACTTCATGTCTTTACTTCCACAAGTCCTATACGATCACTTCGTATTTCTGGGTGATTTTTTGGATCTTACTCCATTAAGACAGATGTAAAGTAACTGGTCATTTGCTTTGCCATTTCCCTGTTATCCACCATAAACTCGTCTCTCCCGATTGCAAATTTCCACATTTGACAACTTTTTTTTTTCTTTTGAAATATAGATTATAGATTTTTGCAGTCTTTGTGTTCCTGTTTGTTTGCATGCATGTTCGCTTTTTGATTTCCTGATCAGTTTCATGGCTCTCCTTTTCTGGATTGCAATTTTCTGAGAATTCTTAGGATTCCATAATGTCTGGAATTCTTCTGAAGTCACTTCCTGTGATTAATATATTCTTTAATTTGTTATGTTAATCATCATTGTGTCACTTACTCACACTTTGGTGTTTTCACCTGAAATAAGTAGACATATCTTTCAGACTATGCAGTATTTCTATAAATCTCCTGGTACTGACCAGATATATTCAGGAACACTGCAGGAGGACAGAGAGGTAATAGTGGGGGCCCTGGTTGGTACTTATGTATCATCAGTTGCCAACGGATGAGGTCCCGGAGGACTGGAGGGTAGAGAATGCTGTGCCCTTATTCAAGAAGAGCTACAAAGAAAAACCTGGGAATTATCGACCAGTAAACCTGACATCTCTAGTTGATAAGTTTCTTGAGAAGATCTGAGAGAGACGATATACATGCATTTGGCAAGGCAGGGTGTGATTATGAGCAGTCAGCATGTCTTTGTGCATGGGAGATCATGGCTCAAACATTTGTGAGAGTGCTTTGGTGAAATGACCAGTAACTTTGACAAGGGCATGGTGGTGTACGTAGTGTATATGGATTTCAGTAAGGCCTTCAGTCAGGTTCCACATGGTAGGCTGCTCTGGAAGTTTAGATCTTATGGAAATGAGTGGGAGCTGGCAAATCAGATCCAAAATTTGCTTGATGTTAGGAAACATAGAATAATAGTGGAAGCATGCTTGTCGGACTGAAGGCCTGTAATGAGTGGAATGCCTCAGGAGTCGGTTGTGGGACTATTACTGTTTGTTTTATGCATGTATATTGTATATATATATTTACAGATAAGTGTCAGTTCTTTCATTTTAGAACGTCAAATCAGGGTAGGAGTTTCAGAGTGAATGATAGGGTCTTAAGGAGTGTATTGAGACAAAGGGACCTTGGAATTCAGGTTCAAGGTTCTCTGAAAGTGGAGTCACAGGTCGATAGGGCAGTGAAAAAGGCATTTGGCACACTGGCCTTCATCAGTCAGAGTAATGAGTATCGAAATTACGGAGTTATGTTGCAGTTATACAGGATGCTGGTGAGGCAATACTGGTAGTATTATGTTCAGTGTTGTTCACTTTGCTATAGGAAGGATATTATTAAACTGGAAATAGTGCAGAAGAAATATACAAGATGATGCCCGGACTCAATGGTTTGAGTTATAGTGAGAGGTTGGGCAAGCTAGGAGTTTTTACTTTAGAGTGTATGAGACACTCGGGAGATCTGATAGAAGTGTATAAGATCATGGGAAGCATGGATAGTGTGAATGCACTCAGTCTTTTTTTCCACAGGATTGAGCAACCCACGGACGAGAGGGCATCAAGTTAAGATCCGAGGGGAAAGAGTAAAAGGGAACCTGAGGGGCAATTTCTTTTACACACAGGGTGGTATGCACATGGAATGAACTGCCGGCAGAAGTGGTTGAGGGAGATACATTCACAAATTTTAAAATGCATTTGGACAAATACACGGATAGGAATGAATAAGAAGGATATGGGGCAAGTGCAGGTAAATGGGGTTAATGTGAATCGACATTTTGTTTGGAATGGACCAGTTTGGGCTGAAGGGCCTTTCTCCGTGCTGTCAGACTCTATGACTCTCACAATCATTGCTTCTCCCATTGAATGTTATATTATCCTTCCCCAATTCATTGGAGCGTACTTGACCCTCTAGCTTCTGGGCTTCCATGATGTTTGACCAGAATGTTCAAACATTTGATATTGTATTCAGACGCCGTGTAAAACTGCAACATATTGATGTCACTATTCCTCCCAAGCTGCTTCAGAGCAAGGTTATTAATTAGTCCTCCTGACCACACAACACCAAATCTGAAATAACCTGCTCCCTAGTTTGGTTCACAACATACTGTTCAACCTACCCAATACACACTTACGGAAGTTTTTCTTCACAGTATTAGTAGTCACTGCCTTTTCGGTGCAACTTGAGACCATCCATTATTAATGCAGCACCCACGATTATTTGTTACTCATTCACAGGATGAGGGCGTCGCTGGATAACCAGTATTTATTGCCTATGCCAGAGGGCAGTTAAGAGTCAGCAGCGTTGTCTTGTGTCTGAAGTCACATGCAGGCCACACCAGGTAAGGACAGCAGTATCCTTCCCTCAAGGACATCAGTGAACCAGATGTGTTTTTCCAACAAACGACAATGGATTCCTGGTCATCATAAACCCTTGATTCCAGATACATATTGAATTCAAATTCCACGATGGCAGGATTTGAATTCATGTCCCTAGAATATTACCTGGGTCTCTGGGTTAAGAGCCCAGCGATAATATCACTGTGTCATTGCTCCCCCTTGCATATACTTGCATTCCCTATTTCCAGAGCATATGTTGTAAAGTATTCACGTGACAGATTTGGTTTTGATATATAACACACTAATGTTTACTTCACCTTGCTATTTGTAAGATCCACCCAAACTGATTCTGTGGGAAGTGATGGAAAGGGTCTGTGGCGTTATTACCAATAGACTTGGACAAGACGTTCAGGGAGACTCCCCTCAACGCTGAGATAATCTGAAGAATTGGTCAGCAATACAGGACAAGCATCAATATTATTTCCCCCCACTTTGCTAGGATTTGTGTCACCATATTCTTCTGCTCCCTCGCACTCACTGTATATCTGTTATAACACCCACCCCCGAACAAGGCTCACACGCTATCTCCAAATAAGGCTCAAGCACGACCACACTCACTGTTGAATTCAGCACCTTCCCTCCCTCACTTTTTCTGTCACTGACGCAATAGCCCCGCACACTAATACCACTGCATGGATACAACACTGTGGTCAGACTCCCTCCGGACATCTCACCCTTCCCCTATAACAGCATTAACAGCAGGGACACCCATCCCACCCTCATTCCGTCCCTCCTCTTCTCCCATTGCAGGAGAACCATCCTGGAATAGGACATAAAAGGCCAAGCCGGGTGTTAGAGTGCCCGATATCCGTTCCCTCACCCTCTACATCGACATGTCGGGAGGATCCTGGAAAGAGCCAGAGAGGACCAGGACACCTTGTGTGGAGATTCTGAAACATCGACGTCCCACCAACCAAGTAAGCAGCAATGTTCAGTAAAGAGCAATTCTCAATTTAAACTCGCTGGCATTTCCAATCTCATCTCTCTCACTTTTCAGGCTTAGTTAAAAGACTAAAACTAAAAATAATGTTTATTCTCTTCAGCAAAAACGTTAAAAAGAAAAAAATAAACGATATAAGTTCATTACGAAAAATCTAAAACATGACGTTCATTCAAAATTATGGGCAATGCTCGTAAATACTCGACATCATTTCTCTCACTAAACCTTCTTACCAGTGTTTGTATTCTAGCATCTGCTTCTTTAATTTCAACGGAATATCGTGCCCTGCTATCAAATGCTCATAGTAAATGTCCCTTCCCCTCTGAACTTTTCGTAAACTGTCAATATATTTCCAAATAACTGGATGTTCCACATTAAGTTCGCACTGTCATCTCCTGTGGGCAGCTTCTGCATTATTGTTTGTTCTGTCCTCATTGTTTAAAGTTCTTTCATATAAATTCCACATTCCAACTGGAAAAAGCGGTGGACGCCGAATATTTCCTCTGTGTGAGCTTCTACCTCCATAGTTATCATCAAACCAGTCCAGCAGCGGCTGCAATTCATCTGGAAGCGCATCAGTTAAATGTTCAATAGCTTCATGAATTTTTTCAATGTGAATAAATGCAAGGCCAATTATCATTTTAGCTCTGAAATAAAACTCGGAGTCAATGTTATACTTACTCAAGTGTCTTTTTAACATTTTTACTGAAGGGAATAAACATTATTTTTATTTTTATTGCTTTGATTAATGCTTTTATCGAAGCCTGAAAAGGAATAAATATGAGCTGCGCTGAAATAGTTCTGCCCTAAATGTGTCTGCGGCAAAATGGGCTGCACCAAACAGGCCGCACCAAACAGAATGAAGTACTCAGTAAATTACACAGCACAGGGGGACGCCATATAACCATCCCAGGCTGTTATGCAGAAGCAGGGGCGCCCTGGGGAGCTGACAGGAAATACAGAGTATAGATCATTACTCATTTTGTGTTTGGAAAGCTGTAACGAGTGGAATTCTTCGGTGATCTGTGTGAGGTCATCAACAAAATACAATCTGTACTAATGAACCGGATGAAGGAGATGGAGCTCAGTTTGCTCATGCACCAGGATATTTATTCAATAAGATGTCAAATGGAGACAGAGCGTCTGCAATGGGATACAGACAGGGGAGGTCAGAGCGTCTGCAATGGGATACAGACAGGGGATGGCAGAGCGTCTGCAATGGGATACAGACGGGGGAGGGCAGGGCATCTGCAATGGAATACAGACAGGGGGAGGGCAGACCGTCTGCAATGGGATACAGAAAGGGGGAGGGCCGGGCGTCTGCAATGGGATACAGACAGGGGAGGGAAGACTGTCTGCAGTGGGATACAGACCGGGGGTGGGGAAAGCGCCTGCAATGATATACAGACAGCGGAGGGCAGAGCGAGGGCAGTGCGTCCACAATGGGATACAGACAGGGGGAGGGCAGAGCGTCTGCAATGGGATACAGACAGGGGAGGTCAGAGCGTCTGCAATGGGATACAGACAGGGGGAGGGATGCACCTCTGCAATGGGATATAGACAGGGGAAGGGCAGATCACCTGCAATGGGATGCAGACGGGGGAAGGACAGATCACCTGCAATGGGATACAGACTGGGGGTGGGCAGAGCGTCTGAAATGGGATACAATCAGGGGACGGCAGAGTATCTGCAATGGGATGCAGACGGGGGGGAGGAGCATCTGCAGTGGGATACAGACAGGGGGAGGGCAGAGCATCTGCAATGGGATGCAGACAGGGGAAGGCAAAGCGTCTGCAATGGGATACAGACGGGGGAGGGCAGAACATCTACAATGCGATAGAGACAGCTGATGGCAGTGCGTCTGTAATGGGATACAGACGGGGAAGGGTAGATCATCTGCAATAGGATACGGACAGGAGGAGGGCAGAGCGTCTGCAATGGGATACAGACGGAGGAGGGCAGTGCTTCTGCAATGGGACACAGACAGTGGGAGTGCAGAACGTCTGCAATGGGACACAGACTGGGGGAGGGCACAGCAACAAGCAATGGCATACAGACAGAGGATGGCTGTGAGCAAAGCTTCAGCAGAAAAAAAACAGTACAATATATATGTGATGGAAATTTTCTGTTTTGTGGAAAAGACGAAACAGCAGAAATTTATTTAAATGCAAGGAGAATGCAGAACTTAGTGTTACAGAGGGATTAGTGTGTCTTAGTACATGAATCACATCAAATTAATCTGAAGGTGTAGCAAGTGATTTGGAAGTTAAATGTCATGATCCTGTTTCGTGCAAGGGGTGTTGGGTATGATCTTAGCGATGTTTTCTGCATCAGTACAGGGCATTGCTGAGATTACATCTGTTGTATTATGTGTAGTTATAACTGCTTAAACTGAAAAAAAAAACAAAATTGCTTTCGAAACGTCTCAAAGACGTTTCTCTTCACGCATTCTTGGGATGAATGCATTACGTTATGAAGAATTAACAGTTCGGCCTGAAAATGAGGATGTTTTATTGACCATATAGGATCTTGAGAAGAGGGTAGTTGGTGAATACCGGATGGATATTTCTTCTTGTGTGGGAGAATAAAACTGGGGAAATACTTAAAGAATAAGTCAGGTTCAAAGGAAAGGTCATTGGACAGAAAAAATGAACTCCGAATTCTGTTCCTACATGCTGACAGACAGGCTGAGCTTTACCAGCAATTACTGTATATGTTTAAGAATATTCATTTTAACACAGATATTGTGAAGACATGAAACGCTTATTTTTACATTATGCAAGCACATATTAGCACATCTTCAAAACAAGTAGGACTATTTATTGTTAATGAATTGATTCTGCAATACCGCACTAACCTGGAGTCGAGAATGTGATGGAGTCATATAGATCGGACAACGTTCAAGAAGAGCTCATAGAGCCCAGTGTGGGACTGATAACGTTATTGATTTAACTTACAGATGGAAAATGTAGCCTATCTGTAGAGAAACATTCTATTGCGCTCTTTCTGTTTCCCTGTAGCTCATCACAGCAATGTGTGGGAGTGAAAAAGAGCCTAGTCGTCTTTCCCACTAATGGAGGATTCCGGATGAGGATTCATTGGAATCTCCCCATTGCCTGAAGCAAAATAGTTCAACCAAATTCAACTGTTTCATGAAGAAATCCCATTGTCAGAAGGCTGTGCAAGCAGAATAACTGCAGAAGTAATTATCCGACTCAAAAGTGAGGGGAACAGACAGGAGATTCTCGGCTGCAAATGGGAATCCGGAATGGTGTGTAGCCTCCCACATGCCAGCGTCCAAGATGTCTCAGAGCGGCTGCAGAAAGTTTTCACTGGGGGGTGGGGGGGCAGTGGGCGGGAAACAGCCAGAAGTCATTGTGGACATTGGTACAAAGGACAGAGTGACACAGGTAGAAATAGTGATGACATCCTGCAGAGTGATTATAGAGAGCGAGGGAAAAGGATAAAAGAGAGTGGTAATATCCAGTTTACTTCCAGTTCTCCATGCTAGTGAGGGTAAGAATAGGAGGATATGGCAGATAGGAGGGTGGCTAAAGAATTAGTGTAGGGGCAGAGATTTTTGTATTACTGGGATCTTTTGTCAGGCAAGGTGACGTGTTCAGGAAGGACGGGTTGTACCTGAGGTGGAAGGGGGCCAATATACTGGCAGGCAGGTTTGCAACTGCTGCAAGGGAGGGTTTCAACTAGATTGGCTGGGGTTGGGGAGTGGTGGGATCCTCAACAGCAGGAAGGCAAATGTGAGGCTGGAAGGTGATACACTAATCAGAAACAGTAAAATAAAGAGACAGGTCAGGCTCGACAACGACAGGGAGCAAGGAATGCCTGTTGGATTAAATTGCAGCTGTTTCAATGCAAGATTACTGACACGTTAGGCCGATGAACTCAGGGCATGGATCGGTGCGCGCGACTGGGATATTATAGCCATTACTGAAACATGGCTAAGGGAGGGACAGCACTGGCAGCTTAATGTACCAGGGTACGGTGTTTTATGCGGGACAGAGATGGTGGAAAGAGGGGACGGGGAATTTCATTTTGATTAAGGCGAGTATCACAGCAGTAAACAGAGATAAAATAACTGATGGATCATCCTGTGAGGATTTGTCTGGGGAGCTAATAAATAAGAAGGGAATTGTGATAGGATTTGGATTGTACTACAGGTCCCCAAATAATAAACGAGGAATTAGGGGAACAAAAATATGTAGACAGACTGGGGAGACTTACAGGGCCAATAGGATTGCATTAGGATGAGATTTTAATTTTCCTAACATAGCCTGGGAATGACAGAGAATTAAGGACTGAGATGGGGTGTATTTATTAAGTGTATTCAGAATATGTTCCTCAAGCAGTAAGTAGAGGGTACAACTCGGGAAGGGACGAAACGTGACCTATTCTAAGATCTAGGGTAGGACAGGTGACTGAGGTGACAGCGGGGGAGCACTCTGGGACTAGTGACCATAGTTCTATTAATTTTTAAATAGTTACGGAGAAGGACAAAACTGCTCCACATGTTCAAGTTCAAACTTGGGGCAAGGCGAATTTTGCTGGAATGAGACAGGAGCTTGTAGGGGTTGGTTGGAGGAGTTTGTTTGCAGGCGAAAGGACCTCCTGCAAGTGGGAGGTCTTTAAAAGTGAAATGTCTGCAGTTCAAGGTCTATATGTTGCTGTGAGGGTAAAAGACAAGGTTGGCAGGCAGAGGGAACCTCGGATGTCAGGAGATATTGAGGCTTTGACCAGCAAAAAGGAGGCGTGGCTCAGGTCCAGGCAGCTGGGACCGAGGAAATTCTTGGAGGTGTACAGGGGATACAGTAGTTTACTGAAGAAGGAAATCAGGAGGGTGAAAGGGGGACACAAGATAGCCTTGGCTGAGAAGATTAGGGTGAATCCAAAGAGGTTCTTTAAGTATATTAAAGTAAAAAGACTAACTAAATGAGGGTATGACCCCTCAAATTCCAGAGCGGACATGCATGTCTAGAACGGTAGGAGATTTGTGAGATTCTCAATGAATATTTCTCCTCTGCCTTTACCGTGGAGAAAATCATGAAGACTTGGGAGGTGAACAAAGGTCGCAATGTTATCTTGGGGTGAGTCAATATCCCAGGAGAAGACATGTTGGATGCATTAGATTGTATGAAGATGGATAAATCTCCTCGTCCTAAACAGGTGCATCCAAGAACACTGCAAGAGGCTACAGAGGAAACTACGGGGACCCTGGTTGATATTTTTGCATCATCGTTAGCTACAGTTTAGGTTCCAGAATATTGGAGATTAGCAAATGTTGTGCCATTATTCAAGAAGGGAAGGAAAGAAAAATCTGGGATCGATAGACCAGGAAATCTAACATCTGTGGTACGTAGGTTACTGATAAGGCTCTGAGGGATGAGATATACATGCATTTGGAAAGATAAGGTTTGATTAGAAATAGTCTTTTTGACAGATTCCTTACAGTATGGGAACAGGCCATTTGGCCCAACAAGACCACACCGACCCTCCAAACTAACCCACCCAGTCCGATTCTCCTACCCTATAGTTAACCCTGACAAATGCACATAACATTTAGCATGGCCAATTCACCTGACCGAAATATCTTTGGATTGTGGAAGGAAAGTGAAGCACCCAAAGGAAAGCCACACAAACACAGTGATAATGTGCAAACTCCACACAGAGTCACCCGAAGCTGGAACCAAACCCGGATCCATGGCACTAAGAGGCAGCAGTGCTTACCACTGAGCCACCATACCAACCTTGCTTTTTTCAACACAGTTCAATGACACAGGGACAAAATCTATTCTGCCCTTCACCCATGATGCACGTTCCAATATCACATACCATGGATAATTTATCCTCCACTGAAAATGTCATCTTATTATTATTTATTAATTAGTTTGTTATTATTAATTTTAATAATTATTATTAATAGTTGTTTTTAGACTGGAAAGATTGCATGGCTTTGTGAGTGGGAGATCATGCCGCTCAAATTTGTTTGAGTTCATTGATGAAGTGACCAGGAATGTTGATGAGGGTAGGGTGGTAGACGTAGTCTATATGATTTTCACGGAGGCCTTTGACCAGGTTACCATTGATATGATGGTCTGGAAGGTTAGAATCGCATGGAATCCAGAGGGAGCTGGCAAATTGGACACACAATTGGCTTCATGGTAGTAAGCAGTGGGTAATAGTGGAAGGATGCTCTCGGACCGGAGGCCTGTGACACATGAAATGGCTCAGGGGTCGCTGATGGGCCCATTGATGTTTGTTATCTGTATCAATGATATTCTTGCGAATGAACAAGGCATGATTGTGAAACTTGAAGATGACACTAAACTAGGTGGTATCGTAGACAGTGAGGAAGTATATCAGAACTTGCAGCAGGATCTTGGTCAAACTGGAGAAGTGGGCCGAGGAATATTTTGGCAACGTTAGATCAAGGTAGGAGTTTGATGGTGATTAGTAGGACCTTAAGGAGTGTAGTTGAGCAGAGGGACCATGGAGTTTATGTCCACCGTTCTCTGAAAGTGGGGTCATAGTTGGACATGGTAGCGAAGAAGGCTTTTGCCACATGAGCATGCATCGGTCAGGACATTGAGGAGAGCAGTTGGGAAGTTATGTTGCAATTATACAGGATGTTGGTGAGGCTGCACTTACAGTGCTGTGTTCAGTTTTAGTCACATTGCAATCGGAAGGATATTTTTACTTTGAAATGTGTGCAGACGGAATTTACAAAAATGTTGCCAGGACTCAACAATATGAATTATAGGGAGAGGTTGGACAAGCGAGGACTTTTTTCTTTCGAGAATAGGAGACTGAGAGGGATCTTATAGAAGTTTACACAGATAGGGTGAATGGATCCAGCCTTTTTTTCCTAGAGTTGGGGAAAGGGCATCAGTTTAAGGTGTGAGGGGAAAGAATAAAATGGAAACTGGTGGAAACTGTTTTACACAGAGAGTGGTACACAAAGGGAATGTGCTGCCAGCGGAAGTGGTGGAAGCATTTATATTAACGATAATTAAACGACATTTGGGCAAGTACATGGACATGAAAGGACGAGAATGCTATGGGCCAATGTGTTGGGAAATGAGGTTAGTGTGGTTGGATATTTGGGTCAGCATGGACGAGTTTGGGCCAAGGGGCCTCTCTGCCTCTCTCCATGCTTTAGGACTTGATGACTCCACAAATAGAACAGCATTTGGGTCAAACTCTCATTTTTCCTTCGGTCATGTGTTCGAATCATATTTGGACAATGTACTTTCAAGTTAACTTTGCAGATATTTTGCTTTCCAGTTCGGTATCGACAATACGTATGTGTGTCCGTGCGTGTGTGTGTGTGTGTGTCTGTGTGTGTGTGTGTGTGTGTGTGTGTGTGTATTTCTCAGTATTTTTCAAAGAAAACTAGCAATGTACATATTTGCAATATCCTCTCGTCATTCCTCTTTTCATTATAGTTTAAGCAACTTTGTTTTGGTCGTAAACGTGTTGTTTTAGCAGATTAAAGAAATCTGCCTGATTTGTTCCTAACACTGACCCTGACACACTCTGAGAACTATATCATTGGCCATATCACCAACATAGTTATAATTATTTTTTGTGGTCAGTATCAGCCAACGTTAGTGTCGAGGAGTTCATTGGACGGGAGTCTGAGGGATAGGATTTACATCTATTTTGAAAGACAAGGAATGATTAGGGATAGTCAATATGGATTTGTGTGATGGAAATCATGTCTAATTAATGTGATTGAGTATTATGAAGAGGTGACAAAGAAGATTGAATAAGACACTGTTGTGTATTGTTTACACAGCCTTCAGCAAGGCATTTAACAAGGTTTCCCATCGTAGACAGATTACTAAAACTAGGTTATATGTAATCTAGAAAAAACTAACCAATTGGATACAAAATTGGATTGAAGGTAATGGATTGTTTTCCAGACTGAAGACCTGTTGCCAGCGGCGTGCTGAAAGAATCAGTGCTGAGCTCACTGCTTTTCATCACGGCTATAAAAAGCTTTGAAGTGCTTTTCGGAGGCTTGGTCAGTAACTTTACAGATAACATCACCAAAGTGGTGCAGTGGACAGTAAAAGAAGATTATCTCAGAATATAACAGGAGCCTTGACCATCAATGAGCCAAGGACTGGCAGATGGAATTTAATTTAGATATTTGTGAGGTTTTGCATTTTGGTAAGTTAAAGCAGGATAGTGCCCTGGGGAATGTTGCTTAACAAAGAGAATTACGGGTGAAGATTCATAGTTCCTTGTAAGTGGAGTTTAGGTCGGTAGAGTGGTGAGGAACGTGGTTCACATGCTTGTCTTAATCGGTCAGAGCATTGAGTAGAGGAGTTACGGGTAGCGTGTTGCGCTTGTACAGGACGTAGATGAGGCCACTTTAAGAATACTGCGTACATGTCAGTTGAATCTGCTAAAGGATGGATATTGTTAAGGTTGAAAGGGTGCAGAAAAGATTTACAAGAATTTTCTGGAACCTGAGGGATTGAGCTACAGGGAGATGATGAACAAGTTGAGGCTTTTTCCCCTGGACTGTCAGAGTTTGAATGGTGCCATGACAGAGGTTTAATAAAGTCCTGAGGGGCATGGATAGTCTAAATGGGCAAGATTTTTTTCCCAGTGTAGGGGCATCCAGAACTAGACGGCATAGTGTGAATGTGACAGGTCAAAGACTTAGAAGGGACCTGAGGGGAAACTTTTTCACACAGAGGCTCGTGGGTGTACTGTCAGAGGAAGTGGTGAAAGCGGGTACAATTACACATTTAAAATGTAACTGGATAGGTACATAAATAGGAATGGATCATGCGATGTGGGCCAAATGCTGGCAAGTGGGTCGAGATCTGATTAGGATGCCAGATTGGCCTGGACAATTTGGACAAAAGGATCTGTTTCTACGCTGTATGACTCTCTTATTCTCACAACAGGATGAGGGAAATTTCAAAAAGGGCCATTCGAATTGGAATTCTCTTCCCCAGAAGTTTGTGGTGCCTCTTTGATTACAAGTATTCACAGCTGAGTTAGTTAAAGATTTGACAGAGAAGTGTTTCATGGATAATGGGACACAGACAGGAAATGAGACTGAGACCACAATCTGATCAGCGACAATCTTAATGCCTGGTGGAGAAGGCTCAAAATCTCTAATGACCCACTCCTGCTCCTCAGTCCCATGCTTCTGTGTTCCATTCAACCCCGCAAATCTGCTAGCAATGGTTTTCCCTCTTTGTAACTTGTGCTTCATTTGTTGATCATGTTGTAGACTCAAATTCACTGTGAACACGGCCCCCAAATCTCACCCAGCAATGGCTCATAAAATCCGCTGGTCTCCCTGATTGCAACATTTCATAAAAGACCTTCCAGGAAAATAACACCCACTAACTTTCCAATAACAGAATGGGAGAACATCAGAAACAGGGGCAGGTCATTCCCATCCCAAGCCTGCCTTGCCCTTCACTAAGATCAATCTGACCTTCTCCAAGTCTCAAATCTTCCTCAATGTCCAAGTCTTCTTGAGCACTTCCATAGAACACAGAACAAAGAACAGGACTGATTTGGAGATGCCGGTGTTGGACTGGGGTGTACAAAGTTAACAATCACACAACACCAGGTTATAGTCCAACAGGTTTCATTGGAAGCACACTAGCTTTCGCAGCGTCGCTCCTTCATCAGGTGGTAGTGGAGGGCTCAATACGAACACAGAATTTATAGCACAAATTTGCAGTGTGATGTAACTGAAATTATACATTGAAAATTTGATTGTTAAGCCTTTCATTTGTTAGAATACCATGATAGTTTCACTTTTTTCATATGTAAATCACAAAACCTTTTTTTAAAAGTTGCTTTCTCAGGTTAACTGTTAACAATGGTGATATCTAGACAATATGGTGAAGATGTTGGCCCCCTGTGTTCTCTGTCTCGGCCATGATGTTTAAATTGATTTTAATCTAAAAAGTGAGATAACGGAGTTTTACATAAATTCATGCAGTTTTTGAGCTCAGAGTTCTACATGAAGGCATGCAGTTAGGACCTTCAGCCCTCGACGTTGTGCTGTTTATCCTACTCTAAGATCAGACTAACCGACATGCTTCCATTCACTTTGTTCCATGTGCCTATCCAAGAGTCTCTTAAGTTTCCCTCAGGTATATGACTCTCCTACAACTGCTGGCAGTGCACTCGACTCACCCACCACTCTCTGTGTAAAGACTCTACCGTTGATATCTCCTCCAAACCTTCCTCCAATTGCCTTAAAATTATGCCACCTAGTCATAGATATTTCTGCCCTGTGAAAATGCTTCTGGCTATTCACTTTCTCTCTGCCTCTCATCATCTTGTACACCTCCAGTGAGAAAAGCCCTCGCTCGCTCATGGTTTCATCATAAGACCTGCCCTCCAGTTCAGGCAACATCCTGGTAAATCTCTTCCTGGTAAATCGCACTTAACGAGTATTAATTATGACCTCTACACTTTTTGGAGTCATTCACGGCACAAGGAAAGATGATTATCATTGGTGGGTATCAATCATCTCAGCCGTGGGACACATCTGCAGGAGATCCTCAGCGTAGCTTCCTCAACCAAGGCATCTCCAGTTTGTCACCACATAATCCCTACAGTGTGGAAGGAGGCTATTCAGCCCATTGAATCTAAACTGAGCAGATTAGATTCCCTACAGTGTGGAAACAGGCACTTCGGCCCAACCAGTCCACACCGACCCTCCGAAGAGTAACCCACCCAGACACATTTCGGTCTGACTCATGCACCTAACATAATGGACAATTTAGCATGGCCAATTTACCTGGACTGTGGGAGGAAACCGGAGCACCCGGAGGAAACTCATGCAGACAAGTGGGGAATGTGCAAACTCCACACAGACAGTTGCCCAAGGCTGGAATCGAACCTGGGACCCTGGTGCTGTGAAGCAGCAGTGTTAGCTACTGAGCCACCGTGCCAGCAGAAGAGGGGGCATTCACTGAAATTTACAAAAAAATTCCAGGACAAGTTGTCCCTCTTCAGCTCTTGAAACAGCCTGTGACCATGTACAGCAAGACGTGGACAACATTCAAGACCGTGCTGTTAAAGTCTGGGTAACATTTATGTAAAAGCACAGCACATTTCCACAGTAAAAGGAGGAGTTCAATCAGCACCTCAATTTGGTTTCACAAAAATGTGGGGAAGCCATTCATCCCACCAAAACTACTGGGCAACAGAAGCATAGACCATTCAGTCCCTCCTGCCTGTTGCACAGGAAGACAGGGAGTCTGCTCTCTCCCACATGTCACGTGCATGGGAACAGAAAGAACCATTTCACACCCGGAGTCACTTACAAAGGAACAGGAAGAGGTTATTCAGCTTGTCAAGCCACTAACACAGGAACAGGAAAGTATCAGAAATGCTCCAACATCACAAACAAATGGAGCAAGGGCTGCACAGACAGACTGCTCCAAATTGATCCACATGGCTTAATTACTCATGGTACATATGTGTTACTTCAATATGGTTTTCTGGCAGTCGGAATGAAGCCAACATTTTTTAGCCATTCTCCAAGTTATATTCCATCTCCAAGAAGGCAGTCCCATGGTGTCCGTGGAGGTCAGAAACCGGTGGGGAATAACTAACTGTTTCAGAATGATGGCATTTTTGCTGCTCACAGGATTGTGTACAAAGTGATATTCAATGCAGTGTCACAAAGTAACTGTGCATTAAACTGTTTAGAGTTCATTCAGAGTCTGTACCTCTTTGTCAATCGACATGGGGACTCTGCAGATGCATGTAAACTGCCGTGAATCAAACATCCAAAGGAAAGTATGAAATTTTCACCCTATTCAGCTGTTTGGGACATAATGAGTTTCTGTCCAGACCCATCAAGCTTCAACTTCTTATTCTCTCACAGCGCTACAGATTAAGCACATAGTTACTGCACTGTCTCCACATGGTAACATCATGCCAGTGTTTAGTCTGGTCAAAATACTTTCCACGCTCTCAGTGACAAAGGGATCATTGTTTATAAAGCAGACTAAATCTTTACACAATGCACCAAATACTCTCTGAACAAAACACGATCAGTGGGAAAGATATTCTAACTTTTGTACTTCAATCATTTTGCATGAAGAGCCACATATCTTTTACTTCCTGCCCCTGTATGAATTCTGTCAGTGACTTATGACCAAGGACATCCAGGTCCTTTTCAACAAAAGCACTCGGCAACCTCTCTACCATTTAATAAATATAAATGTACATGATGATATTTGTTGTTCACATCTGAATCATTTTTATACCTTGTGAACAGCTATTGCCCAAACACTGATCCTGCTGCCACCCATCAATTCTTCAGTCCAGAGAAAAACAGTATTCTTCTCGTATCCCCATTACTCAATTTTTAATCCATGTGGTATATATTCCACCTCTACCTACCCATGGACTCTGACATTCCCCATTCACCTGTATTCAAACATGTCAACGTCTTCTAAAAATACAAATACTCTACTCCCATTGGTTCTCAACTGTCGATGTCACAACAGACAATCTCCATAAACAGGTTTATCAAAAATCATTTCCCTTTCCTGAATCTAGGCCGAATGTACCAAATTATATAATTATTCTCCAAGTTTCTCGTTGTCACATTCCTTATAAAAGGTTCCATTTTTTTTTTCTCACAGCTGACATCAAGCTATTTAGTTTTCTGTTTTCCCTCTCCATCCTGTTTTAAACAATGAAGTTTACAATAGTTGTTTTCCAGTCTGCAGCATTCTTTCCAGAATCTAACTAGCTTTGAAGAATAACCAGTAATTCTTTCATTAGCTCTGTTTTCATCTCAATCACTCTGGGATGTAGCTCATCAGATGCAGCAACTTATGAAACTTCAATTCAACTAGATTTTCAATAACATACTCTTCATTAATTCTGGTTTCCTGCAGTTTCCCATTTTTACCAGCCACTCTGTTCCCCAATATTTCTGGAAATTAGTTTCTGTACCTTCCTCTGTGGACATGGAACCAATGCATTCCTCTCATGAGGTAGATGGCTTCAGTTAGCTCGTGAATACATTGGAGGACTGTACTTCAGAGATGGTACAGTCAGAAAAGTTCCAGAATAAATCAGTTTAATTCATCGTGAGTGTCAGCACAGTCCTGTCCCTGGTATGAAACGACAGGTTATAATGAAGGAGGGGATACAGTGACAACCTCACCTTTGAGACAAGCTGGTTTTATACTTTACGCCTGAATGGGTGCAGCTTGGACAAATGTTCCTGGAAATCCCAGAGAGTTTAGAACAGTGCCCTGCTCCTCCCAGTTTACATAGCTTCCCTTCTTTGTAGTCTCAGCTCCATTTGTTTACCATGGACCCAGACACACTGTAAATGCAGTATTCAGAGTGGGGTCCCCAGACCCTCGGGGCTCCCTGAATGATCCCAGTAGCTGACATCACAATCCTGAGAACACCATCCACAGAGCCTTCACTGACTTTCTAGATGACAGCAGCAAGTCAATTCCCCACACCCATAGTGCATCCATTCAATGTTGAAAATGTCTCGGTCTCCTCAGTTTTGCTTCTTGGCTGAGAAAGCTGTTACATCTCCACACTGTCGCACAGTAACAGTTCCTCTCTCCAAAGAAGCAGTTGACAATGGAATATTACGTTTCTCTATATCTCAGCGACTATACGTATTGCTGATGGAGTTGATCACTACACTCAGAGACGAGAGATAGAGGGAATATAACTCACGGTAAGCAGGGGCATCCCATAATAAATATGATATTCAGGAATATGTGAAAAGGGGAAATGTTAGAATAACTTCCCATTCTGTTTTCCTTCCAGTCCATCATCAGCAATCCTTTAGCTTGCTTTACCTTTCTCTCTCTCTCTCTCTCTCTCTTACACACACACTCTTTCTCTCTCTCTTTCTCTCTCTCTTGCTGGACATCATCTATTCAACACAAACCTCCCGCTAACCCTTCCAACCATCCCTGATACAATATTACTTTTTCCCAGTTGCATTCAGTTTTGATAGGTTCACTGAACTCGAAACGCTATTTGTGTTTCTTCCGACAGACTGCCATACCTGCTGAGATTCTCCAACATTCTTTCAGACGGTGGAGAATTTTATTTCAGATCACCAGCATTCACATTTCCTTGTTGTTGTTACGCGGGATGCCAGCATCACTGGCAAGGGCAGCATTTGTTGTCCATCCTAACTGCCCTTGACCACGCGGCCATTTGTCAAGGCAATATGGAGGCAACCACATTGTTGTGGATCGGAGGTGACACTTAGTTCAGACAAGGCAAAAATGTTAGGTTTCTTTACCAAAGATTATCAATAAAATAAGAAAAGAAATCCTGATGTTTTGTGGTTACCATGAGTGAAATTAGGTTTAATTCCAATTTTTGTCACTGGAATTTAAATTTAGTCATCGACTATGGTAGGATTTCAGACAATGCTTCTGGAGTCATAACCCGTGCCTCTGAATTACAGTCAGTGACATTATTACTCTGATACAGTGATACAGAGTCCCTGTTGTGAAGTAACTGTAGAGACAAGAACAAGTTTGTGGTCAAACTATTTGTAACTGGAAGAGAGGTCAGTAGAGAACTGGAGCGATAAAATCTGTTGTTAACGAAGGGGTAGATGATGGCGAAGTCAGCAACAGAACTCAGGCAGAGCTGGTGATTGGGGATATTATGAAGGTGGGTGTCGGCAGGTTTGATCACAGAGAGAATATGGAGACATAAAACAGTTCACGGTAAAAAGAAGACTCAAGGTTCCGAACAGTCTTATTCCTTCTCAGTTGTTTATGAGTAAGGAGTTTGGAAATGCAGGAGAAGGAAGTGGCATTTGTGACTGAAAGTTTATGTATTTGTTAAATATAATCAACCAGAATAGCAAAACTTTCAGCACCATTTATAGAATCGACAGAGCTAGACTTACCAGGAACACCAATAATGGCGAGGGTGGGATAGTACCCAGCTTGAATAATCAACAGTACGGCTTCTATCCGCAACTCTAACCGTGGCCAATCCCGAGAAAGATAGTAAAGACCCCAGGATAAACTCCTGTCCATTGTTGGAACGTTCCAGTCTAATATTCTCAGATTCTGATCCATTGTTGGACCATTCTAATGTTCTCAGATTCTGATCTCTCTCTCTTTCTCTGTAGCTGCTGATCCCAGTCTTGTTGAGGTTGACTCTGTGCCAAATATTTTGGCATAACAAGGTGAAGTAAGTCCCTAATTATGGAAGAGGGAAATCGTCCAGTGACCCAGTTAGATCCAGGAAGACCGATATTAATCACAGTCACTGAACAAACAGTTCCAGTTAACCCATTTCACGGCAACTCTGATATATCACAATAATGCTTGGTGTGGCTGGGATTTTGATATCGCTGATTATTGGGCTCATGGCACATCTCCAGTTGTAAACATAGAGGTGAGGGAGAGAGAGACAATTCTTTCTCTTCACAAGCTCGATGATTCTGCTGTGTTTTGGTAGTATTGGAATTGCTGGGCTCCCGAGGCCGTCTGTGTCTGATCACCAGGCTTGCTTCATCTTTCCGTTTTATTTATTTATGTTTAACTTTGACTTTTGTCTGTCCAGCATTAAACGGCTTAGGTGGGATTAGGCATTTTTGAGAGACACGTACAGGGCCATAGACGATGTAGATACAGTCCATTCCTTGTGTTCTTGCAGCCGCGGCCTGGTCCTGTGGAGTGATCGTCAAACTCTCACAGAATCAGGATTCTTAGTTTTACCTTTTGCCAGTTATTGCTGGAGTCTTAGCAGAATTGGAAGGCAGGAAATCTCTCCCGGGTGCTACACATTGTCTCTGTGATTTCTCTCCGAACTGTCTTTTGATGTTCTTACCTCCTGGATTGGAGAACTGCATGTGAGACAATCTGTTTCCTGCATTTGTTTTTTGACATTTGTGTGCTTATTGGATGATACCATATTGGAGCAATTACTGTATAGTAGTTAAATAAACTATTATTCTGCTAAGTTTTCCAACAGAATTATGTTATTGCAAGCTCCTCTTCCTTTTGTTGTTGTCTTTTATCAACAGTTTTCGAATAAATTGTGCTTTGCTTAATGTCGAATATTTTGACCAAATAAATTCTATCTCAAACACAGCACCTCACATATACCAGCGGAATGGGCCGAGCTGGGGGAGTGATAATCATGTCAGGAATTATATCGGATACTCAATTCACCTCTCAGATCCAGCCCAGACACGTATAAGCCCAGATGAGATACCTGCTCAGCATGAAGCACTGCGTAGACCAGGCTAGTGTACTGCTCAGCAATCCGTCGAGGATTGAACACTACTTAGAGCTCACCAGTTCACGACTTATCTGTCCAACAGTGCACTGATCTATAAACTTGTACTAGATGATCTGTTCAGCACAGGGCGCTGTACAGAACACACAAAGGCATTGTTCTATACACACGGAATGGATATCTGTGCAGCATGGGGAGCTGTGCAGTGAATAGCGGTGAATTTATCTATTAATCTGGAGCAGTTGCCTTCTCAGTATACACAGCTGTGTACACCAATCGCTGCATTGCTGAGTAACACCGTGTTAGATCACTGCCCAGCGTGGGGAAATTTGCAGCTCATGCTGGAAGAGACAGGATATGCAGTTCCCTCCATTTACAGTTCCATATCTACATTGTGGCATGACACAGGGCTGCTGTGGATGTGAAACTCACTGCCAGAGAGAGATGGGAGGAGCTTGGTTAAAAGAGAGGGGGAGATTGAGATAGAATTTCAGAGAAGGATCTGATGGTAGGTTAAAAATTATGAAAGGAAAACGTTTCGATAGCAGCTTGCAATATAGGCCACTGTTTACAGGAATGGTGGGTGAGCAGGATATTGGTGTAAGTTAAGATGATGGAGAGTTTTGGATAAGCATTTGTCCTGCAGCTTTGTAATTGGGAGTAGGGTCAGAAGAGTCTTCGACTCATTGGGCTGAATCTGACAATAGTTTGTCTCAGCGCCATTTTCATTGAGTGTGACAGAAGGATTGTCTGCACGAGGCTGAGCTAGTTTCCTGGTGTTATCATATCGAACTCACCTCATTAACTATCCACCCCACTCCATGGTGTCCCTCTCATTCAATGCCAGCCTGATTCTCCCACCCATCATGTCTGGAGGTACACACCATCTCCCGGATGCCCCTGGATATTCAGTGATCCCTGGTACTGTTGCCATAATTAAAAGGCCAATGGGCACCACGGTTGAGCTTTCTCAGTTTGGAGCTGCCCTGCATAGTTTACCGAGCAAGGTAGATAAGGGGAAAGTACACCACAGGTTGTCGACAGGGCACGGAGGTGCCTGGTGAATAGTCTAGTACAGAGGGGGACAATTCTCTTCCCAGAGAGAGCTGCACCACCAGACCCACCGAGCATGGTCTGAGCACACCACCCAGCTAAGTGCAGTACCTGCGGTCCGAAGAAAAGTCCAGCAATACTGGAAAAGCACCTTCCCCGCTCTGTCAGGATACGGGACACCGTATTCTCTCTACTCTCTCACACAATCTGTATATCTGTTGGCGCCTTCACCAGAATAAGGCTCCATGACTCTCACCACTGCAATGCAGCACCTTCTGTCTGTCTCTCTCTCTCTCTCCTCAATCCTACGCAATACCTCCACATGATTATAAAATGTTCTTATGAGTACAGTTTCTAGAATTCTCTGGATGATATCATTTGTACAATGTTCCAGATAATTTTAAAAATAATTCAACTTTAGCAAAATGTTCAACCCCCAGTATGTGACACATCAGAGGAAGGAGCAGAGTTTTACTTTTTTTGTACAATCACTCAGGATGAAAGTGCATCATGAGGACATTAAGCCGCTCAAATATGCTCCACTATTCAGACAAAGGGAGAACCTAAACACTTGAAGACTCACTCTCTTCTTGAAGACAGGCGCCACATTGGAGTTTCGCCAGTTTCACTGGGACACTCCTGTAATCCCGAGAGTTATGGAATATTTCACACAGTGTCACCAGTCACTCTGCAACCACTTCTATTAAAACAAGCTATGAATTGCTGATGAGCTGTTTACCCTGGTCTTTTCTGTTTGAGGAAAAGCCTTGTTCGTTTTGTTGGAGACAGTGCAAAACTTTCATCTGATTACAATTTTGTTTATAATACTGAAACACGTTGTGCATTCCCCTGTGAGGAAAGATGTAAAATACTGTTTTAAATTCTCTGCGTGTTCCCTGAAACCAGTTCCCCAGTCACATCCTCCAGGTGTCCCATATATTCTTTCCTGCCTTTCTTCCAAGGATCACACGCACATCATGAACGTTTTTTTATTCGATATGAGAAAACTCTTGTGGTTAGTTTTTCTTTTCATATTTCTTGCCAGTTTTGGAAATTTTTTTTGTATTTTGTTTTGTACAATCTGCTTCTGGTTCCAAAAGCAAACTTCCCAAATGTGGCCGACGCTAGAACTCACCAATTTGAATTCTTTAGTTTGTGATTGATTAGTATCCTTCACAGCCTTTGTGTATCATGGGGGCGTTCATCTTCACATCTTCATATCATCTTCTTTTTGACCAGAGTCAATAATAGCTGAGCGATATTAAGCAGTACCTGCTTAAATGTTCCCCCACCCACCACACATCTGCTGACCTTCACCTGTGTCTATTTTCACACTCCGTATTTGATCAGATATATTACATAAATCTGCATTTGAAATGCCTGGCTCTTTTCAGTCATTCAGGGGGAATCTACGTATGTGGCTGAGCACATGGAGAGTGACTCCATTCTCTCAGTTTTTCTCGCTCTCTGATTTCTGTTCAATGATGTCACATTCCAGTGGGAAGCTTCCTACATGACATCCTTTTCTCTCAAACGATAAATCCCCTCATTCTGATGGACTGAGCCTTCAGCTGTGACTATCCCGTCTCCCTTACTTCTGCCCTCACTCCATCCCCTCCTTCGCAGAACAATGATAGATCTCCCCTTGCCCTCACTTCCTACTATTAAACCACAATATAATCTCTCAGTCTCCCATTACCATGAAGCTGATCTCCGGTTCAGTGATGAGTGTGAGTGAACATGCCACGGTCACAACCATGTGTACCTAAACCTGATGACAACCCATTCAAGCTACCGCACTTACTGCTTACATTAACCAACAACAGAACTAACATCTGATAGAGAGGGCGCCATGACCCCAAGGCTGTGACCACTTCTTTTAAAACCAGCTGTGAATTACTGCTGGCCTGTCTACTCTTGCTCTTAACTGTTAGAAAAATCCTATTTTCTTTTGTTAAAGACGGTTCAAGAACTTCCCTCCTATTAGCATTTTGTTTACATCATTGAAATACTTAGTGTGCCTTCCCCGTGTGGAAAGATATAAAACATGGGTGTAAATTATCTGTCTGCTCCCTGTAGCCAATACTTCAGTCACACCCTCCAATTATCTGCAATATACTCTCCTAACGTAATTTCTACCTAAGGTCACACACTCATCTTGACCTTTTTTATATGCTCGAAGCTCGTGCTGCTTGTTTTTGTATTTCTTGCCAATTTACTACATCATGTCTTTTCTCCTCTTTTCCTCGCTTTCTAAATTGATACAGTCACATAGCACACAAACAGACCCTTTGCTCCAACTTGTCCATGCTGACCAGATTTTCCAAACTAAACTAGTCCCATCTGTTTGCATTTGGCCCATATGCCTCTAAACTTTTCCCATTCATATGTTTGTCCTAATGAGTTTTAAATGTTGTAGCTGTACTTGCATCTCCCACTCTTCCTCTGACAGCTCATTCCATATACACACATCACTCTCTGTGTGAAAACATTGACCCTTCGTCCATTTCAAATCTTCCCTCTTTCACCTTAAATCTATGCCTTCTATGGTTGAACTCCCCCATCCCGTGGAAAAGACATTGGCTGGTCACTCTATTCATACTTCTCATGAATTTGTAAACTTCTACAATGTCATCCCTCAACCGCCTACACAATATCTGTCACTAACTTTACGAACAAGCATTTAAAGATTAGCACAGCACATTTCCACAGTAAAAGGATTCCCTGAAATAAACATTATAAATCTGGCCCTCCACTAATGCTCATCAATAGTATCCTTGAGAGCTTTTGTCAACTACTGGAGGAGAGGACTCCATAAATATTATCAATTTAAATAACGTGACAGCCCTGTACATCAGTGTAAAAGACATGGTTGTATTATCTGCATCATCCTCATCCAGAAGTGTTGAGTTGATGATCCACCTCACCCTCGCCATGCTGCCTGCAGAATCATAGATGCCAGTCTTTATTCAATCTGATTCACTGTATGTGACATGAAGAAACAGGTGAACACAGTAGATACGACAAAGGAAATGGGCCCTGACCCCATTCCTGCAATAGGACTGAAGACTTGTGCTACAATACATGCCGTGTCCCTGGGGAAGCTGTTTCATTCCAGCTCCAACTCTGACATCTCCCTGGCAATGTGGAAAATTACTCAACTATGTCCAATCCCATAACAAGGTATTAACTATAGTCTGACCATTTACCACGCCCTGAGTCCCGTCGCGATAGTTATGTTGGTGGGAGTTATTTTTGGACAGAGCTGTCAAACAGCACAGAAATAACCAGCTCAGTGTGTTTCAGATAAGTCTCCATGAGGAGATAATATTGTTGTGGAAAAGTCGCTGGTTTACTAATCCAGACCAGGCTAATGCTCTGGCAGCTGGTGGAAGTTATTATTAATAAAATATCGGGATGTAAAACCTGGAGTCATTAACAGTGACCTTGAAGCCAATGTCGATTGTAAACACCAATTTCCTTCCTCAATGTCCTTTCAGGAAGTGAGTCTCCCGTGCTTTCCTGGTCTGGCCTAAACGTGACTCCAGACACACAGACATGTGAAGCACTCTTCAATGGTCTCAGAAACGGCCAAGCAAGACACTCCATTGTATCAAACTGCTCTGAGGTCTTAAAAAATAAAATGGGACAGAGCACCTGGCACCAGCCTCAGTATTTGAACGGCAAACACTATCATATTGACCCTGCGGAGACCTCCTTCCTAACATCTGAGAGCTGGTGGCTTTCCCACAGACTGCACAGAAACATCGCGAAAGGAGTAGGTCATTCAACACACTGAGCATCCTCCATTCTAGTTCATGGTGAAAATCTCCTCAATTCAGTTTTCCCCACACAGTGTTCATATCCTTGAGTATGTTTAAACATCGGAACACATAAAATAGGAACTACTGTATTCGCTTTGGTCCATAAATTTGGATCCTCCATTCAATATACAGGCAGTTATCCAATAAGGTGTGTTTATTAAACACAATTTCGCTGCCAAACATTTAGTGAATTGCACCCCTTTCTTTATAAAGCGAGCTCCCATTCACTGTTATGGGAGTCCGTCTCTGGCACCAGCTGAACAGCAAATCCCAGCCTCAGGATCCCTCTGATTGCCAAATGCACCCTCAGTGTGTTCAGATAAAGCAGGAATGTAATCCGCTCTGCAAGCCTTGAAACTGAGCCTGAATGTGGGATTTGTGGTCTACATTTAGAGGGAACTTTATTTCAAACCGGGAGGGGAATATCTTGGAGAGAACTGGAATTCTGCATCGGCATCACGTGGTCAGTCAGCTCGTGCGCTTTCTGGTGAAGATCTTGGTGAAAGGTACAGTGCTGTAGTCAGTGACTGTAGTGTTAAAGTGTGACATTTACTGCACTAACACATTACAATATACAGTTTAAAGATTTATGTAGCCTGTGCTATTGTTTGTTTTATACTGACTATTATTTTTGTTTTGAGTTTTACTGGTAATTTTGAGGGTTCGCACTGAAGCCTCTTTTTTCCCATTGGCCCTATTATTTATATTGCACCGTTTTCTATAATAAGGTGTTCCACAGGAATACAGCTGCCACATTATTGAATAACTGCGTGTAATGATTGCTGACTCTATATCGCCACACAAAACTCCTGCACTCTCCCCATTCCTTCTGTGTCTTGAAATCCTTATTTATATTCAGTACCTCAGCTTTCACAGCCTGATCAGGGAGAGAATTCCCCAGGTTCACCAGTCTCTGAGTGCCGACATTTAGTCTCATCTCAACATACTTTGGCCTGTCTGTACCTAACACTGTGACCCCGTGTTTTCGACATCCCGCCCAGGGGAATTCTCATCCCTGCTTCCAATCTGTCTCACACTGTCGGAGCTTTATATCGTTCACCCCTTTTCTTAAACCTCATGGAATGCAAGCACAGTCACCCAAAACGCTGCTCCCACACCAAGTTTGTCATCCCAGAGATCAGTCTGGTCATCCTTCACTGCTCTCCCTCAATATCAGGTTTGTCCTTCATTAGGTACGCAGACCAAAACTGCACACAATACTGCACAATGGTCGAGATGGAGTGTCACCAAGGCTCTGTACAGCTGCAGTAAGACACCCTTACTCCTGGACACAAATCCTCCTGAAATGAAGGTCAGTGATCAAGTGGATCATTGTTTTCAACAATGTGTGTTCCCTTTGACAGCTGAGCCTACTCTAACCTGACATGGAACCTAACAGCAGGCTGGTAAAATATTGATGTTGCTATACAGGATCTTAGTGAGATGATATCTGGATAAAGTGCACAGATTTAATCTCCTCATTAAGAAAGGGTATTGGAATTAACTCAGAGATTATTCCCTCAACTGATTTCTGCAACGAAGGTGTTAATCATAGAATCCCTGCAGTGAGTAAGCAGGCCATTTGACACATCGACTCCATGTTGATCCTCCAAAAGCCATCCCATACAAACCCCACTCCACACCCCGCTTCCCAACTCAATCTCTGCAACCTGGCATTTTCCATGACTAATGCATCTAAGCGGCAGTTTTTGGGACTGTGGGAGGAAACTGGAGTACCCGACAGTGACCCTTGCATGCACAGGGAGAATGTGCAAACTCCACGCAAACAGTGACCGAGACTGAAATTGAATCCAGATATTTGGTGCTGGGAGACAGCTGTGCTAACCACTGAGCTAACCACTGTGGGCAACGCAACTTGCCTGCACAATTGAACACTCGAAATGTGGCAAAACAGTAGGGAGATTCCCCAAACTTGTCATTGAGCAACAGGAGGAGGACAGCCACAGGACATGCAAGACATCGAAACTATAGTGTAGGAAGACCAGGAGGGCATTCAACCCATCGGGTGTATCCCATTCCGCACTGCTCCCACACTGGATCGCTGTTGTGCCTGGAAGACAGTGGAAAAGAGGAGGATTAGACAGAGCAGAGGGTGTTACAGTGTTTGAGGGAGCTATATGGGATGGAACAGGCTATCTGGGGAGCTAGGCAGACCTGCAGTAACTAAAGAACGTTACTGGAAGATGCAGCAAGAGTTGTAGACACTGAAGAAGGCAAAGGAAATAGACAGATGGTAGCTTGTTCATGACGGAGCTTTGTAGAGTCTAAAGGGCTTTTTCTGAACTGGTTACGGTGATGTGTGGACTTCAACAAAAGCAAATTGACATCCAGCAAGTGTTGTCTGATCCTGGAGACTTGATGTGACAGACTTGGATGTAAAAGACTTGGATGTGACAGAGTGAGAAGACTTGCAGTAACTTGTGGGAGTACAAACCTTTGGGGCACTGGTGGTTTTCAAGGACCCCCAGGACACGAGGAGATGCAGAAAATGGGAGCATTCCAAATAGTGGGATTGTAGGGGCTGTAAGTCCTGTGATGTGTAAGGAGGAAGATAATGGCCAAATTTAGCACACGTAACCATTGTAATTATAGAGGTTTAGGAAGGGAAGCTGTGCTGTCATTGATTACAGTTATATGGAGAGTAACAGAACCTGAAGGGGTTACAATTTTAAAAAGGGAGAGATTTTGGGTGATCAGAAGTTTAAACAAGAATAAAAAAAAGTTAGTGATCTCTAGCACAGATGGGAATTGAGGAGGTGAGATATAGTGAGGAACTATAAGAGTTATACGTCGGGGAGGATGTCAGATATAAAAGGGAGAGCTGCAGTATCTGTCTGCAGTTACAGACGTGAGGAGTGTTGTAGCGCCTGCTGGAGGGGACACAGATAACAACAGTTCAAACGGTTGGTGCAGGGGCTCAGGAAGGCAGCTCACTACCACCTTCTCAGGGACAACTCCAAATCAACAATAAATGTTGGCTCTGCCAACAAAGCTCATGTCAATGAATGAGTGAAGGAAGGAATAAAATATCTACAAGTAGCACTGAGGTCACTGAGGAAAGCTCTTTCAACAGCACTTCCCAAAACCGAAACCACTATACCCTGGAAGGACATGAGCTCCTGGTGCACGGAAACACCAGAATTTCCAAGGCACGTTCCATCCACCCAGCACTGTGTCTGGCCCTACACACAAAGGCCTGCAGTGGGTCAGCAAGGCAGCTCACCACCTCCTTTTCCAGGGAATTACTGATGGGAAGGTCATGGTGAAACTCTGCTATTTACAGCCAGACAGAAAATTAAATCCAGCAGTGGGTGTGAAATGAAATTTCCATTTCAGAACAATATGCTGAACATGGATAGGGGATTTGTCTGATTGGCACAAGGCAGAGAGTGTGAAGAAAGGGGTCTTTTTCACGATGGCAACTGGTGATGAGGGGAGCTCCGCAGGGGTCAGTGTTGGGACTACACTCTACACGCTATACATTAAGAGTCTGGACAAAGGATGTGAAGGGGCACGAGAAATCGGTTTCCAAGAAAGATCCCAGGGATGAAATTCGTGCCATATAAGGAGTCTCTGAGTCTGCACTTGATGAAGTTTCAGAGGCTGTGGCAGAATCTCATTCAAACTTACAGAATAATGAGGGGCCTGGATGGAGTGGACGGGAAGAAGATATTTCCACGAGAGGAGAGACTGGGGGGTAAGGGCACAGCTTCAGACTGAAGGGACGATCCTTTAGAATACACAGTGGCACAGTGGCTCAAGAGGTGGCACGGTGGCACGGTGGTTAGCACTGCTGTTTCACAGCACCAGGGGTCCCAGCTTCAAATCCAGCCTCAGGCAACGGTCTGTGTGGAGTTTGCACATTCTCCCCTTTTCTGCGTGGGTTTCCTCCGGGTGCTCTGGTCTCCTCCCACAGTCCAAAGATGTGCAGGTCAGATGAATTGGTTATGCTACAGTGCACATGGAACATAGTCAGAGGGAAATGGGTCTGGGTGAGTTACTATTCGGCGGGTCAGTGTGGACTGGTTGGGCCCAAGTGTCTTTTTCCATGCTGTAGGGAATCATTAAAAAAAAAGAGATGTGAAGGAATTTATTCAGCCAGAGGGTGATGGATCTGTGGAACTGACTGCCTCATGGGTTTGTGAGTGCGAAGTGATTTAGTGTATCTAACTCAGAGATAGCTGGGTTCTTTAGGAGTAAGGAGATCAAGGTTATAGGGAATAAGTGAGAGAATGGTGTTGAGAAACAATTCAGCCATAATTGAATAGTGGAATAGACCCGATGGAACGAATGGCCTAATTCTACTCCTATAAATGATGGTCTTATAGACTGCGCTTTTTCCATAGGTTTCGAAGTGTGCAGTTATCATTTCTGGCATATCGTTTACCTTATATTCCAACACTTTCCTGATTATTGCTGTCACTTCTTGGTTTCAGATCAACTGCAGAAAGCTACACCACGGAGTAACGTGGGAATCCTTGTATATAAATCTCAGAAAGGTGGCATACAGGGCCAGCATGTCATAAAGAATGTAAATGGAACGCTGGCATTGATTCCAAAAGGAATGGAGAATAAAAATAATGAATGCTTGTAACAACTATAGAGGACTCCTGTCAGCCCACATTGAGAATACTGTGAACAGGTTTGGTAACCTATCTGGAGGGAAAATGTCCTTGCATTGGAGGCAGCCCAGAGAAGGTTCACCAGGCTGGTCTTCAAAATGGAGGGATATTGATGAGAAGAGGTGGAGAAGGTTGAACTTGCAGTCGTTAAGATTTAGAACGAGGCAAAAGTATTGATAAAACCGAAGATGCTTGTGTTCTTACACATTCTGTCATATTCTGTACTGAGACATTGTTTCCCAGAGCAAGCATCTGTAACCGGAGATAAAGGGGAATACAGACTCAGAGAAGCTAACAGAGAAAAGCTGGGTTGTAGAGACTGGAGGATGTAACAGAGTTCGGGCGGTTTGAGATCACTATTGGTGGTTAGAGATCAGATAGGTTGGCGGGCTTGATAGGATGTCAAGGTGAGTTACAGGATTATCAGTCCTGAAGGAGTTACAGAGATAGGGAGGAATATAGGGACTACAGATTACACAGATAGGGTGGTCATTGGAGCTACAGAGACGCGGGTGGTGGGTTAGTCGGGACTGGAGATTACACAGATAATGGTGGTAATTGGAGCTACAGGAGATACCGAGACTGGAAGGGTTGTCGAGATTGGAGATTACACAAATAGAGGTGGTATTTGCAGCTACAGAAGTTTTCAGAGAAAGGGAGGGTTGTAGGCACTGGAGATTAGACAGATTGAATGGTATTTGGAGCTACAAGCGTTTATAAAGAAGGGAGGATTAGACAGACTAGAGATTACACAGATTGGGGTGGTAGTTGGAGCTACACGAGTTTAAAGAGAAAGGGAAGAATGAACGGACTGGAGATTACACAGATAGGGGTGGTAATTGAAGCAGCAGGAGTTTATAGAGAAAGGGAGGATTGGGCGGACTGGAGATTACACAGATTGGGGTGGTATTTAGAGCTGCAGGAATTTATAGAGACCGGGAGGGTTGGACGGACTGGAGATTACACAGATTGGGGTGGTATTTGGAGCCGCAGGAGTTTATAGAGACCGGGAGGATTCTTTGTGCTAGGAATTACACTGACATGGACAGTAGTTGGAGTTGCAGGAGTGAGTGAGACAGGGAGGGGTGAAGGGGCTGGATCAGTTCACACAGCCAGGGAGAAGTGTAGGGATTGGAGGATCCAGAGGTACTGAGGGTTGTAGGGCTGCAGGAGTTCAGAGAGCTAGAGAGGACTGTGAAGGCAGGTTTGCAGCATTCCCATCAGTTACACAGGGATGTGGAGTGCTGTTCTGGAGGAGGATACAGAAATCAACAGGGTTGCAGTTACTGGAAGATATTACAAAGACTGTGCTGTAGTATTTGAGGAGGTTACATCGACAGGATGCATTGAGGAGTTGGAGGCTGCTACAGGTGTTAAACATGTCACAAGGGATTAATAACCTTACATCGATCAGGGGGATTGGAAGCTCTGGAGATAAAGAATTAGAATTGCAGTAACTGAAGAATATCACAGAGATGGGCAGTAACATATCAGTTAGAGGAGTTATACCATGAGATGAGCTGTATTCAATGGAGTCAAGATTCAATGGAAAGATACAGGGAGATCTGAAAGGAACACAAGTGATCAAAAGGACAGTGAGGCTTCTTGTTGTTGAATTGGGGTAGTTTACACAGACAGGGAGTATTTTATGGAATGGTGCTATTTACAGAGATTATGAAGTTGTATACAATTGAGGAACGAACAGAGATATGGAAGGCTGTAGTTAATGATGACATTTGCTGATGTCGGATGCTGACGTTCTGGAAATTATATGGACCGGAAAGCTGGATAATCTGTCAGAGCTTACAGAGACAGGAACAGCAATAGAGCTTGGAGACACTAACACAGATAGGGAGCATTGCACACACTGGAGGAGCTTTCTGCTTTAGGGCTGGTTGTAGGGGAGTGTAACGTTTACATAGATAGGGGTGTAAGAGCTGGAGAAGGTTATGGAGATGATTAGATTGGTGGGGAGACCGGAGGAGTTTACATTGACAGGGCTGGTGAGGATGGGAGGATGTTACATCGATAGTAAGTCTTGTAGAAACTGAGTGGGAGAGTCAGATGCATTGGGGTTCTTTCCACAGACCGGGGGCGTTACAGGGACCTGAGAGGATTGTGCAGATCGGGAGGATTGGAGGATGTCCACATTTTCAGAGTGTTTCAGGACTAGAAAAGGTTAAACAGTTAAGGAGGGATGTTGGAGCTGTGGGAGTTCACACAGACTTGGAGGTTTGAAGGGTTTGGAGCTGTTTATGGAGAGAGGGATATATTTAGGGACAGTAATATGGAACTCAGAGGGAGAGTTTAGATTAGATTCCCAAGAGCATGGGAACAGGTACTTCGGCCCAATAAGGCCACACCGACCCTCCAAAGAGTAACCCACCCAGACCCACTTCTCTCTGACAATGCACCTAACACTACGGGCAATTTAGAATTGCGAATGCACCTGACCTGCACATCTGTGGACTATGGGAGGAAACTACACACAGACAATCACCTAACGGTGGAATCGAAAGTCGTTCCCTGGCGCTGTGAGGCACCATTGCTCACCACTGAGCCGCCATGCTGCCCCAAATTGCTGAATTACACAAGAGAGAATGTTTGAGGTGCTGGGAGGGCTGGAGGGAGTGGAGGAGCAAACTGACATGTGGAGTGCTGATGTGGTTTGAAAAGGGTCTGGAGGTGCTCAGAAAAGGAGCTCAGTAGGGTTGGGAGAAGGTTACCGAGGTTGTGTGATGCTATAGGCCAAGAGGCAGGTGTATTATAGGGCCTGCAGAAGGTTCCAGTGATATCATGTTCTCCTAGGGCTTGAAGAAGGTACGCAGGTGGGTATTTTGATCCAGACTGGAGGATTGTACAGTGACGGGGGCACTGTAAGTATTGTGCAAGACTACAGAAATAGGGATTATTGGACAGACTGCAGGATGTGACTATTGAGATTGGGCATGTTACTGACACTGGAGCAATTTACATTCAGGGAGAGTTGTCAGCATTGGAGTAGGTTTGAAATATACAGCGGGAATAAGGGAGGGGTGAAGGTTAAAGAAGCAGGAAATTTTCTGGGAATTACAAACATACAAGATGCTGGCGCAAATTAGTTGGACAAAAAGGTATGTTTCCTTGCTGTATGACTCTATCACATGACAAAAGACAGTGTGAGAGGGGGAATACAGAACAGAAAGATCCCAGGATTCAATGCCCATCTCCTTGAGGGAGACCTGCTTTCCCCTCTGTTCTACTGATCCTCACTAAGACAGCACAGGCCTGGATTGTTAACTGTCAACTTCCTATATTGACGTAGAAAGGCTCAGTACAGCAGACATGAAAGTAAACAAGAGGGTGAGGATTGAGCCTGGAACCATCATGCTCTGTGTTCGTGCTACAAAACTGTATCTATGTCATATCTTCTGGACCAAAGTTCGATCCCTTAAATACACTCTGCTCTGTTCACTGTGAGTGATCCTACCTCACTGCAGGATTTACTGAAGGCTCCAGATCTCACTCTTCATCTCTCTGGCTGACCAACTGTCTTCAGTGTGGTGATGGACGAAACAGGAATTGGGAATTCTGCTGAGTCAGGAGCATCCTGATTACCTACAGGAGGCAGAGAAATGAACAGAATGGGAAATTAGACTGATGCAGTGAGGGTTACACATGGAGAATGGCACCGAGTCCCACAGAGATCTGGAAAAACCCAGTCTCCATCCCTGGTCTGAGCTGCTGCGTCTCCCTGGAGTGGAGAATTCTGTTGGTTCAGGATCTGGAGTAGCTGCAAAAGGTGGAGTCACCGGCATCAATTAAACCCTCACAGTGACAGATACCACATGGAGAGAGACTGTGTGATATCACCAGAGTGCAGGATGGTATCATGATCAAACCACGGTCAGGAAGAAGGTGCACTGGGATCAATACTCAGGGTTGAGCGAGCTATCAGTGGGCCAGGCAATGGCCTCGTGTTACTCTCACTAGACTGTTCATCCAGAATTTAATGCCGGTAGCAGGGATACCCATCTGACTACTTAATACCCTTTAAGTAAGGAAATCTGTTATAGGCTGCCAGTCTTGACTACATATGAATCCAGACCCAGAGCAATGGGATTTACTCTCAAGTGCCCTCTGTAATGGTCTGGCAAGCCACTCAGCTCTAAGGCTGGTCAGGGTGGGCATGCGATGCTGGCCAGCCAGAGACAGCAATATCTCACGAGTGAATTAAAACTAACACTGCTGGGACCAGTGTCCTGGCCAGTCATGTCGGTAGGTTTATGGACAGGGCTTTAAACTGACATGGAGGGTGCAGAGACAGGATACAGGTGAAAGGAGCTTTCCAAATCCAAAGGGAAAATGTGAAGCCTCGGAACAGCATGGGAATGTGGCTGAAGACAAGCAGAAAGGAACAGGAAGGGACAGAGTTTAACGAAAACTGTACATCAATGAATCAGTTTGTGACAGGACATTGTGGGAAAGAGGAAATTATCATTTTTTTTGGAATGGGCAAAGTATCTACAATAAGGTAATAGACTTGTGACACAGAGAAAAATGAGACTTAGTCACCAGACAGACGTGGTTACAGGTTGAACAAAAGGTGGAACATAAATATTCAACAGTAAACAACCTTACAAGATCTCAGGCAGAATGAAAAAACAAGATGGGAACCCTGACACTAATGGATAACGAAGGGATTACAGAGAAAACATTTGGCCTCAGATTATGCAGCTGAATCAGCCTGAATGCAAATTCTGGGTGCTGTGTGTCAAAAACACAAGAAGGAGAACAGTTGTTATGCTGCCTTGCAGTATTTCATTGCTCATCCCTGCATTAAACAGGAATTCATTCGAATTTGTAGCAAAGGTGGCCATATAATTTTTGGAGACTTCAATCTTTGTATAATCTGGGACAGACACATTGGCAAGAGTGATATTATCCGAGATCCTCCTTGAGTGTTTTTGTCAGTGTTTCTTTGATTAACACATTGTGCAAATAGCTAGGGATGTAACTATCTCAGATCGACCGTTGGGTGATGAAGCTGAGTGAATGAGTAATATCACACCGAGATCCTCCAAGAAATTATACCGGAATTCAAAGAGATGATGACACTTTAAAGTGACCATAAAGCACACCCGAGCATCAGTAACAAAGCCAATTACATGATTTTGAGAGAGAACTGACCAAGTTAAACAGGGGAAACAGACTGAAATGTCAGTCTGTAAATGAACAGTGAAAAACATTTAGACCCAGAGAGTCCTAGAGACGTACAGCACATAAATGGACCATTCGGTCCAATTTGTCCACGCCACCCAAATATCCTATCGCAATCTCGTCCCATCTTGGCCCATATCCCACTAAACCTTTTTTTTATTCATATACAATCCAGATGCCTTTTGAATGCTGCAATTGTACCAGCCTCCATCACTTCCTCTGGCAGTACATTCCATACATAACCACACTCTGCGTGAAAACGTTGTCCCTTAGGTCCCTTTTAAATCTTTCATCTCTCAAGCTAAACCTATGCCCTCCAGCTCTGGTCTCCACCACCCCAGGGAAAAGACCTTGTCTGTTTATCCTATCCATGCCCCTCATGATTTTATAAACCTCAAGAATGTCACCCCTTAGCCTCTGACGCTCCAGGGAAAACAGTCCCAGTCATTTCAGCCTCTCCCGATAGCTCAAATCCTCCAACCCTGGTAACATCCTTGTAAAACCTTTCTAAACACTTTCAAGTTTCACAACGTCCTTCCAATAGGAAAAAGACCAAAAATGCACGCAATATTCCAAAAGTGTCCTCACCAGTGTGCTGTTCAGCTGTAATATGATCCCCAATCTCCTATAATCAACGCTATGGCCAATAGAGGAAAGCATACCAAACACCGTCTTCACTATCCGCTTACCTGCGACTCTACTTTCAAGGAGTTATGAACTCCAAGGTCTCTTTGTTCAGCAACATTCCCGAGGACCTTCACATTAAGTGTACAAGTTCTGCTCAGATGTGCTTTCCCAAAATGCAGCACCTCACATTTATCAAAATTAAACTCCATCTGTCACTCCTCAGCCCAATTGCATATCTGATCCAGATCCCGTTGTAATCTGAGGTAACCTTCTTCACTACCCACTATATCTCAAATTTTGGCGTCATCTGCAAACTTGTTAACTGTACCTCCTATGTTCATGTCAAAATCATTAATATAATGACAAAACATAGTGATACAAGCACCGATCTTTGTGGCACACCATCGTCCTCCAGTGTGATTAGATTAGATTAGATTACATTACAGTGTGGAAACAGGCCCTTCGGCCCAACAAGTCCACACCGACCCGCCGAAGCGAAACCCACCCATACCCCTAACCTAACACTATGGGCAATTTAGCATGGCCAACTCACCTGACCTGCACATCTTTGGACTGTGGCAGGAAACCGGAGCACCAGGGGGAAACCCACGCAGACACAGGGAGAACGTGCAAACTCCACACAGTCAATCGCCTGAGGCGGGAATTTAACCCGGGTCTCTGGTGCTGTGAGGCAACAGTGCTAACCACTGTGCCACCATGCCGCTCACAAACGCAGCCCTCCGCCACCACCTTCTGTCTTCTACCATCGAGCCAGTTCTGTATCCAAACAGCCAGTTCTCCCTGTATTCCATGAGATCTAACCTTGCTAAACAATCTCCCATGAGGAACTATTTCAAGCACCTCACTGAAGTCTATAGAAATCACATCTAATGATTGGCCCTCATCAATCCTTTTTGTTACTTCTTCAAAAGGAGCAATCAATTGCTTGAGACATGATTTCCCACACACAAAGCCATGCTGACTATCCCTAGTCATTCCTTGCCTTTCTAAATACATGTAAATCCTATCTCGTAGGATTCCCTTCAACAATTTATCCACTACTGATGTCAGGCTCACTAGTCTGTAGTTCCCTAGCTTTCCCTTACCACCTTTCTTAAATGGTGACACCACGTTAGTCAACCTCCAGTCTTCAAGCACCTCACCTGTGATAATCAATGATACAAATTTATCAGCAAAGGGCCCATCAGTAACTTCCCGAGCTTCCCACAGATTCCAAGGTACACCTGATCAGAGCCTGGGGATTTATGCGCTTTTATGCATTTCAAGACATCCGGCACCTCCTCCTTTTCGATATGGACGCTTATCAAGACGTCACCATCTACTTCCCCACATTCTATATCCTCCATTTCCTTCGCCACAGTAAACACTGATGCAAAATACTTATATAGTATCGCCACCATCTCCTCCGGCTGCACACAAAGGCTGCCTTGCTGATCTTTGAGGGGCCCTATTTTCTCCCTAGTTACCCTCTTGTCGTTTATGTATTTATAAAAACCCTTTGGATTCTCCTGAGCACCATTTGTCAAAGCTATCTCACGTCCTCTTTTTACCCGACTGATTTCCCTCTGAAGTATACTCTTCCTGCCTTTATATTCTGAGAATTCACTTGATTTCTCATGTCTATACCTGACAAATGTTTCCTTCTTTTTCTTAACCAAAATCTTCATTCTCACGTCATCCAGCATACCCTACACCCACCAGCATTTCCTTCCACACTAACAGGAATACTATGTACTGTCTCTGGAAAGCCGTTATATCATTTTTCAAGGCCTCCCAATCTCCAATGATAAAGGTTTCAATCTCTTAAAATTGAATCACCCCAATTCCTGCATCTCACGAAACTGACACTTGAAAATAAAAATAATAAAATAGAACATTCTAAACGAAGGCTTTGATGAGGTAAGCTCTGGTCAGTCCTGTCGATCTGGAGGTTACCAGATACACGGAGAGTACTTTCTACTAGAGCAGCACCAGGTCAGTGTCAGGCAAATATATTCACATCTGAACTCACATTTCCCAGCCTGGGAATCTGAAGCTGTGCACAGCCAATTCTGGTAAACATCAGCAAAATTAGGTCATCAAGATCGGCCCAATAGTCTAATAAAAAAAACAAATGAATCATTCAGACTAAAATATCCTTCAGGTTCCACAATGCAGTCACGGTCCCATCCTGCATGTTATATGAATCCCGCTCCCTCTAACCTCCTGCAGGATCTCTGTCCCTTCCTACATTTGTACCATCCTACAGGTTCTGTAGCCCTTCCTACCTCCGTAACATGACCCGGACTCTACAACTCTTTCTTCCTCTGCAATGTTCCACAGAAGGGTACGAGATGATGGTGGGGCTTACAGAGTTAGGGAGGAATATCAGGATTGGAGGATTGTGCAGTTATTGGTAATATTAAAGTGGCTAAAATTGGCTTTGGTAGTTTTGAGGGTTCATGTCAATAAAGGAGGTTACGGAGCTTAGGAGGACTGTAGGGGCGGGAAGACGTTTCACAGTTTATGAGTTTTGTGGGGACTGGAGGAAGATACTAAAATAGGGAGGGTTTAAGATTGAATGATTCTGCAGAAAACCTCTACTGGGTTAAAGGCAGGATTCTTCATAGTGTGGAGAACAGAAGAACCTTGGGGTCCACGTCCATAGATCCTTCAAAGATGCCAGCCAAGTTGATAGGGATGGTACAAAGGCGTGTGATGTGTTAGTTTTCATTAGCCAATGGATTGAGTTTAAGACCTGTGAGGTTATGCTGCAGCTCCATACAGCCCTAGTTAGTCCACACTTGGAATATTGTGTTATGTTCCGGTCGCCTCATTATAGGAAAGATGTGGAAGCTTTGAAGAGGGTGTAGAGATTTGTAAGGATGTTTTCTGGATTGTAGGGCAGGCCTAATGAAAAAATGTTGGGGAAGCCAGGGTTTTTCTCATTGGAATGAAAAAGGATGAGAGCTGTCTTGATCGAGGTGTACGAGATGATAAGAGACGTACGAGATGATGAGAGGCATACACAGAGTGGATGGCCCGAGAATTTTCCCATTGTGAAAATGGCTATAAAGATGGGGCATAATTTTAAGGTACTTGGAGGAAGGTTTATGGGAGATATCAGAGGGTGTTACACAGAGGGTGGTGGGTATGTGGAATGCACTGCCAGCGTTGGTGGCAGAGAGAGTTACATTAGGGACATTTAATTAACTTTGGAAATGCACATCGATTACAGTAAAATGAATTTCTCAAAATGGAGACCTGTGCCCTGTGGTGTTCCACGGGGATCTGTGCTGGGTCCACTGCTGTTTGTGATATACATAAATGATTTGAAGGAAGGTATCAGTTGCCTGATTAGCAAGTTTGCAGATAACACTAAGATTAGTGGAGTAGCAGGTAGTGATGGGGACAGTCAGAGAACACAGCAGTGTATATAGATCGATTGGAGAGATGGGCAGAGAAATGGCAGATGGGGAGTTCAACCCAGGCAAATGCGAGGGGATGCATTTCGCAAGATCCAATTCAAAAGTGAACTATACAGAAATGGAAATGTCCTGGGGAAAATTGATGTACAGAGAGACCTGGGTATTCAGGTCCATTGTTCCTTGAAGGTGACAACGCAGGTCAGTAAAGTGGTTAAGGCGGCATACAGCATGATTTCCTTCATTGGACGGGCTATAGAGTGAAAAAGTTGGCAGGTCATGTTACAGTTGTATTGGATTTTGGTTCGGCCACATTTGGAATGTTACATAAAATACTGATCACCACATTAGCAAAAGGATGTGGATGCTGTGGGGAGGGTGCAGAGGTTGTCTGGTATGGAAGGGGCTAGCTATAAAGAGAGGTTGAATATATTTTATTGGAAACACAAAGGTTGACTGGGAACCCGATTGATGTCTACAAACTCATGAGATGTGTAGACATGGTGGATAGCAAGAAGCTTTTTTCCTCAGAGTGTGGAATGCACTTATTGGGGGTCACAATCTCAAAGTGAGAGGGGAAAGGTTTAGGACAGACATACGTGGAACGGTCTTTATGCAGCGGGTGATGGGGGCCTGGAACGCGTTGCCAGCGGAGGTGGTAGAGGCAGGAACGATGACGTCATTTAAGATGTATCTAGGCAGATGCATGAATGGGCAGGAAGCAAAAGGATACAGATCCTTAGAAAATAGGCAGCAGGTTTAGACAGAGGATCTGGATCAGCACAGGCGTGGAGGGTCGAAGGGCCTGTTCCTGTGTAGGAATTTTCTTTGTTCTTTTCTTCTTTGAATGGTCTGCAGGTTAGTTTGACTTTAGAATAGGATAAAAGATTGGCACATTATCAAGGGCCGAAGGGCCTGTACCGTGCTGTACTGTTGTGTCCTAAATAGGGAGGGTCACAATGGCAGGAAAGTGTTTTGGGAGGCTGGAGAGGATGGGATCTGAGTGAATAGATACAATTAGGAAGGTTTGTTCGGAGTGCACAGGTAACAGAAACACCAATGATCTGATCTGGAACAGACGACCCAGGCTGGGAGGGCTGTGGGAACTGTGGTGGTTTCACAGGAAGGGAGGACCATAGAACCACGAGGGTGTTAAAGAAATGTGGAGGGTTGTTGGGCCTGCAGGAGTTCATGGAGCTGTGGAGGTTGGGAGGGATGGAACAGTTTACACAGATATGGATGTTGGTAGGATGGAGTGGTTTACACGACAGGAGTGTTTTAGGTGAATGGAGAAGTTTAGAGAGAAAGTGGGTTGTGTAGACTGGAGGACCAAACAGAGATATGGAGGGTAGTCATGGATGATGTTTATAGATACAGGAAGGTTTAGGTTCTGCAGGTTAGTTAGATACAGAGGGTGTGGAGTCTGACAGATTTTCCAGAAGGGCAGTCATTTTGGTTGGATACAGTTTCACAGATAAGGGAGCATTAGTAACCTCCTCCAGAATGGTCAAAGTGGGAAGGGTTGTAGGGGAGAGTGGCGTTTACACAGATAGAGGTGTAAGTGCTGGAGAAGGTTATGGAGATGAGTAGTGGATGGAGAGACTGGAGGATATTACATTAATAGTGGGGTACTAGTGATGGGAGGATGTTACACAGATAGTGAGTCTGAGAGGAACTGAAAGCCATATGATTTGGGGTGGGATCTACAGGTTGGGAGTGCTGCAGGGACCTGAGAGGCCTTTTGGGTCTCCCCAGATTGATCATGTCTTTAGGACTGTCAGAGGTTACATAGATACGGAAACATTAAAGACAATGTGTGCCTTCCTCATTTTCCTGAACAGTGTGACGACACCTCTCATGGGCCAGGGATTCCTAAACCTGCTAGCTTTTCCCTTCACCCTAACAGGGACATACTGGATCCTTGAGATCACACGTTTAAAAGCCTCCCATTTGCCAGTCATTCCTTTTCATTCCAACAGACCGACCCAATCGATTTTAGTCATGATTTGGACGTGCCAGTGTTGAACCGGGGTGGGCAAAGTTAATAATCACACAACACGGGTTATAGTCCAGCAGGTTTATTTGCAAGCACTAGCTTTCGAAGCACTGCTTCTTCAACTGGTGGATGTGGAGCACAATCCTAAGGCACCAAATTTATAGAAACAGGAATGCAGTGTCATGGAATGAAATATTAAACAAGCTTAGATGAAGTCTTTTATCTTTTTACAATGACCACCAGAGCTTCTAAATCTAGCGCTTTCAAATATAAAGGGACCTCGACTATCCAAATATCAATTAACCCAATATCAGATTACTCAAAGGAGATCTTGAGGTCCCAATAGAAACATTACATCAAAGAGCCGTTTCAACCCTGATTGTGTTTTGTTTTTGTTTACACTGATTAAAACCGATCTCGGGTGACTGAATTGCTGCTGAGAACAGTCCTGGACATCAAGCCCAGGGACCATCTCCAAATGACTGACCTCTCACCCTCTCCCCCTCCCCACACTTAGCCGAGAGTTAAATATAGGGATAAATCCTAACCCCCCCCCCCCCCTTCCCCAGATATTCTCTCGAACATTGTCCTGTATAGGGCAAAGGTGAAACTTTTTGAGATGTTGCAGTAAAAGGTTGTGTGTGGCTGTCTGAGCGTGTGTGTGCATGTGCATGTGCGCTATTTCGAGACTTACCCCCGCAAAGGCAGTAGATGTCTTACTGTTGGTGTCCACTCCAGCTGCCCAGAAGGGGGAGGGGATGATGGGGGCAGGGGGCCGGGGATACGGCCGTGGACATGGATTTGACAGTGGGTGTGGTAGGCGGAGGGCGGTGTTGGACGGGTTTGGGGACTGGCTGAGGTTGATGTCGACCGTGTTTAGGAAGTGGGGGCTAGCGGCCAGTGGAGGGTGATGTCCGACGGTTTTGGCGGCAGGGGCCGCTTTTCGTGGGTTTGGGACAGGTGGGGGGGTGACATTGAGGGGCGGGTGGGGGCGGTGTTGGATGGGTTTGTAGGCGAGCGGGATGTGTTTTTGGGGTTTGGCAAGGTGTGGGGTCTTGCTCATGGTTTGCTGCTGCCTAGTAACCTGAACAGAGAGCAGACTGGACTGAAAACTACGAGCCCCAGAGGAAAGGCATTGAATCGATTAACTGAACACTCAATTATCCGAACGAAATAGTGCCCGCCCATCTCGTTCAGATAATCGAGGTTCCTCTGTAAACCATCTGGACTATAGCCTGGTGTTGTGTGATTTTTACCTTCACCCAATCAAACCCTGCTTGATCCTGCTGAATGGCTCCAATATTGGCCCAGTTCCAGTTTAATACCTAAATCTGTTAACCCGTCTGATCTTTTTCCATAACTCTGTTAAAACAAAGACAGTTGTGGTCACTGGACGCAATGTGCTCTCCGACTGATACTTCAGTCACTTGTCTGACCTCGTTTTCTGAGGAGAGATCCAGTGTTGCACCCGCCTGAGTAGCGTAGAGCCGTCTACGTCTTGGTTTCAGAAACTTTTTTGGACACGTTATACAAATTCTACCCAGTACAGGCCTTTTACACTCTGGGTGACCCAGTCAATCCAGGGGAAGTTAAAATCTCCATCTAATGCTATTCTATTATTTTTATAGATACCTGCAAACTCACGACACATTTTCTCCTCTAGTACCCACTGGCCATTTGAGGGTCTAGAACACCATCCCTGCAGACAGACCATCCCCTTTTTGTTTCTAACTTTTAAATATATGGCCTAATTTGATGGTCTCTAAGCACTGTTGTTATGTCCTTCCTAATCAAAGGGGCAGCTCCCTCCTCACTTACTTGTCATTCTGTCACGCCTGTAGCTTCTGTATCCTGGAACAGTGAGCTGCCAGTCCTGCCCTCTCTCAGCCATGTTTCTGTTACAGCTATAATATCCCAGTTCCCAGAGCTAATCCATGCTCTGAGCTCATCTGCCTTACTAGTCAGGTCTAGTATGTTGAAACAAATGCCCTTTAAACTAGCAGTCTTTACCCTCCCTCGACTATGCCCCTGGCTATCCTTGATCTTGATGGCTGATGTACTTTCCTCTGACTTTTCGATGGTCCCTCTCTTAATCAGAGTCACAACTCCCTGCCAAACTAGTTTAGATCCTCCTGGGTAACTCGAGAAAATTTCCTCCCTGGGATATTAGTGCCCCTCTGCTTCAAGTACAAACCATCCCCTTTGTACAGGTCACCTCTACCCCAGAAGAGATCTCAATGGCCCAAGAACTGAAAGCCCTGCCCGCTTCACCAGCTTCTTAGCCACATATCCATCCGGCTTATCTTTCTATTTCTTTCCTCACTGGCACGTGGCACTGGGAGTAATCTGGAGATCATTAATATCAATATCCTCCCTTTTTAACTTCTCCCCTAACTCCCTGTACTCATTTCACAGGACCCCATCCCTTTGCCTACCTGTGTCATATGGACCGATGTGCACAATGACCTCTGGCTGTTCACCCTCCCCCTTCAGAATGTTCAGTAACCGCTCAGAGACATCCTTGACCCTGGCATCCGGGAGGCAGCACATCATCCTGGGGTCTCCTCTGCAGCCAAACAGTCTCCTGTCTGTCCCCCTCACATCTGAGTCTCCTATCAGTATTGCGATCATTACAGAGGATCTGGCAAACATAGACTGGGAGGAACTCCCTGTAGTTGGGTCCATGTTAGGAAAGTGGAGTATTTTAAAGTGATGCAGTGAGAATGCAGGGCCAGTGTGCTCCTTGAAGAGTGAATAGTAAAGGCAGCAAGTCCAGCGAATACTGAACAAGGGATATCGTGAGTTTGATAAATAAAATACAGTACAATAAAATCTGGTGAAGCCCCTCACAAGTATAGAGAGTGCAAGGGGATTGTGGAAAATGAGGGACAAACAATGGTCATTAAATATATTTGGCAGATACGATTGCGGAAAAGCCACAGGTATTTTATCAGAATCGTGAGAGTAAGAGGATTCCCAGCGAAAGAGGGAGGCCTGTGAGAAACCAAAGGGATAATCTGTGCATGGAGCCAGAGGACGCAGGTGAGGTCTTCAATGAATACTTCCCATCTGTATTCACACAGGAGAAAGACATTGTAGCCGGGGATTTCAGTCGGGATGGTGAGGTTCCAGAATATGTTAAGATCAATAAGGAGGAGGTATTAAATGTTTTCACAGGCATAAAGCTGGAGAAATCCCCAGTACCCAATGAAATGTATCACAGACTGCTATGGGAGGTAAGGGAGGAGATTGCTAGGGCTCTGGTGGATATATTTAATACTTTGCTGGCCACGGGTGGAGTGCTGAATGACTGGAGGATCGCTAATGTGGTTCCTTTATTCAAGAAGGGTAGCAGGGATAGGCCAGGAAATTCAGAGCAGGTAGTCTGACAGCAGTGAGAGGGTAATTGGGAACAATGCTAAGGGACAGGTTGAATCAATAACTGGAAAGGCAGGGATCGATTAGTGATATTCATCACGGATTTGGAAGAGGAAGATAATGTTTGATGAAATCAGCTGAGATTTCTTTGAAATTACGATTGAAGATATTGATGAGGGCAGTGCAGATGATGTGGGTTCCATGGAATTCATTAAGGCCTTTGACAAGGTCCCACGTGGAAGGCTCATCCAAATGGGAAGAGCCCATGGGATCCAAGGCAAGTTGGCAAATTGGATCCAAAATTGTTGTGTGGGTTGGTTTTGTGATTGAAAGCCTTTGCCCAGCGGGTGTATCACAGGGATCTGTGCAGGAACCATTGCTGTTCCTTAGGGGCATTACTCACTCGGATGTGAACGCAGAAGGAATCATTAGTAGGTTTGTAGATGACATGAAAGGTTAGGGTGTTGTCCACAGTGAGGGGGGTGGTCTCAGGCTGTAGTCTGAAGGTTGAGGCTGGGACAGAATTTCAAGAGAATCATTTCAATCAACAAGTCAGGCAAGAGCTCAGCAGGCAATGCGGGAAAACGCATCAATTAAGCTGCATTTACTTTAATGTAAAAGGCCTAACAGGTTATACAGGTGAACACATGGCACGGATGGGAGCATGGGACAGAGATATCACAGGAATTACAGAAATACAGATGAGGGAGGGGCAGGACAGGCAGCTCAATGTTCCCGGGACAGATGCTACAGGAAGAATAGAAGGGGAGGCAAGAGAGGAGGGGGATTGGTGTTTTTGATCAGTGAAAACATCACTGCAGCGCTTAGAGACCATATTCCTGGGGATCGCCCAGTGAAACTGTAATAGCAGAACTTAGAAATATAGCTGGATGATCAGTTTGATATGACGGTACTGCAGGCCTGCAGTAGTCAGCGGGAAATTGAGCAGCAAATACGTCGGAGATCTCAGATATCTGTAAGAATGATAGGGTTGTAATGGTCGGGGATTTAACTTTCCAAACCTAGACTGAGACTGCCATAATGTTCGCACCTTGGATGGGAGGGATTTGTTCAGTGTGTTCAAGAAAACTTTCTCAGTCAGTATATAAGTGGTCCGACTGGAGAACGGAATGAAACAACACCTCTCTTCGGAAACAAGGTAGAGAAAGGGGCTGAAGTGTCTGTGGGGCAGCACTTTAGCAAAGTCACCACAATTGTATTAGTTTGAAAATAGCGATGGAAAAGGATCGGCCTGGTCCACAAGTTAAAGATCAATACTGGCCTTGCCCCAGTCCAGAAGGTATTCGGCAAGACTGTCCAAAAGTTGATTCATGGAGTCTATTTGAAATTAAAGGGATGTCGGGCAAGTGGGATTCTTTCAAAAGAGAGATAAATTAAGATTTCTGGGCCAGCATATTCCTGTTAGTGTGAAGGACAATGCTGACACAAGTGGGATACACTGGATGACTTGGGATATTGAGGCTCTGGTCAAGACAAAAGGTGGCACATGTCTATATAGCCAGCTAGATTAAGTCAATCCCTTGAAGAACAGTGTGGGTGTAGTAATAATCTTAAGAGGGACACCATGAGGGCCTAAAGGGGAACTGACAGAGCTTTGGCAGATAAGGTTCAGGAAAATTCAGAGAGATTCTACAGGTATATTAACAACAGAAGATTAACTCGAGACAGAATGTGACCCCTGAAAGATCAATGAAGCCATCCGAGTGTGAACCCACAGGAAATAGGTGAGATCTGAAACAATAATTTCACCTCAGAACTTACTGTGGAAAATAAAAATGGTGGGGAAGCAGGGAAATAAACAGTGATATTTTCAAAAGAGTCCATATTGGAGAACAGGAGGTGCTGAAGGTTTTCAAATACATTAAAATTAGACAACTCCCTGGGAACTAATCAAGTATATCCTACGACATTGGTGTAAGTTAGGGAAGAAACATACAATGATATTTCGATCACTGAGAGCCACAGGTGGTGAGCTTGGAGCCTGGAGGTTGGCTAATGTTGTGCCAGTGTTTAGTAAATGCTGCTAGGGAAAGCCAGGGGCCTAAGCGCCAATTAGCTTGATGTCAGTGGTGCGAATGTTGTTGGAAGCGGACACAAACGGACACAAAATGGGCTTGACAGTAAGAAACAGAGGGTAGTGGGAGAGGGTTGTTGTGCAGACTGGGGCCTCAGACCAGCGGTGTGCCATAAGATTCGGTGCAGGATCCAACATGTGCATTATTGACATAAACGAGAATATATGAATTATTGTTTGTAAGTTTGTGGATAGTAAAATACATGGTATATTTGGCAGTGAATACAGTTATCAAAGGTGATCTTAATCAACTGAGCCAATGGATCAAGAAATGAAAGATGGGAGTTGAATTCAGGTGTTGGGTGTTGTTAAGATAAACCAGGGAGGCTAACACAGTTAATGGTTGGGCTCTGGACAGTGTTGTCTAGCAGAGAAAGACCAAGGGGTGCACTTACATTGTTCCTTGGAAGTGGCATCACAGGTGGACAGGGCGGGGAAAGCGGATTCGGCTCACTAGCCCTCATGGGTCAGAGCATTGAGTAAATGGGTTGATACAGCATGATACGGTTGTACAAGACATTGCTGGGTCTCCAGTTGGTGTACTGCGTAGAATTCTGATCATCCTGCTTCAGGAAACTGCAAATGGAGCAAAGATTGAAGAAGATGTTATTGATACTGGAGGGTTTGACAGAAACAGAGAGGCTGGATAAGCTGGAAAGCAACACGGGGGGAATGAGATAGAGTTGGCAGATAAGGTTAAGGAGACTCCAAAGAGATTCTACAGCACACAAGTACAAAAAGACTACTAGAAAGACAATAGAGTCCCTCAAAGTTCAATAAGGCCATCCATGTCTGGAACCACAGGAAATGGGCGCGACCCGAAATCAATTTTTCATGTCAGAACGTACTGTGGATAAAGACTAGGAAACAAAAGGAAATAAATAGTGATGTCTTGAAAAGAGTCCCCATTACAGAAGAGCTGGAGGTCTTAGCACACAAAGGTGGAGAAAGCCCTGGGTCCTGAACAAGTGTATCCCAGAACATTGTGGCAAAGTCGCAGTGGGGACTGTGGCAGAGATATTTGTATCAATATCCTTCGTATTTCACTTGGGCAGAGGTGGCTGAGGGGTGACCTCATAAAGGTTTATAAAAACATGAGGGGTATACGTAGGTTGAACAGTGAAAGTCTCTATAGCAGGGTAGGGAATCCATAACTAGATGGCAAAAATATGAGGTGGGAGAGGAAATACTTAAAAGCGACCAGAGGAGAACATTTCCACACAGAGAATGGTGCACATATTGAATGAGCTGCCGCTGAAGTGGTAGAGAAAAGTACATTTGGGCAGGTACATGGAGTGGAGAAGGTTTGACGGGATATCGGCCAAACGCAGGCAAATGCGACTCGTTCAGGAACCGTGGTCAGCATGGCTCTTTCTCCAGTTATTGGAGAAGGAGACTACGGAGATAAGGCATGTTGTAGGCACTGAAGCAAGTTACAGCGACAGGAATGGTAGTCTGGAATGCAATATGTTTCATTTATGTGGAGGGACTATCGGCAAGGGAGGAGGTTATAGGGACAGGAACTGTAATAGGAGTTAAAAATTATTGAAGACACTGGTCCATGAGACATGGTATATGTACAGTGTTGGAGGGGGAACACAGAGCAGAAAGATCCCAGGCAACATTCCCACACGCACATGGGAAGCCTGCTTTCCTCTCTGTTATACTGATGTTCTCTAAGACATCACAAGCCTGGATTGATAACTGTGACACTCCCGATGCTGTCTCAGTACAACAAAACTTACAGCAGGGGTGGTGATTGCCAAGGGTGTGTATGTCCTGTGCTCCCCCTCCAGCACTGCATCTACATCATATCTTGTTAGCTGATGTTTGGAGCTCTCTCGTTGCTCTCTGCTCTCTGCACTGTGAGTGATCTTACCTCACAGCAGGATTTATTGAAGGCTCCAGATCTCCCTGCCCTTTGTCTCTCTGGCTGAACAACCATTGTCACTGAGGTGATGGACAAGGGACCCAACAGTTGGGAAGTCTATAAAGTCAGGAACTTCCTGAGTACCTACAGGAGACAGAGAAATAGACGGAATGGGAAACTAGACTGATGCAGTGAAGGTTATACATGCAGAAGGTCCTCATTATCACAGAGATCTGGGAAATCCCAGTGTCCATTCCTGGCCTGTGCGGCCTCGTCTGTCTAGCGTAAAGAATTCTGCTGTCTCAGGATCTGGATTAGCTGCAAGAGTGAGAGACGTTAACAGAGGCAGCAATTAGACTCTCACAGTGAGGGATACCACATGGAGAGGTACTGAGTGATATCACCAGAGTGCAGGAAGGTAACAGGATCAAACAATCATGAAGGGATAAACAGGTTTATTTTCATGATACACTGGTATCAGTGCTCAGGGATGAGCAGCCTGTGAGCAGGTGAAGTGATGGCCTCGTGGTATTATTGCTGGAGCATGTATCCAAAATCTCAGCTAATGTTCAGGGGAGGCAGGTTTGAACCCCACCAGCTGAAATGGTGGAATTTGAAATAAATTAGTTTAAAAATAGTAATTGACAATCCATAAATACCATTACTGATGTACAATAGATCCAAATACTTTTCCTTTTGAAAGGATAACTGCCCATCCTCATGTGGTCTGCACGACCTACCCACAGCAAAGTGTTTGCCTCTCAATTACCCACTGAAATGACCGAGCAAGTTACTCATCTCAAGGGCAGCTAGGGCTAGGCCAGAGAGGCTGGTCAGCCAAAGGCACCCACATCCCATACCTGATTCAAATAATAATCCATTCGGATGGACCCACTGGAACACTGCAGGGACCAGTGTCCTGGCCAGTCATGTCGGTAGGTATGGGCAGGGCTTTAAACTGACAGAGAGGACGCAGAGACAGGGTTCAGGTGAAAGGGTGGGACAAAGTTTAACTAAATCTTTACATCAGTGAATCAATTTGTGAGAGGAGATTTTGGGAAAGAGTAAATTATGTTTCTTATTGGAATGGACAAATTGTCTGCGATAAGGTAGACTGATTTGTGACACAGAGATTTAGACACCAGGGAGACGTGGTTACATGGCGAACAAAAGTTGTAACATAAATATTCAATGGTTCACAAGCTTGCAGAAACCCAGTCAAAATGGGCAACACTAACAATAATGGATAACAAAGCTATTACAGAGAAAGCATTTGGTCTAAGATCATGAAATAGAGTCAGTCTGAATGTAATTCTGGCTGATACTTGCCAAGGTCACAAGCAGCAGAACAGTTTTACCCTCCAAACAGCATTCCATTGCACATCACTGCATTAAACAGGAACACATTGGAATTTTTAATAAAGGCATTGTGATAATTTAGTGCAACTTCAATATTCATATAATCTTGGCAATCACACTGACAAGAGTAATTTTCGAAGAGGTGATAGTAGAATTCTTTTCAGTGTTTCTTTGAATAACACATTGTGCAACTGGCCAGAGACATAACTATCTCAGAGCGACCGTTGTGTGATGAAACTTAGTGAACGAGTAATGTTACCTCGGGAGATCCTCTGGGAAATTGTGATAAAGTGCAGTTTAAAGAAACATAACGTTTTAAAGTGAATCACAGAAAGGACAAGATACAACCAGAAACAAAAACAGACAATTACATGAGTTTGAGAGGAGAATTGACCAAGGTAAACAGGTTAAACAGACTGAAATATTTGTCTGTACATGAACAGTGGAAAACATTTGAAGGAACAATATAAAACAATCAACAAAAGGACATCCTATTGAAACAGAAAATCCTCATCAAGAAATTCCCACCAGTCCCTCACTTAGGGCAAAATGGATCATACTAGATTATGAGGCTTAGAAGATCACCACAAAGAACTTAAAATCCTGAAATCAGACAGTTTCACCAGTGTGTTAACGGTATTGCAAAGGGTCTGCTTGCAGGAGGAGAGCAGTGGGAAGGGGAATCATTGTCAGGAGCTATTGACACGATAGGAACAGGGAGAAATGAAGGTGCTGAAGGTGGTGAGAGTGTTACAGAGAGTGGTCAGGGCCTGAATGGTGTTACAAATCCAGTACGGATTGCTGCAGCTGGAGGTGTTTGCAGAGGTAGGGAGGGGCATATGCATTTTTATTTATATATTCATGGGATAAGGGTGTCACTGATTGGACCAGCATTCTTTGCCCCACAGCTAATTGTCCAGAGGGCAGTTAAGAGGCAGCCGTATTGCTATGTCAGCCAGACCAGGTTAGAATGTCAGATGTCCTTCCCTCAAGGAGGTAAGTGAATGAGATGAGTTCTTCAGACTGATCTACACAGCTTTTATAGTGGCATCACCGATGTCTTGTACAGCCACAACATGACATCCCAACTCCTACTCTCAATGCTCTGCCCAGTCAAGGTATCCATACCAAATGCCTGCTTCACCAGCCTGTCTGTCTGTGATACCACTTTCAAAGAACTGTGTACCTGCATCCCTGGGTCTCTGACTGACAATACCCAGGGCCCGAACATTAACTGTACAGGTCCCACCCTGGTTTGTTTCACTAAAATGGAACATCTCACAGATATCTAATTAAACTCCATCTGCTATTCTTCAGCCCACTATCCCAGCAGGACTGTTCATCCTGTTGTATTACAGATAACCTTCTTCACTGTCCACTTTACCACCAATTTCAATAACACCGAAGAAACTTACCAGGAAACCAAAACTTCCATCCAAACCATTTATCCAAAATGACAACAATTCTGGAGCCATTGCACTGCTGGTCACAGGCCTCCAGTCAGAAAAACAACATGTCTACCACCACCTTTTGCCTCCTACAATCAAGCCAATTTTGTATCCAGTTGACTAGCTCCTCCTGAATGCCATATCCTTTTACGTTGACCTGAGCTTATTGCTCAGTTTACCATGACAGGACGTAGAACACCGAACAGTAGTGCACAAGACCCCTAAGCCATGATTCTATGCCAACTTTTATCCTGCAGTAAGATCAAACTAACCTACATACACTTCATTTTACTGCCATCCATGTGTCTATCCAAGATTGTATTAAATGTCCCGAACGTATCTGACTCTCCTTCCACTGCTGCATTCCACCCACCTAACAGCCTTTGTGTAAAGAACCTATCTCTCCTTAACCAGCCACCAATCACCTTAAAATTATGCCTGCTCATAATAGCCATTTATGCTATGGTATAAAGAAGTGTCTCACTATTCACTCTCTCTGTGTCTCACATCATGTTCACTTCTACCAAGTTGCCCCTCACCCTTCTTCACTCCAATGAGAAAAGCCTTACCTCCCTCAAACTCTCTTCATAAGACATGCCCTCCAGCGCAGGCAGCATCCTGGTAAATCTCCAATTTACCCTCCCTAAAGCTCCCACTGTCTTCCTGTAGCGAGGGGACCAGAAATGAACACAATATTCCAAGTGGGGTCTAACCAGGGCTCTATCGATCTGCAGCATAACCTCACAGCTTTAAAATCAATCCCCCAGCTAATGAAAGCCAACACAACCTATTCCTTCTTAACAACCCTATAAGCTTGGGTGGCAACTTTGAGGGATCGATAGACGTGGAACCCAAGATCCCTCTATTCCACAACACTAACAAATATTCTGCGTTTAACCCATTCAAGTTTGACCTTCCACAATGAATAATTTCACACTTTTCCAGATTGAACTCCATCTGCTGCTTCTCAGCCCAGCTCCGCATCCTGACAATATCCTGTTGCAACCTACAACAGATCTCCACACTATCCACCACTCCACCACCCTCCGTGTCATTGGCAAAATTACTAACCCATTCTTCCACACCCACATCCAAGTCATTTTTAAAAAATCACGAAGAGTTGAGGTCCTTGAACTGATCCCCACAGAACACCACTGGTTATCGAGCACCAGGCTAATTGCTTCCCATCCATCATCCCCCCTCTGTCTTCTATGAGCCAGGAATTCTATATCCAGACAGGTTTCCTGTATTCCATGCCTCTGTACTTTCTGAATGAGCCATAAATGTGTTTTATCACATTCTCAAAGGATTCAGTAAGATTTATGAGGCATGATCTGGCGCTACCAAAGCCATGCTGACTATCTCTAATCAAACTATGGTTTTCCAGGGAGTCATAAATCCTGTGTCTCACAGTCCTCTCCAACAATCTGCACACCACAGACATAAGAACATGAGGTCTATAATTACTAGGATTATCCCCATTCCCTTTCTTGAACAAGGGAGTAACATTTGCCACCCTCCAATCATCTGGTACGACTCCGGTGGACAGTGAGGGTGCAAAGGTCATCGCCAAAGGCGCAGCAATCCCTTCCCTCAAATTGTGCAGTAACTTTGGGTACATCCCGTCTGGTCCAACAGACTTACCTATCCTAATGTTTACAAAATACTCAGCACATCCTTCTTCTTAACATCAACCTGTTCACATATATCAGTCCTTTTCACGCTGTCCTCACAAATGACAAGGCCCCTCTTAGTAATGAATCCTGAAGCATAGTATTCATGAAGGACCTCCCCTACCTCCTGTAAATCGAGGCACAATTTCCCTCCACTATCCCTGACCGGCCCTACCCTCACTATGACCATCCTCTTGTTCCTCACATAAGTGGAGAATGCCTTTCGGTTTTTTCTAAATCCTTCCCAACAAAGCTTTTTCATGCCCCCTTCGGGCAGTCATAAGTCCATTCTTCAGTTCCTTCCTGGCAATCTTCAGAGGGCCCAGAGTGTGGAAACAGGCTATTTGGTCCAACAACTCCATACTGACCCTCTGATGAGCATCCCACTCAAAACCATTCCCCCACCCTATTACTCTCCATTTACCCTAGCTAATGTGTCAATCCCACACATCCCTGAACACTATGAGTAATTTAATATGGCTGATTTGGGCTTTGGGTGGTAACTAGAACATCTGGAGGAACCCCACGCAGACACGGGGAGAACGTGCAAACTCCACACAGACAGTCGCCCGGGACTGGAATTGAAATCGGACCCCTGGTTCTACAAGGAAGCCGTGCTAACTACTGAGTGACCGTACCGCCAAGTGGACGGCACGGTAGCACAGTGGTTAGCACTGCTGCCTCACAGCGCCAGAGACCCGCGTTCAATTCCCGCCTCAGGCGACTGACTGTGTGGAGTTTGCACGTTCTCCCCGTGCCTGCGTGGGTTTCCTCCGGGTGTTCCGGTTTCCTCCCACAGTCCAAAGATGTGCAGGTCAGGTGAATTGGCCATGCTAAATTGTCCATAGTCTTAGGTAAGGGATAAGGGGTAGGGGTATGGGCAGGTTGCGCTTCGGCGGGGCGGTGTGGACTTGTTGGGCCGAAGGGTCTGTTTCCACACTCTAAGTGATTTAATCTAATCATATAACCCGACAGATATCTAATGATTCTTGCGTCCTCAATCTAATGTAAGCTTCCTTCTTCCTCTTGTCTAGATGTTCTACATTGCAACTTTGTCAAATGCTTTGCTAAAGTACATGTGGACAACGTTGACTGCTCTGCCTACATCTATCTCTTAGCCACCTCATCAAAGAGTCAATCCGGTGTGTGAAACATCGTTTCCCACTCACAAATCCATGCTGACCATCCCTCATCAGCCTTTCCCTTTCCAAATATGCATAGCTCCTTTCTCTCAGAATCTCCTCCAACAACTGACCCATGACTGGGTTCACTGCGCTGTAATTTCCTGGCTTTTCCCTGCAGCCCTTAAGTGATGGAACACCATTAGCCACCCTTTAGTCTTCTGGCACCTCACTTTGTCTGTTGATAATATAAATATCTCTGTTCGGGATAATGCAATCTCTTCCCAGGCTTCCTACAATATTCTAGGATAAGCCTAATGAGCTACTGAGGATTGATCTACCTTTATTTGTTTTAAGTATCCAGCACTTTGTCTTCTCAGTTGAGAGTTTTTTCCAAGACATCACTATTTATTTCCCCAAGCTCCCGATCCTCCATGTCTTTCTACACAGTTTGGTTTAAAATCTCACTCATCTCCTCTGGTTCCACACATAGGATACCTTATTGATATTGAAGGGGCCCTATTCTCTTCCAAGTTATTCTTTAGCCCTTACTGAAACTTACATAAAGGCTTCTGAAAATTCAAATAGTACATTTCTGGGTTGGAGACAATTGCACAGATGGGGAGGGTTGCACAAACTGGAAGAGGCTCCTGTGGTCAGGCGGGTTGTTGAGGACAGGGTGAACTTTAAATAGATTAAGATTTGGGTTTGGAGATTGATAAGGAAGTTCTGATTTTTTCACAGATAAAGACAGGTTGTAGGAGCTGGAGACGTTTACCCAGATAGGGACAGATGGAGAGGTCAAAGGCAAATACATTGACATATAGAGTGGTTTTGTTAGGAGGGACTTACAGGGACAGACAGGACTGTGGGGGTTTACAGGGATGAAGGAATTTAGTATCTACTGGAGACGTTTAGGGATTAGGGTGTTAGGGATTGGACCAACCTGTCTCTGACAGAGACAGAGAGCATTGTGTGGACTAGAGAAGCTTCCAAACAGAGGAAGGATAATCGGGACTGGAGGATATTACAGAGATCGCTAATACAGCATGGGCCAGGATTGATGCCTGGGACCTCCTGTGTTGTCTCAGTGAGGATCAGTACAGCAAAGGTGAAAGCAGGACCATTACAAGATGGTGGAAATGAAGCCTAGAATGTTGCTGTTCCTTGCCCAGCTGTGTATCTATGTCCTGTCTTCCGGGTCTGAATACAGAAGCCACAAATGCCTCCATGTGCTGTTTACTGTGAGTGATCTTACCGGCTGCAGGATTTACTGAAGGCTCCAGACCTCCCTTTCCATCTCTCTCTGGCTGACCAAGCATCTTCAATGAGGTGATAGATGTGACAGGAGTTAGCAACATCCTGATTGCCTGCATGAGAGAGAAACAGACAGAATGGAAAATTAGACTGATGCAGTGAGGATAACTCATGTAAAGTAGCACTGAGTCCAGCAGAGATCACGAAAATCTTCGTCTCTGTCCCTGGTCTATGCTATTGCTGATCAGAGGATTATTTTGGCTCAGGATCTCAGATCAGCTGCAAGAGTGAGAGGAGCTGACAGAGGCAGCAATTAGAACCACACAGTGAGGGATACCACTTGGAGAGATAATGAGAGCTATCACCAGAGTGCAGGAAGTTGTCAGGATCAAACAATGGTCATGGTGAAAGGGTTTCGATTCATGGTGCACGGGGATCAGTACTCAGTGATGGGTGAACTATGAGTGGGACAGGTGATAACCTCAGGTTATTCTCACTCGACTGCTCATCCATAATTTAATGCCGATGTCAGCTACACTCATCTAACTGCTTAATATCCTTTAAGGAAGGAAATCGGTTATCGACAGCAGGTCTGGCCTACATGTGACTCCAGACGCAGAGCAAGGAGGTTGACTCTCAACTGCCCCCTGAAATGCCCTGGCAAGCAACTCAGCTCAAGGGCAGCTCGGGCGGGCATGAAATGCTGGCCAGAAAGAGACAGCAACATCCCAAGAGTGAATTAAAAACAACACTGCAGGGAACAGTGTCCTGGCCAATCATGTCGGTAGGTTTATGGACGGGGCTGTAAACTGACAGAGAGGATGCTAGGACAGGGCTCAGATGAAAGGAGCTTTCCAAATCCAAAGAGAAAATGTGAAGCCTCGGAACAGCATGGGAATGTGGCTGAAGACAACCAGAAAGGTACAGGATGGGACAGAATTTAACTAAAACTGTACATCAGTGAATGAGGCTGTGACAGGACATTCTGGGAAAAAAGTAAATTACAATGTTCTTTCTTTGGAATGGACAAAGTACCTGCAATAAGGTAATCGACTTGTGACACAGAGATAAATAATATTCGGTCACCAAAAAGATGCGGTTACAAGAGAAACAAAAGGTGGAACATAAATATTAAATTGTACACATCCTTGAGGGGTCTCAGGGAATGCAGGATGGGTAACTCTGACAGTAATGGGTAACAGAGACATTACAGAGAAAGCATGTGGCCTCAGATGATGGAGCTGAATCAGCCCGAATGCAGATTCTGGGTAACACGTGTCAAAAACACAAGCAGGAGAACAGTGTTTAGGCGGTCTAACAATATTTCATCGCTCAGCCCTGTTACACATTCCAGTGAATTCCTGTGTAATGCAAAGGCAATGTGATAAGACTTCAATCTTTGTCAAAAATGATATTCTCCGAAATCCTCTCCAAATGTTTGTCAGTGTTTCTTTGAATAACACATTGTGCAAATGGCCAGGGATGTGACTATCTCAGATCGACCGTTGGGTGATGACGCTGAGTGAAGGAGTAATGTCACACTGAGATATCCTCTGGGAAATTGTAGTGTAGTGGAATTCAAAGAGATGTTGGGTTTTTTAAGTGACCATAAAGCACACCCTACAATCACAACCAAAGCCATTGACATGTGTTTGAGGGGAGAACTAACCAAGGTAAACAGGGGAAACAGTGAAGTGTATGGCTGGTAATGGACAGTGGAAAACATTTACAGTCATAGAGATGTACAGCACAGAAACAGGGCCTTCGGTGTCCAACTCGTTCACGCCACCCACATACCCAAACATAATCTCGGCTTATTTGCCAGCACTTGGCCCAAATCCTTTTCAACCCTTCCTGTTCGTATACCCATCCAGATGCCTTTTAAATGCAGTTATTGTACCAGTCTCCACCACTTCATCTGGCAGTTCATTCCATACACGCATCACCCTCTGCCTTTTGTATCTTTTCCCTCTCACCCTGAAGCTAGGCTGTCCGGTTGTGGACTCCACTACCTCAGGGAAAAGCCCTTCTTTATTAAACCTATCCATGCCTCTCATGATTTTATAAATCTCTGTATGGTCACCCATCAGCCTCAAATACCCCAGCCCATTTAACCTCTTCCTATAGCTCAAATCTTCCAATCCTGGCAACATCCTTGTAAATCTTTTCTGAAACCTTTAAATTTACACAACATCCTTCCCATAGGAAGGAAACAAGTATTCCACACAATATTCCAAAAGTGACTTATCCAATGTCCTGTACAGCCAGAACATGACCTCCCAACTCCCCTACTCAATGCTCTGATCAGTAAACGCAAGCATACCAAAAACCTTCTTCACTATGCTATCTACCTGCGACTCCACTTTCAAGGAGCTTTGAACCTGCATTCCAAAGTTTCTTGGTTCAGCAACACTCCCTAGGAGCATACCATTAAGTGCGTAAGTCCTGCTGAGATTTGCTTTCCCAAAATGCAGCACCTCACATTTATCTAAATTAAACTCCATCTGCCAGTCCTCAGCACATTGGCACATCTGATCTAGATCCCGTTGTAATCTGAGGTAACACTCTTCGCTATCACAACACCTTCAATTTTGGTGTCATCTGCAAACTTACTAAATATGTTCACATCAAAATCTTTATATAAATAACAACAAAAGTGGATCCAGCACCGATCCTTATGGCACTCCACTGGTCACAGGTCTCCAGTCTGAAAAACAACCCTCCACCACCACCCTCTGTCCTCTACCTTCGAGCCAGTTCTGTTTCCAATTGGCTGGTTTTCCCTGTAGTCCATGAGATTTAACCTTGCTCACCATGGTGGAAACTTGTCAATCACCTTATTGAAGTCCATATCGCTCACATTGACTGCTCTGCCCTCATCAATTCTTTTGGTTAATTCTTCAAAAACCACAATCAATTTCTTGAGACATGATTTCCCACACACAAAGCAATGCTGATTATCCTTAATTAGACACTGACTTTCTAAACACATACAAATCGTGTCCCTCATGATTCCCTCCTTCAACGTGCCCACCACTGACGTCAGGCGAAACAGTCTGTAGTTCCCTGGCTTTTCCTTAGCATTTTGTTTAAATAGTGGCATGATGTTAGCCAACCTCCAGTCTTTTGGTACCTCACCTGTGACTATCGATGATACAAATATTTCAGCAAGGGGCGCAGCAATCACTTCCCTATCTTCCCACAGAGTTCTTGGATACACCTGCTCAGGGACTGGTAAGGTCCGAGGGAGTGTTGCTGAACAAAGAGATCTTGGAGTGCAGGTTCATAGCTCCTTGAAAATGGGGTTGCAGTTAGATAGGATAGTGAAAAAAGCGTTTGGTATGCTTTCCTTTATTGGTCAGAGTATTGAGTATCAGAGTTGGGAGGTTATGTTGCGGCTGTACAGGACATTGGTTAGGCCACTGTTGGAATATTGCGTGCAATTCTGGTCTCCTTCCTATCGGAAAGATGTTGTGAAATTCGAAGGGGTTCAGAAAAGATTTACAAGGATGTTGCCAGGGTTGGAGGATTTGAGCTATAGGGAGGGGCTGAACAGGCTGGGGCTGTTTTACCTGGAGCGTCGGAGGCTGAGGGGTGACCTTATAGAGGTTTACAAAATTATGAGGGGCATGGATAGGATAAATATACAAAGTCTTTTCCCTGGTGTCGGGGAGTTGAGAACTAGAGAGCATAGATTTAGGGTGAGGGGAAAGATATAAAAGAGACCTAAGGGGCAACGTCTTCACACAGAGGGTGGTACATGTATGGAATGAGTTGCCAGAGGAAGTGGTGGAGGCTGGTACAATTGCAACATTTAAAAGGCATTTGTATGGGTATATGAATAGGAATGGTTTGGAGGGATATGAGCCAGGTGCTGGCAGGTGGTACTAGATTGGATTGGGACATCTCGTCAGCATGGATGAGTTGGACCAAATGTTTTTTTTTCAAATTGTACATCTCTAAGACTCTATGACCTGACAAGATCCTGGGGATTTATCAACCTTTATGCATTTCAAAACATCCAGGACCTCCTCCTCTGTAATATGGACATTTTGCAAGTTGACACCATCTATTTCCCTACATTCTGTACCTTCCATGTCCTCCCTACAGTAAATACTGATGTAAGACACTTGTTTAATATCTCCCCATCTCCTGCAGCTGCAGGTGCAGGCTGCCTTGCTGATCTTCAAGGGGCCATATTCTCTCCCTAGATACCATTTTGTCCTTTATATTTTTATAAACGCCCTTTGGATTCTCCTTAACCCTATTTGCCAAAGCTATCTCATGTCCACCTTCGCCCTCCTGATCTCCCGCTTTAGTATACCTCTACTGCCTTTATACTCTCATAAGGATTCACACTCTCTCCTGAGATACGTTTACTTCTTTTTCAAAACTTTAGCCTCAATTTCTCTCCTCATCCAGCATTCCGTACACAGACTGGCCTTTCCTTTCACCCTTACAGGAATATGTCTCCTGTCCCCGGACTGCCGTCCTCATTTTGGAAGGCTTCCCAATTTCCAGTGATAATGGTTTCATTCCCTCAAAATGGAAACTCCCCAATTCCTGCATCTCGCGAAACGTCCACTAGAAAATAATGACAAAACAAAGAACTTTCCAAAGAAAGGGTTCGATGAGGTGAGCTCTGGTCAATAACATAGATCTGGAGGTTATCAGATGCACAGAGAGTGCTTTTTACCAGAGCAGCACCAGGTCAGTTTACGAGTGTTGGAGGGTTTGGAGGAAGTTACCAAAATAGGGAGGGTTTAAGATTGAAGAATTCCGTGGACAACTTTTACAGAGAGAAAGGCGGTATTCTTGACAGTGTGGAGGAACAGAAGAATCTTGGGGTCCACGTCAATTGATCCCTCAAAGCTGCTACTCAAGTGGTTAGCCTTATTCAGAAGACGTATGGTGTGTTGGCTTTCATTAGCAGGGGGATTGAGTTTAAGAGCCGTAAGATTATGCTGCAACTCTATCAAGACCTGGTTAGACAACACTTGGTATATTGTGTTCAGTTCTGGTTGCCTCATCATCAGAAAGATGTAGAAGCGACAGAGAGGGGGTAGAGGAGATTTATCAGGATGCTGCCTAGACTGGCGGGGAGATCTTACGGAGAAAGGTTGAGGGAGTTAGGGCTTTTCTTTTTGGAATGAAAAGGGACAAGAGATGACTTATTGGAGGTGAACGAGATGATTTGAGGCTTAGATAGAGAGGATAACCACATACTTTTCCCGCTGCAAAAATGAAAATAACGAGGGGACATAAATTTAAGGTGATCAGAGGAAGATTTATAGGAGGTGTCAGGGGTGGATTCTTTACACATAGTGTAGCAAATGCATACAATGCTCTGCCAACAGTGGTAGTAGAGTCCAATACATTAGGGACATTTAATGAACTCTTAGCCAAGCACATGGCTGATAGTAAAATGTAGGGTCTGTAGGATAAAAGATTGGCACATTGAGGGCCGAAGGGCCTTTCGCTGTGCTGTACTGTTCTCAGGTCTAAATAGGGAGGATTACAATGGCACAAAGAGGTTTCAGAAAGCTGGAGAGGATGGGATCTGAATGAAGAGACACAAATAGGAAGGTGTGTTCGGATTGTCGGAGGTAACACAGACAGCAATGGTCTGATCTGGAGCAGATGACCCAGACTGGGAGGGGTGCAGGGACTGGAGGTGGTTTCACAGGGAGGGAGGACCATAGACGCAAAGGAGGTTGCAGAAACGTGAAGAGCTATAGGACCTGCAGGTGTTCATGGAGATTGGGAGGTTGGGAGATATGCAGCAGTTTACAGGCACAATGATGTTGGTAGGATGGGGTGTTTCACACAAACAGCAAAGTTTTTGGAGATTGGAGAAGATTATGGAAATCAAGACTTTTTATAGATTATAAGAATACACAGCTATGTGGAGAGCAGTCGCGACTGAAGATGTTTATACTTATAGAAAGGCTAAGGTTCTGCAGGTTATTTAGGTATAGAAGGTGCAGAGTTGGACATTTTTACCAGCAGGTAAGGACAGTAACTTTGATTGGAGACAGTTTCACAGATAAGGGAGCAATATTAACCTCCTCCAGTTTGGCCAAAGTGGGAAGGGTTGTCAGGGAGGGTAACGTTTACACAGATAGGGGTGTAAGTGCTGGACAGGTTTATGGGGATGAGTAGTTGGATGGAGAGACTGGAGGAGCTTGCAATGACAGGATGAGTGATTGCCACGGGAGGATGCTACACATATAGTGAGTCTTTTCAGAAGTGGATCAGATAGTCACAGATATTGGAGTGAGTTCTACAGATCAGGGGCGCTGCACAGACCTGAGAGGATTTTAAGGTCTCCACAGATTGATTGTATCATTCTGACTGGAAAAAGAACTTAAAGTCAATGTATGCTGCTTTCTTTTTCCTGAACAGAGCCTCAATATCCCTCAGCAGCCAGGGATCTCTGAACCTGCCGGATTTTCCCTTCACTCGAAGACACTGGCCTTGGATTCTTGAGATCACACTTTTAAAAGCCTCCCATTTGTCCGTCATTCCTTTTCCTTCAAACAGACTCACCCATTCGATTGTAAACATAATGTAGAGGAGATGTTGTTGGACTGGGGTGGACAATGTTAAAAAATCACACAACACCAGGTTCCAGTCCAGCAGGTTTATTCAGAGGCCCTAGGTTTCGGAGCACTGCGTTTTCGTCAGGTGGTTGTGGAGGACAATCATAGGGCTCAGAATTTATAGCAACAGGATTGCAGTGTCATGGAATGTAATACCAAACAAATTTAGTGTCAGCCTTTCACCTTTTAGGATGATCACCTGCGCTTCGAAAGCTGGTGCTTCGAAATAAACCTGTTGGACTATAACCTGGTGTTGTGCGATTTTTAATTCACCCAATCAACCTCGGCTCGATTCTGCCAAATAGCCTCAAAATTGGCCCTGCTACAGTTTCACACTTTATTCTGTGGACCTATTTGATCTTTTTCCATAACTAAGTTAAAACTAAGATAGTTGTGGTCACTGGATCTAAAATGCTCTCTGACTGACTATTCAGTCACTTGCCTGACCACGTTGTCTGAGGGGAGGTCCAGTGTTGCACCCGCCTGAGTATGGTTAGGCCTTGTTCGAGTTACATCTTGATTTACGAAACTTTCTTGTACACATTTGACAAATTGAACTCTGTATGGGCCTTTTATTCTCTGGGTGGCCCAGTCCATCCAGGGGAAGTTAACATCTCCAACCAATACTACATTATTATTTCATTAGGTATCTGCAATCTCTCTACACATCTGCTCCTCTAGTATCCACTGGCTATTTGGGAATCTTGAACACTGTCACAACAGAGTGCCAATCCCCTTTTTGTTTCTAACGTCTAAGCATATGGCCTCATTTGATGACGCTTAAAGAGTATCCTCTCGAAGCGCTGTTGTTCTGCCCTCCCTTATCAAAAGGGCAGCTCCCCCTCCTCACTTACTTGTCCTTCTGTCACACCTGTAGCTTCTGTATCCTGGAACACTGAGCTGCCACTCCTGCTCCTCTCTCTACCATGTTTCTGCTATGGCTATAATATCCCAGACCCCAGAGCAAATCCATGCTCTGAGCTCATCTGCCTAACCAGTCAGGCCTCGTGCATTGAAATAAAAGCACGTTAAACCGAAAGTCTTTTTCCTCCCTTGACCGTGCCCCTGAAGTTCCTGAATAGCAAACTTGTTCTCGATGGCTCATGCATTTTTTCCTCTGACTGATCGATAGGCTCTCCCTTATTCAGAGTCCCTGCCAAACCTTTTTAAACCCTCCCCGAGTAACACTAACAAATCTCCCCCACGGCATACTGGCGTCCCTCTGGTTCAAGCCAAACCCGTCCTCTTGTATAAGTCACCTCTCTCCCAAAAGAGATCTCAATGATCCCAACCTTACCCCCTCCCCCAGCTCCTCAGTCACACATTTATCTGGCCTATCTTTCTATTTCTATCCTCACTGGGGCAGGTGGCACTAGAAGCAATCTGGAGATCACTTCCCTTGAGGTCCTGCTTTTTAACTTCTTACCTAACTCCTGATAGGACCCCATCCCTTTGTCTACCTTTGTCATGTGCACAATGACCGCTCGCTATTCACCCTCCCCTTCAGAATGTTCAGTAACCGCTCAGAAACATCCTTGACCCTGGTTCCCAGGAGGCAGCACACCATCCTGGGGTCTCTTCTGCAGCCACACAGTCTCCTGTCTGTCCCCCTCACAACTGAGTCTCCTATCAGTATCATTACAATTAGAGAGGATCTGGCAAACATAGACTGGGAAGACTATCTGCAGTTTGTCCATATTTGGAAAGTGGGAGTATGTTAAAGTGATACCGTGAGAATTCAGGGCCAGTGTGTTCCTGACGAGGGAATAGTAAAGGCAGCAAGTCCAGTGATTACTGATCAAGCGATATCGTGAGTTTAATAAAGAAAATATAGTGCAATAAAACCAGGCGAAGCCACTCAAAACTATAGGGACTGCAAGGGTGTCCTTAGAAATGAGGGACACACAATGACCATAAAATATCCTTGGCAGATACTGTTAAGGAAAAGTCACAAGGTATTTTATCAGTATGTTTAGAATAAGAGGATAACTGAAGAAATAGTGAGGCCTGTTAGAAACCAAAGAGACAATCTGTGCATGAAGCCAGAGGAAGTAGGTGAGGTCTTCAATGAATAATTATCATCTGTGTTCACACAGGAGAAAGACATTGTAGCCGGGGATTTCTGTTGATATGGTGAGGTTCGAGAATATGTTAAGATCAGTAAGGAGGAGGTAGTAAATGTTTTCACAGGCATAAAGCTGGAGAAATCCCCAGTGCCCTATAAAATGTATCCCAGGCTGCTATGGGAGGTAAGGGAGGAGATTGCTGGGGCGTTGGTGGATATATTTAATAGTTTGCTGGCCACATGTGAAGTGCCAAATGACTGGAGGATCGCTAATATGGTTCCTTTGCTTAAGAAGGGCAGCAGTGATAGGCCAGGTAATTACAGAGCAGATAGTCTGACAGCAGGGGCAGGGAAATTATTGGAAACAATTCTGAGGATGAGTCAACACTTAATGGTAAGGATAATCTCAGCTCAATCCTCATGGATTTGGGAGATAAATTCAGTAGAGTTTTTTGAAATGGTGTCTAAAAGTATTGAGGAGAAAGTAAGGACTGCAGATGCTGGAGATCAGAGCTGGAAATGTGTTGCTGCAAAAGCGCAGCAGGTCAGGCAGCATCCAGGGAACAGGAGAATCGACGTTTCGGGCATAAGCCCTTCTTCAGGAATGAGGAAAGTTTGTCCAGCAGGCTAAGATAAAAGGTAGGGAGGAGGGACTTGGAGGAGGTGAAACTGGTGAAATCCGAGTTCAATCCATGTGTGAACTTGTCAAAGGCCTTATTCATTTCCATGTAAACCACATCATTTGTATTGCCATTATCAATACTTTTAGAGCTGGAAATGTGTTGCTGGATTTCACCAGTTTCCTCATTTCCCCTCCCCCCACCCTGTCTCAGTCAAATCCATCGAATTCAGCACCGCCTTCCTAACCTGCAATCTTCTTCCTGACCTCTCCGCCCCCACCCCAGTCTGACCTATCACCCTCACCTTGACATCTTTCCACCTATCACATTTCCGACGCCCCTCCCCCAAGTCCCTCCTCCCTACCTTTTATCTTAGCCTGCTGGACAAACTTTCCTCATTCCTGAAGAAGGGCTTATGCCCAAAACGTCGATTCTCCTGTTCCCTGGATGCTGCCTGACCTGCTGCGCTTTTCCAGCAACACATTTCCAGCTCTAAAAGTATTGATAATGGCAATACAAATCATGTGGTTTACATGGAAATGAATAAGGCCTTTGACAAGTTCACACATGGAAGGCTGGTCCAAATGTAAAGAGCCATTGGGTTCCAAGGCAAGTTGCTAAATTGTTGGACAGACTGCTTAGTGTTTGAAATTCCTTCACCAGGGGGTGTACCACAGGGATGTGTGCAGGAACCATTGCTGTTTATTATGTGCATTAACAACTCGGATGTGAAAGCAGAATGAACCATTAGTAGGCTCGCAGTGAGGTGGATGATCTCAGTCTGCAATCCGATGTCTTTCAGATGATAATTTGAGCAGGATTTAGTAGTGATCGAAGTGAGATAATACCCTGTGGGAAGAATGATAAGCGACGGACAAACATAATGAACGGTAGGTCCTTGTGGAGTACTGAGGAACACAGGGAGCTTGGTGGACAAGTCCATAGATCCCTGATGGTATCAGCACAGGGAGACAGGGTGGGGAATGGACCTGACCTGGGGGTGGGATGAGGACCAATATTCTGGTGGGGCAAATTACTGGAGCAGCTTGAGAGGATATAAACTAGTCTGGCAGGGTATTGGACCTTAAACTGTCATAAAGACAGATAGAAGATTCAGCCTGGTACACAAGTTAAAGAGAGCAATTTCAACAGACAAGGCAGGCAAGAACACAGCAGAGAATAGGGAAAAACTGATGATTAACCTGCATTTATTGCAATGCAAGGGGCCTGACAGCTAAGGTAGATGGACGCAGGGGATGGAGGGGAATATGGGACTGGGAGATTCTAGTTATCATCTGTGGTACGGTCTCTGTGGAGTTTGCACATTCTCCCCGTGTCTGCGTGGGTTTCCTCCGGGTACTGTGGTTTCCTCCCACAGTCCAAAGATCTACAGGTTAGGTGAATTGGCCATGCTAAATTGCCCGTAGTGTTAGGTGAAGATGTAAATATAGGGGAATGGGTCTGGGTGGGTTATATTCCAAGGGTCAGTGTGGACTTTTTGGACCAAAGGGCCTGTTTCCACACGAAGTAATCTAATCTAATTATTACAGAAACACTGCTGAGGCAGGGACAGGACCAACAACTCATTGTTTCAAGGTAGAGAGACCACAGGAAGCACAGAAGGTTGGCAAGAGATGAAGGACACGTCGTGGTGGGTTTTGATTGCATGAAACATCACAGCAATACTTAGAGAGGACATTCCTATGGGATCGGCCACTGTGTTAGTGGAACTGTGAAATAAGAATGGGTCATCACTTTGATACGAGTGTGCTGACCCTGAATAATCTGTGGCCGACTGAGGAACAAATATGTCGGGAGATCTCCTGCCTGTACCTGACATATGCTTATTTCTTTTTCTGAACTAAAACCTCAAATTTTCTAATCATCCAGCATTCTCTACACCTTACCAGCCCTTCCTTTCTCCCTAACAGGAATACTGCATACTGTCTCTGGACGCCGTTATCTCATTTTGGAAGGCTTCCCAATTTCCAGTGGTAAAGGTTTCATTCTCTCAAAATAGAAACTCCCCAATTACTGCATCTCGCGAAATTGCCATTTGAAAGTAATAAAAAAAATAAAGAACATTCCAAACAAAGGCTTTGATGTGGTGAGCTCTGGTCAGTCACGTAGATCTGGAAGTCACCATATACACAGAGAGTGCTTTCTACCTGAGCAGCACCAGGTCAGTGTCAGGCACACAGACAGAATGGGCAAATAGATTCACATCTGAGCTCACATCTCCCAGCCTGGGAATCTGAAGCTGTGCACAGCCATTATGGTAAATATCTGCATAAATAGGACAGCGAGATCAGCCCAATAGTCCGATCAAAAAGAGTCAGTCATTCAAATTGTAATATCCTTCAGGTTCCACAACCCATTGTCGGTCCCATCCTGCAGGTTCTATGAATCCAGCTCCCTCTAACCTTCTGCAGGATCCACGTCCCTTCCTACATTTGTACCATCCACTAGGTTCTGCAGCCCTTCCTACCTCTGTAACATGACCCGGATTCGACAACCCTTCCTTCCTCTGCAATGTTCCCAGAGGGGACTGGAGGGTGATGGGGGTTAAAGAGACAGTAAATGAGATCAGGATGGGAGGGTGTTCCAGATATTAGGAATATGCTGTGGTTAAAAAAAAAGAGGGGTCAGGACTTTTGAGGGTTGATGCTAATAAAGGAGGTTACAGAGCGAAGAAGGGTTTTCGGGACTTGAAGAGGTTTCACTGTTTCTGAGAGTTGTAGGGATCAGAGGAAGTTACCAAGATAGGGAGGATTTAAGATTGCAGGATTCCACAGACAACCTTTACAAGGGAGGATTCTTGACAGTGTGGAGGAACAGAAGAATCTTGAAGTCCACGTCCATAGATACCTTAATGTTATCACTCAAGTTGATTGCCTTGTTCAGAAGGTGTATGGTGTGTTGGCTTTCATTAGCAGGGGGATTGAGTTTAAGTCCACGAAGTTATGCTGCAACTCTATCGAGCCCTGGTTAGAGAACATTTGGTATATTGTGTTCAGTTCTGGTTGCCTCATTATCAGAAAGATGTGGAAGCTTTGGAGAGGGTGCAGAGGAGATTTATAAGGAGTGGAGGTCTAAGGAAGAAATGTTGAGGAAATTAGGGATTTTCTCTTTGGAATGAAAAAGGATGAGAAGTGACTTGATAAAAGTGAACGAGATGATTTGACGCCTCGATAGAGAGGATAACCAAATACTTTTCCCATTATAAAAATAGCTAAACGAGGGGACATAAATGGAAGGTGATTGGAGAATGTTTCACGGGAGATGTGAGAGGGGTTTTTTTTTACACATAGAGTGGCAGATGCATGGAATGGACCGCCAACATTTGTAGTGGAGTCCAGTACATTAGGGACTTTTAAGCAACACTTAGATAGGCACATGGATGATGGTAAAATGTAGGGTCTGTAGTTTAGTTTAATCTGAGAGTAGAATAATAAGTCAGTGCAACATCGAGGGCCCAAGGGCCTGCACTGTGCTGTACTGCTCTATATTCTAAATAAGGAGGCTCACAATGGCACAAAGAGGTTTCAGAAATCTGGAGAGATGGGATCTGAATGAAGAGACACAAATAGGAAGGGTTGCTAGGATTGTCAGGAGGTAACAGAGACAGCAATGGTCTGACCTGGAGCAGACGACCCAGACTGGAATGGGTGTGGAGACTGGAGGTGGTTTCACAGGGAGCGAGAACCAGAGAGCCACAGGGTGTTACAGAAATGTGGAGAGCTGTAGAGTCTACAGGAGTTCATAGAGATGGGAAGTAGGGAGGGATGCAGCAGTTACAGCATATGTGGAGGGTAGTTACAGATATGTGGAGGGTGGTCGTGACTGAAGATGTTTATAATTATTGAAAGGCTTAGGTTCTGCAGGTTATTTAGGTATAGAGGGTGTGGTGTCTGACAATTTTGCCAGGAGATAAGGACATCCATTTTGGTTGGAGACAGTTTCACAGATAAGGGAGCATTAATAACGTCCTGCAGTTTGGTCAAAGTGGGAACGTTTGTAGGGGAAGGTGACATTTACACAGATAGGGGTGTAAGAGATGGAGAAGGTTATGGAGATGAGTAGATGATGGACAGACTGGAAGACCTGACAATGACAGGATAGATGATAGGCAAGGGAGGATGTTACACAGACAGTCTTCACGGATCAGATAGTCACAGGCATTGCAGTGAGTTCTACAGATCAGGAGTGCTGCAGGGTCCTGAGAGGATTGTACGGTCTCCACAGATTGATCATGTCTTTAGGACTGGAAGAAGATACGAATAGCTTAAACTCTATGTACGCTGTTTTCTTTTTCCTGAACAGAGCCTCAATATCCCTCATCAGCCAGGGATCACCGAACCTGCCAGATTTTCCCTTCACTCTAACAGGGACATACTGGCCCTGGATTCTTGAGATCACACTTTCAAAAGCTTCCCGTTTGCCAGCCATTCATTTTCCTTCAATCAGACTTGCCCAATCGATGGTCGTCATAATGTGGAGAAGCTGGTGTTGGACTGGGGTGTACAAAGTTAAAAATCACACACACGAGCCTGCAGTCCAGCAGATGTAGCTGGAGGCACTAAGTTTCGGAGCGCTACTTCATCATGTGGTTGTGCAGCACAATCATAAGGCTCAGAATTTATAGCAACAGGATAGCAGTGTCATGGAATGTAATATCAAACACATTTAGTTTCAGCCTTTCATCTTTTAGGATGATCATCTGCACTTTGAAAGCTAGTGCTTCAAAATAAACCAGTTGGACTATAACCTGGTGTTGTGTGATTTTTAATTCACCCAATCTACCTCTGCTCGATCCTGCATAATGGCCCCAAACCTGGCCCTGCTCCAGTTTCACACCTTAATCTGTCAGCCTGTCTGATCTTTTTCCATAACAATGTTAAAACGAAGATAGTTGTGGTCACTGGACCCAAAGGATAGGCCACGTAATTACAGAGCAGATAGTCTGACAGCAGGGGGAGGGAGATTATTGGGAACAATTCTGAGGGACAGTTTGAATCAATAACTGGAAAGGCAGGAAACAATTAGGGATAGTCAGCACGGATTTGACAAAGGAAGACCCTGTCTGATGAATTCAGCTGAATTTTCTTTGGAATTACGATTGAAAATGTTGATGAGGGCAGTGCAGATGTTGTGGGTTCCATGGAGTTCATAAGGCCTTTGACAAGGTCCCACATGGAAGGCTGGTCCAAAAGGGATGAGCCAGTGGGATCCAAGGCAAGTTGGCAAATCGGATCCAAAACTGGTGGAGGGTTGTTTCTGTGATGAGAAGCCTTTCACCAGCGCATGTAGCACAAGGATCTGTGTTTATTATGTACATTAATGAGTTGGATGTGATAGCAGAAGGTTTACAGATGACATGAAAGGTGAGGGTGTTATCCACAGTGAGGGGGATGGTCTCAGGCTATAGTCTGAAGGTTGAGGTTGGGACTGAATTTCAAGAGTCATTTCAATCGATAAGGCAGGCAAGAGCACAGCAGGCAATGAGGGAAAACCAATCAATTAAACTGCACTTACTTTGATGTAAAAGGCCTGACAGATAAGGCAGATGAGCGCATGGCATGGATGGGAACATGGGACTGAAATATCACAGGTATTACAGAACAACAGCTGAGGGAGGGACAGGATCGGCAGCTCAAAGTTCCAGGGACAGATGCGAGAGGAAGGACAGAACAGGAAACAAAAGTGGACGGAGAGTGGAGTTCTTGATTAGTGAAAAAAAATACTGCAGCACTTAGAGAGGGTATGCCTGGGGATCGCCCAGTGAAATTCTCTTAGTGGAACTGAGAAATAAGAATGAGTCATCGATTTGATATGACTGTATTACAGGCCCCAACAGTCAACGGGAAATAGAGCACCAAATGTATCAGGAGATCGCAGACATCCAAGAATAATAGGGTTGTAATGGTCGGGGATTTTAACTTTCCATACCTAGACTGGGACTGCCATAATGTACACAGCTTGGATAGGAGGAATTCGTTCAGTATGTTCAAGAAAACTGTCTCAGTCAATATGGAAATGGCCTGACTGCAGAAAGGGATAAAACCTGACCTCCCCTTGGGAAACAAAAGTAGGGAAAGGGACTGAAGTGTCTGTAGGGGAGCACTTTGGCAAAATTACCACACTTCTATCAGTTTGAACATAAATTTCACATCAGAACTTACTGTGGAGAAACTCTGAGGAATTCAGGGAAATAAACAGTGATGTCTTCACAAGAATCCACATTGGCGAACAGGAAGTGCTGAAGGTTTTAAAATGCATAAAAATTAGACAACTCTCTCGGAACTAATCAGGTGTATCCCATGACATTGGGGAGGGAGGTGGTTAGGGAAGAAATTGTGGGGTCCCTTAGAGAGATATTTCTATCAAAGACAGCTACAGATAATGAGCTGGGAGTCTGGAGGGTCACTAATGTTGTGCCAGTATTTAAGAAAGGCTGCGAGTGGAAGCCAGGGACCTAAACACTAGTTAGCTTGTGCGAATGTTGTTGGAAGCGATTCTGCGGGGCAGGAGTTACATGCATTTGGAAAGGCAAGGATTGATTAGGGATAGTCAGCACAGCTTTGTGATTACGAAGTAGTGTCTCGCAAACTTGACTAAGTTTGTTGAAGAGGTGATTAACAAGATAGATGAAGACAGAGCAGTCGACACTGTCTATCCTGACTTCAGCAAGGCCTTAGGCAGGGTTTATCCTGATGCATTGGTTAGTAAGGTTAGATCACATGGGATCAGGGAGAGCGAGACAAACGGACACAAAATGGGCTTGACAGTAGGAGACAGAGGGTAGTGGGAGAGGGTTGTTGTGTGGACTGGAGGCTCTGACCAGCGGTGTGCCATAAGGATTGGTGCTGGGGCCACATGTGCATTATTTACATAAACGAGAATATAGGAATCATCGTTAGTAAACAAAATAAGTGTTATAGAGGAGAGTGAAGACAGTTACCGAAGAGGATCTTGATCAACTGGATAAGTGGGTCAAGGAATGAAAGATGGATTTTAATTAATGGATTTTGTTAAGACAAAACATGGACGACTAACACTGTTAATGGTAGGGCCCTGTTCAATGCTGTCGAACAGACAGAGAGACCAAGGGGTGCAGTGACATTGTTCATTCTAAGTGGTGTCACAGGTGGACAGGGTGGTGAAAGCGGATTAGGTACATTTGCCCTCATGGGTCAGAGCATTGAGTTGGTACATAATGCTACGGCTGTACAAGACATTGCTGGGTCCCAGTTGGAGTACTGTGTAGAATCCTGATTTTCCCGATTTAGGAAGCATTTTCTGAAACTGTACACAGAGCAAAGACTGACGAAGATGTTACTGGTACTGGAGGGTTTGACTTACAAGGATAGGGTGGATAAGCTGGAAAGCACAACAGTGGGAATGAGATAGCTTTGGCAGATAAGGATAAGGAGAATGCAAGGAAATTCTACATCATACAAGTTCCAAAAAGCAAAGAGAGAGACAATAAGGCCCCTCAGGTGTGGAACCACAGGAGATGTGCGAGACCCTAAATGAACGTTTCATGTCAGAACATACTGTGGACAAAGGCTAGAAAACAAAGGAAAAGAAACAGTGATGTCTTGTAAACAGTCCCCATTACAGGAGAGATGGTGCTGGATGTCTTAGAACACAAACGTAGAAAAAGCCCTAGGTCCTGAACAACTGTATTCCAGGCTTATGCCCGAAACGTCGATTCTCCTGTTCCTTGGATGCTGACTGACCTGCTGTACTTCACCAGCAACACATTTTCAGCTCTGATTCTCCAGCATCTGCAGACCTCACCTTCTCCTCGAAGATTTCAACTTACTGCGAATCCTCTTACAAGGATGCCTTCCTTGAAGAAGCTCTCTTCCTCCCTCTACAAGGATTTCAGTGAGTCCCTCTCTCACTGCACACCCCAGGTCATCTCCTCTGCACAGAAGCTCTTCAAAATTCCTGATGAAGGGCTTATGCCTGAAACGTCGATTCTCCAGTTCCTTGGATGCTGACTGACCTGCTGTGCTTCACCAGCAACACATTTTCAAAACCATGAGGGGTACAGGTAAGGTGAATAGTGAAGGTCTCTACCCCAGGGTAGGGGAGTCCATAACTAGAGGGCAGAAATGTGAGGTGGGAGAGGGAAGACTTAAGAGTGATCAGAGGAGAACATTGTTCACAGAGAGCATGGTGCACAAATTGAATGGGCTGCCAGGGGAAGTGATGGAGAGAAGCACAATGACAACATGGAAAAGACATTTGGCTGGATACATGGAGAGGAGAAGGTTTGAAGGGATACGGGCCAATTGCAGGGAAACGCGACTCGTTCAGGAACCGTGTTCAGCATCGACTAGTTGGATCAAAGCAAAGGTTCTCTTTCCGTGCTGCATGACTCTGCCATTGGAGGAGGAGACGACCGAGATAAGGCATGTTGTAGACACTGAAGCAAGTTACAGAGATAGGGATGGTAGGCTGGAATGCAGTACATTTCAAATATGTGGAGGGACGACAGAGAAGAGAGGAGGTTACAGGGTCAGGAACTGTTATAGGAGTTAAAAATTATTGAAGACACCAGTCCATGCGACATGCCATAGATACAATGTTGGAGAGGGAAATACGGAAGAGAAATCCCAGGCAGCATTCCCACCCTCTCTTGGGAAGCCTGCTTTCCCCTCTGTTATACTGATGCTCACTAAGACAGCACAGGCCTGGATTGATAACTGTGACACTCCCGATACTGTCTCAGTACAACAAAACTTACAGCAGGGGTGGTGGTTGAGCCTGAGGTGTGTCTGTACTCTGCTCCCCCTCCAGCACTGTATCTATGTCATGTCTTGTTAGCCAATATATGGAGCCCTCTCATTGCTCTCTGCTCTGTGCACTGTGCGTGATCTTACCTCAATGCAGGATTTATTGAAGGATCCAGATCTCCCTGCCCATGGTCTCTCTGTCGGACCAACCATCTTCAATGTGGTGATGGACGAGACACCCAGCAGCTGTGAAGTCTGTTGAGTCAGGACCTTCCTGAGCACCTACAGGAGACAGACAAATAGACAGAATGGGAATTTATACTGATGTAGTGAGAGTTACACATGCCGAATGGTCCTGGAAAGTCCCAGACTCCGTCCCTGGCCTGTGCTGCTGCGTCTCTCTGGAGTGGAGAATTCTGTTGACTCAGGAATTGGAGTAACTTTAAGAGCGAGGGGCATTGACAGAGGCAGCAATTAGACCCACACAGTGAGGGATACCACATGGAGAGAGATACTGTGTGATATCACCAGAGTGCTGGAAGGTATCAGGCTCAAACAATCATGTCAGAAGGCTTCAGAATCAAACAATTGTGTGGGAAGAAGGGGTTCTGCTTCATGATGGTATAACTTGTCAGGAATGACCAATCTGTGAGCAGGCGAAGTGATGGCCTAGTGGTATTATTGCTAGAGCATGTATCCAAAACCTCAGCTAATGTTCAGGGGAGACAAGTTTGAATCCCACCATCAGAGATGGGAGAATTTGAAAACAATACTTTTAAAGATAATAATTAATAATCCATAAATAAATATGAGACAATTGCTGATGTTCAGAAAATACAAACACTTGTCATTTCGAGAAGGACACCTACCTATCCTCACATGGTCTGCACAACATCCCCACAGCAAAGTGTTTGTCTCTCAATGACCCTCTGAAATGGCCGAGCAAGTTACTCAGTTAAAGGGCAGCTAGGGGTGGGCAAGAAAAGCTGGTCAGACAGAGATACCAACATCCCACGAGTTAATAAAAACAATCCCGTTCACTGGGCCCCACTGGAACCATGATGGGACCAGTGTCCTGGCCAATCATGTCAGTAGGTTTATGGACGGGGTTGTAAACTGACCGAGAGGATGCAGAGACAGGATTCAGGTGAAATGAGCTTTCCAAATCCAAATAGAAACGGGAAGCATCGGAACAGCATGGGAATGTGCCTGAAGACAAGCAGAAAGGAACAGGATGGGAAAAAGTTTAGTTAAAACTGAACATCAGTGAATCGGTTTGTGACAGGAAATTGTGGGAAAGAGTACGTTACATGTTGTTTGGAATGGACAAAGTCTCTGCAATAGGGTAGATGGATTTGTGACACAGAGAAAAAAAGAGATTGAGACAGCAGTGAGACATGGTTCCAGGGTGAACAAAAGGTGGAACATGAATATTCAATGTTTCACAACCTTGTGGAAATTCAGGCAAAATGGGTAACGCTAACAATAATGGATAACAAAGGCATTACAGAGAAAACATTTGGCATCAGATCATGAAGTAGAGTCAGTCTGAATGTAAATTCTGGCTACTACTTGCCAAGGACACAAGCAGCAGAACAGCATTAGCCACTGAACAGCATTTCATTGCTCATCACTGCAAGAAACAAGAATCAATTAGAATTTTTAATAAAAGCATTGTGATAATTTTGGGAAACTTCAATATTCCCAAAATCTGGGACATTCACACTGACAAGAGTGATATTGGAAGAGGAGTTCAGAGATTTTTTTTTAGTGTTTCTTTGAATAACACATTGTGTAACTGGCTAGAGATGTAACTATCTCAGAGCGACCGTTGTGTGATGAAACTTAGTGAATGAGTAATGACACCTGGAGAGATCCTCTGGGAAATTGCGATAAAGTGCAGTTGAAAAGAAATATAAAGTTTTAAAGTGAATCACAGAAAGGGCAAGCTACAACTAGAAACAAAAACAGCCAATGACATGAGTTTGAAAGGAGAACTGACCAAGGTAAACAGGCTAAACAGACTGAAATATGTGACTGTAAATGGACAGTGGAAAATATTTGAAGGAACAGTGTAAATCATTCAAATAAAGGACATTCCATTGAAATAGACATAACTTCAACAAGAAATCCCCACTGGTCCCTCACTCAGGACAAAAGGGATCATACTAGATTATGGGGCTGAGAAAATCACCACAAAGTACTTAAAATTCTGAAGTGAGAAAGTGTTTTCGTCGTAAGTGTAAAAGGGATTGCAACGGGTCTGCTAGCATGGGGTGGGCATTGGGAAGGGGAAACATTGTCAGGGCATATTGAAACGATAGGAACAGGGAGAATTGAAGGTGCTGGAGGTAGTGAGAGTGTTACAGAGAGTGGTCAGGGTCTGAACAGTGTTACAAAGCCAGTACGGATTGCTGCAGCTGGAGGGGTTTGCAGAGGTAGGGAGGGATATATGTATTTTTATTTATTCGTTCATGGGATGAGGATGCTACTGATTGGACCATCAATATTTGCCCCCACTGCTAATTACCCAGAGGGTAGGTCAGAGTCAGACTAATTGTTGTGGGTCTGGAGTCACGTGTAGGCCAGACCAGGTTAGAGTGTCAGATGTCCTTCCCTAAAGGAGGTAAGTGAACTAGATGAGTTCATCCTGCTGATCAACAATGGTTTCATGGTGGCCTTGCCAATGTCTTGTACAGATTCAACATGACATCCTTCTCCTTCTTTCAATGCTCTGACCAATGAAGGTAACCATCCCAAACGCCTACTTCACCAGCCTGTCTACCTGGGATAACACTTTCAAAGAACTGTGTACCTGCATCCCCGGGTCTCTGACTAACAACACTACCCAGGGTCCGAACATTAACTGTACAGGTCCCACCCTGGTTTGTTTCACCAAAATGGAACACTTCACCTTTATCTAATTAAACTCCATTTCTTATTCTTCAGCCCACTATCCCAGCAGTACTGTTCATCCTTTGAACCACAGAGAACATTCTTCACTGTCCACTTTACCACCAATTTCAGTGCCACCCAAAAAACTTACTTACCACAAAACCAATATTCCCATCCAAACCATTTATCCAAATGACAAACAACAGTGGGCCCACTACACCGCTGGTCACATGCCTCCAGTCAGAAAAACAAAATGTCTCTCACCACCCTCTGTCTCCCACCGTCAAGCCCAATTTTGCATCCAGTCCCCTCGGTCCTCCTGAATGCCATATCCTTTTACATTGATCTGAGCTTATTACCCAGTTTACCAGACACAGAACACAGAACAGTACAGCACAAGACCCTTCGGCCATGATGCCATGCCAACCGTTTATCTGACTGTATGATCAAACTAACCTACGTACCTTTCATTTTACTACCATCCATGTGCCTATCTAGAAGTATATTAAATGACCTGAATGCATCTAATTTTACTGCCACCACTGGCAGTGCATTCCACTCACCCACCACTTTATATGTAACGAACCTACCTCTGAAATCTCCCCTTAATCTTCCGCAAATCACCTGAAAATTATACTCCCTTGGAGTAGCTATTTATGTCAGAGTAAAAAATGTCTGTCACGATTTACTCTCTCTGTGCCTCTCATCATCGTGTTCACCTCTACCAAGTCACCCCACACCCTTCTTCACTCCAATGAGAAAAGCCTTAGCTCCCTCAAACTTTCTTCATAAGACATGCTCTACAGTCCAGGCAGCATTCTGGTAAATCTCCTCTTTACCCTCTCTATAGCTTTCACATCCATCCTGTAATGAGGGGACCAGAACTGAACACAATATTCCAAGGGTTCGAAAGAGCTGCAGCATAACTTCACGGCTTTAAAACTCAATCCCCCAGCTAATGAAATCCAGCACAATATATTTTTTCTTAACAAGCCTATCAGCTTGTGTGGCAACTGTGAGGGATCTCTGGACTTGGAACCCAAGATCCCTCTTTTCCTCCACACTGCCAAGGATCCTACCTTTAACCCTGCATTCTGCATTCAAATTCAGTCTTCCAAAATGAATGACTTCACACTTTTGCAAATTCAACTCGATCTGCCACTTCTCAGCCCAGCTCTGCATCCTGTCATTTCCCCGTTGCAACCTACACCAGCCACTCCACCAACCTTCGTGGCATTGCCAAACTTACTAACCCACTCTTCCACTCACATCCAAGTCATTTATAAAACCACAAAGAGCAGAGGTCTTGTTACCTCTCCCTGCAGAAAACCACTGGTCACCGAGCTCCAGAATGAATGCTTTCCATTCATCATCACCCTCGATCTTCTTTGGGCCAAGAATTCTGTATCCAGACAGACAGGTTTCCCTGTATCCCATATCTCCGTACTTTCTGAATGAACCATAAAGGTGTTTTGTCACATCATCAAAGGACTCAATAAGATTTGTAAGGCATGACCTGCCCCTTACAAAGCCATGCTGACTATCTCTAATCAAACTATGGTTTTCCAAGGAATTATAAAGCCTGTCTCGGAGTCCTCTCCAATAATCTGCACACCACAGACATAAGACTGACAGGTCTGAAATTCCCAGCGTTATCGGTATTCCCTTTCCTGAACAAGGGAGTAACATTTGCCGCCCTCCAACCATCTGGTACAACTCCAGTGGACAGTGAGGGCGCAAAGGTCATTGCCAAGTGCACAGCAATCTCTCCCCTCACGTCGCGTAGTAACTTTGAGCACATCCCGTCTGGTCCAATAGACTTATCTATCCTTATGTTTTACACAATACTCAGCACATCCTCCTCCTTAACATCAACCTGTTCACATATATCAGCCTGTTTCACGCTATCCTCACAAATGACAAGGTCCCTATCAGTAGTGAATACTGAAGCACAGTATGCATAAAGGAATTCCCCTACCTTCTGTGACTCCAGGCACAAGTTCCCTCCACTATCCCTGATTGGCCTTACCCCCACTCTGTCCATCCTGTTGTTCCTCACATAAGTGGAGAATGCCTTACGGTTTTCCTTAATCCTTCCCAACAAAGCTTTTTCATACCCCCTTCTCGCTGTCCTAAGTCCATTCTTCAGTTCGTTCCTGGTACCTTCAGAGAATCCCTACAGTGTGGAAACAGGCCATTTGGCCCAACAACTCCATATCAACCCTCCAAACTGTACCCCAACCACAACCATTCCCCCAACCTAATTCTCTCCATTTGCCCCGACTTATGCACCAAACCTACACATCCGTGAACACTATGGGTAATTTAGCATGGCTGAGTCACCTGACCTGCACATCTTTGGATTGTGGGAGGAAACCGGAGCACCCGGAGGAAACCCATGCTGACACGGGGAGAACGTGCAAACTCCACACAGACAGTCACCTGAGGCTGGAATCGAAATAGAGTGCGCGGTGCTATGAGGTAGCAGTGTTAACCACTGGGCCATCGTGCTATTTCCTCTGGAAACCTATCTGATCCTTGTTTCCTCAACCTTAAAGAAGCTTCCTTCCTCCTCTCGACTCGATGTTCTACATCCCTTTCAACCTTGTTAAATGCTTCGCTGTCCATGTGGACAATGTTGACTGCTCTGCCTTCATCGATCTCTTGGCCACCTGCTTGAAGAGTCAATTCAGTTTGTGAAACACGGTTTCCCACTCACAAAGCCATGCTGACTATCTCTAATCAGCCCTTGCCTTTCCAAATACACATAGCTCCTTCCTCTCAGAATCTCCTCCAACAAATTCCCCACCACTCGGCTCACTGGGCTGTAATTTCCTGGCTTTTCCCTGCAGACCTTATGTGATGGAACAGCATAATGTTCCCTCCAGTCTTCCAACACCTCACTGCGTCTGTTGATAATATAAATATCTCTGTAAGGGACACTGCAACCTCTTCCCTGGCTTCCCACAATATTCTAGGATAAGCCTAATGAGCTGCTGAGGATTGAGCTACCTTTATTTGTTTTAAGATTCCAGCACTTTCTCTTCTCTGGTGAGGATTCTTTTCAAGACATCACCATTCATTTCCCCAAGTTCCCGAGCATCCATGTCTTTCTCCACAGTAAATACTGACAGGACTATTTTGTCTAATATCTCACCCATCTCCTCGGGTTCCACACATAGGCGACCTTACTGATCTTTAAGGGGCCCTATTCTCTCCCAAGTTACTCTTTAGCCCTTATTGAAACTTGCGTAAAGGCTTCTGATAATTCAAATACACCATATCCCTTATACCAGTCCACCCCTTCTACACCCTTTCAAACCTGCCATTTATATTCACACCAACAAATTAAACCCAACAGGCTCAAAAACAAATTCTCTTTTATCAAATGTGTTTCCAAGTGGCCAGTTATTGCATATTGACATATCCTTTCTAACAATGTCAATATGCTGACTATCAGACTAACACTATTTGGTTTCAGACTGACAGCAGAAAGGGCTGAGGGAGTTCTTGTTTATCAATCTGAAAAAGGTAGACCACAGGTTCAGCAGGTAATAGAGAAGGCAAATGAAATGCTGACATTTATTACAGAGGGAATGGAGTCTAAACATAGGCAGGTCAAGCTAAGACTATGCAAGGTACAAGTCAGACAACACCTCGACTATTATGAACAGTGTGAGTGCCCAAAGGAAAGATATTGTCGCAATGGAGGCAGTCCAGAGAAGGGTCACTCGGCTGATCCTGGGAATGGAGGGAGTTTCTAATGAGAAGAGGTGGAGTAGGTTGAGGTTGAACCCATTGAAGTTTAGATAATGAGAGAGAAATGGAATGAACCATCCATCTGCTCTGATCGGGCAGATGCTGGGAAGTTAGAAAATAGAACAGTAGAGCACAGCAACAGGCTCTTCGGCCCACCACGTCTATGCTGTCCATGATGCTATTCTAACTTATACCATCTGCCTGCACATGGGTCCATAACCCTCTATTCTCTGCCCGTTCATGTCTAAATGCCACTTCAAAACTTTACTCACATTTCTGTTTCTATGACCTTGCTTGGCAACTTCCACTCTCTGTTAAAAAAAACTTGCCTCACAAATCTCATTTAAACTTTCTCTTTCTCACCTTAAATCTCTGCGCTTTAGTATTTGAAACTTACACATTGGAAAAGAGATTCTGACTATCCACATTATCTATCCCTGTCCTAATGTTATATCCCTGTACCTGGTCGCCTGTCAGCCTCTGATACTCTCACAAAGCAATCCAACTTTGTTTAATTTCCTCTTAACACCTAAGACACCCTTAAAAACATAACAGGTAAGGTGCTGATAAACCACTTTTGTACCCTGTCCAAAGACTCCACATCCTTCCTGTTTTGTGGAGATGAGAACTGCGCACAGTACTCCAAATGTGACCAAACAAACATTTGATACAATTACAGCATCAGATGCAAACCACTTTACCCAACGTTGTGACCGATGAAGGCCAGTGCTCCATTTGCTTTCCTTCCCATCTGAAACACTTCTGTTGCCATTTTCTGGGAGTTACTGACTTGCACCAAGATCCTTCTGTATATCAATATCTCTCAGTATGCTAACTTTCTTCTTGAATTTGACATCAGCTCACACTTGTCCAGATTAAACTCAATTTGCTATTTCTGTCCATCTCTCCAACTGTTCTGTAAACTACTGCAGATTTTAATGAATCAGGGAAACAAGGGTTTTGTGGAAAAGGCAGGAAAATAGAGTTGAACAGTATCAGATCAGTCATGATCTGATTGAAGGACAGAGCATACCCAATTGGCCAAATGGCCTCATTCCCCTCCTACATGTCATAGTCTGAGCACAAACTCAATATGTCCTGCATAATATTATGGATCTCTGCTCACAAAACTCCTTTATAATGGGATTATTGGATATTTATTAGTACACAGCATTTGATCTACAAATATGATATGATGTTATAGAAAACCATCTCACATACAATCCAGGATTCTATCCATTACAGCCCTGATACGCATTGCTGTATCAGTCGGCATGGAGACCACTGTCTCACACAGTTACTGTACTGCCCTTGCCATAAGTACATTCAGTGTCCTGACTGTAACCATATTGACATTCCTATCACTGGTTGGTGCCTACAAAAGAATTCCTGCTAACGGTTGCTGCTGCTTGCTTATTCTCAGCTCCACTTTTCATATTCAGATCCACATGACTGTCTCATTAATGCATTAACTGCATGCTTCCTTCACAACTTGTTGGCTTTTTACCTAGTCTGCCGATTGGGACTAGATTGGGTTGGGATATCTGCTCAGCATGGATAGGTTGGATCGAAAGGTCGGTTTCCATGCTGTACATCTCTCTGACTCTATAGCTCTATCCCAACAAACCTTCAGCATTCACTTCCCAGCGATGGTCATTCTGCAGCTAACAGATAGTTCCATCATATCTGTTCACTGTCATTCCATCTGCCTTATGGGAAATACAGGGAGTCATTCCTCAGTAGTGGGGAGGTTGAACAGATGGGTACAGGTTACAGAGATAGGGTGCTGAAACTTTATTGCTGGAACAGCACAGCAGGTCAGGCAGCATCTAGGGAACAGAAGATTCGACGTTTCGGGCACATGCCCTTCTTCAGGAATGTTCACATTCCTGAAGAATGGCATGTGCCCGAAACGTCGAATCTTCTGTTCCCTAGATGCTGCCTGACCTGCTGTGCTGTTCCAGCAATAAAGTTTCAGCTTTGATCTCCAGCGTCTGCAGACCTCACTTTCTCCACAGAGATAGGGTGGCTTACAGGGATGAAAATGTGTTGCTGGAAAAGCGCAGCAGGTCAGGCAGCATCCAGGGAACAGGTGAATCGACGTTTCGGGCATAAGCACTTCTTCATAAGCCTGGCTTACGGGGACTCAAGGATGTTAGAGTTAAACAGAGTTACATCTGGTCAAGAATGTCAGCAGGACAAAGGGGTTTGGGGATTGGAGGAATTTACAGAGATAGAGGGAGCTAGATTAGATTCTGGAGATAGGGATAGGGATAGGAGAAAGGAAGAGGTAGGCAGGCTGAGAGGCACAGACAGGGAGCTGTTTCTTCTAGGAGAGTATTGTGTATACGAACAGAGATATGGAAGGTTGTCGTGACTGAAGATGTTTACAGATATAAGGCGGTTTCTAGGCTCTGGAGGCTACATAGATAGGAAGGCAATGGAGAATGCCAGGTTACTGGGTTGGAGACAGTTACACAAATGGGGGCGTTGCACAAACTGAAAGAGGTTCCTGTGGTCGGGAGGGATATAGTGTTGGGAATGAGGGTGAAATTTAACAAGATAAAGATCAAAGAATTGGAGAATGATAAGCATATTACAATTTTTTCACAGCTAAGGAAGTGTTGTAGGAACTGGAGAAGATTACCTAGGTAGGGACCGATGGAGAGGTTAAAGACAAATACAGTGACATGGAGGGTGGTATTGGTGGGAGGAGCTTACAGGGATAGACAGGACTGTCAGGGTTTACAGGCATGAAGGAATTTAGCATCTACTGCAGAAATTTAGGAATTAGGGTGTTAGGGATTGGAGAACCTGACAGAGACAGAGATAGAGAGAATGGTGTGGAGATTCCAAACAGAGGAAGGATTATTGGGACTGGAGAATATTACAGAGATCACTAACACAGCATGGGCCAGGATTGATGCTTGCGATCCCCTGTGCTGTCGCATTGAGGACCAGTACAGCAGAGGTGAAAGCAGGACCCTCACAAGATGGTGGGAATGAAACCTAGAATGTTGCTGTTCCTTGCCCAGCTCTGTATCCATGTCCTGTCTTCTGGGTCTGAATATAGAAGTCTACTACCTCCACCCTGTACTGTTTACTGCGAGTGATCTTACCGGCTGCAGGATTTACTGAAGGCTCCAGATCTCCCTCTCCATCTCTCTCTGGCTGACTAACCAGCTTCAATGAGGCGATGGATGAGACAGGAGTTAGGAACATCCTGATTACTTGCATGGGACAGAAATAGACAGAATGGGAAATTAGACTGATGTAGTGAGGATAAGTCATGCAGAGTGGCACTGAGTCCAGCAGACATCTCGGAAATCCCAGTCTCCATCCCTTGCCTGTGCTGCTGATCTCCCTGGAGTGGAGAATTCTGTTGACTCAGGATCTCAGACCATCTGTAAGAGGGAGAAATGCTGACAGAGGCAGCAAATAGACTGACACAGCGAGGGATGCCACATGGAGAGATACTGAGTGATAGCACATTATTAGACACTGTATTAACAGGGAATTGTTTGAATTTGTAACAAAGGCACTGGGATAATTGTGAGGGGATTCAACCTTGGTATCTGATCATCTCTTTGACGGTAGATCACAAATGAGGCTGACTCTCTCCCACTCTCAGCTGGGGGTGGGGCAGGAGTCTGGAGTTGGCTGTACAGACCAATGTGGCCTTCCACAGACTCTGTTACACTTGGGGCAGAAGGTGGACATGGAAAGGGGGGGGGGGGGGTGGGGCATTGGTGTGGTCACGCGCTCCTTGTGCTGTTTTCTCCTGGATTCCCATTTTCCCCACAACAAGTCTCGTGGAGCTCGACACCTTCCCAATGCTCCTTCCCCACTTCGGATGGTCTTGGCCCAGGACTTAACAGATTTGATTAAGAGATGTGGAGTTGTGGAGGCAGGATCATTGGGGACATTTAAGAGACTCCTGGACATGCATATGGTCACAGACATTTAAGGGTGCATACATGAGGATCAGTGGTCGGCACAACAACGTGGGCTGAAGGGCCTGTTCTGTGCTGTACTGTTTTATGTTCTATGTTCTATGAAAAAAAACGATCAATTCTGAAGAAGCCAATGTTTAGAAACGTGGACACATTTGTTAAAGAGATCGCTAGGGATTCTCCTAGCAGGAGTACAGTAGGAAGAGGAAACATTGTCAGCATTTAATCAGATGATCGGAACAGGGAGAGGTGAAGGTGCTGGAGGTGGTGAGAGTGTTACAGAGAGGGGCAAAGGCCTGATCAATGTAACAAGACCAGAATTGCTACAGCTAGAGCTGTTTGCAGAGGTAGGGATGGACATATGTATTTTTCATTGATTCATTCATGGCCTGAGGATGTCACCGGATGGACCAGCATACATTGCCCTCCTGTTAATTGCCCAGAGGCAGCTCAGAGTCAGCCATATTGCTGTGGGTCTGGAGTCACATGTGAGCCAGACCAGGTAAGAATGTCAGATGTCCCTCCCTAAAGGACATACGTGTACAAGTTGATTTTTACCAGATAATCTACAATGCTAATCCTGTGGCCTCACTAATGTCCTGTACAGATACACCATGACATCTCAACTCCTACTCTCAATGCTCTGCCCAATGAGGGGTAACCGTCCCAAACGTCTGCTTCACCAGCCTGTCTACCTGTGACGCTACTTTCATAGAACTGTGTACCTGCATCCCTGGGTCACTGAACTGATTGACAACACGACCCAGGGCCCGAACATTAATTGTACAAGTCCAGCCTGGTCTGCTTTACCACAATACAACATCTTGTATTTCTCCACCTGCTATTCCTAACCTCACTGGTCCAGCAGTACTGTTGATCCCATTGCACTCTTCGATAACCCTCTGCACTGTCCACTTTATCACCCATTTCATTTTCACTCACAAACTTGCTAACCATGACTCCTGTATTATCATCCAAACTGTTTATATAAATGATGCACAACAGTGACCCGGCACCAAACCCCGTGGCACACCGTTGGTCACAGGCCTGCAGTTTGAGCAGCAACCCTCTATGAACACGCTCTGTCTCTTACCGTCAATCCTGTTTTGTATCCAGTTGGTGAGTGCAACCTGGTTATGTGTGATCTAAACATACTAACCAGTCTGCCATGCAGAACCGTGCCAAAGGTCTTGCTAAAGTTCATGTGGACATCGTGTACTGCTCTGCTTTGATTTGTCAGTTGTCTACCTCCACACTTAGGTTTGAGGCATCATTTACCATGCACAAAGCCATGCTGACGATCATTAATCTGTCCTTACCTTTCCAAAAGCACGATGATCGTTTCTCTCAGAATCTCCTCAAACAACTTACCACCCCTGCATCAGTCTCACTGGTCCATAGTAGCTGTCGATGATACAAATATCTCTGGGAGGGGCCCTGTAATTTCCTCCCTCGTTTCTCACAAGGCGCTGGGATACATCTGATTATGTCCCAAGGTTTGATCTAATTTTTTGCATTTTAAGACATTCAGCACCTCCTGTTCTCCAATGTGCATTATTTTCAAGACATCACTACGTATTTTCCCAAGTTCCCGAGCTTCCATGTCTTTCTCCATAGTAAATCCGAACGCAAAATATTTGGTCAGTATCTCACCCATCAGCAGTGATTCTTCACAGACAACATCATTGACCTTTCAGGGGCCCTATTCTCTCCCAAGCTAATTTTTAGCCCTTGTTGAAACTTGTCAAAATGCTTCTGAAATTTCAAATATCCCTCTACCACAACTAGACTCCCCCACCCTTACGTATTCTGCCATTTATGGTCACACCAAAATATAGAATTCAACAGATTTAAAAATATTCCCCTTTTATAAAATCATACATCTCCCATTGTTTCTAAGCATCCAGTTACCATTTATTGTCATGGCCTTTATAACATATTCCAGCACGTTCCAGACTTACTGTCAGGCTAACACTGTTTGGTTTCAGACTGACTGCACAAAGGGTTGAGGGAGTTCTTGTTTATCAATCTGAAAAAAGGTAGCTTACAGGATCAGCAGGTAATTGAGAAGCCAAATCAAATGCTGGCATTTATTACAAAGGGAACGGAGTCTAAAAATGGGAAGGTCTTGCTAAAACGATGCAAGGTACAAGTCAGACCACACCTAGGTTATAATGAACAGATTGACCTAGAACCCATTGGGGTTTTGGAGAATGGGAGAGAAATTGAATGAAACATCCAGGATTCGGAGGGGCTTTGACAGGTTAGATGTCGTTAAGTTAGAAAATAGAACAGAACAGCAGAGTAATAGGCCCCTCGGCCCACCATGGCTGTGCTGACCATGATGCTATTCTAAACTAATCCCATCTGCCTGCACATGGGCGATATCCCTCTATTCTCTGCCTGTTCATGTTTCTGTCTAAATGCCACTTCAAAACTTTGCTCTCATTGCCACCTCTCCCACCTCCTGAGCAGTTCCACCCTCTCGGTAAAGACAACTGGCCTCATTCATCTCAGTTAAAACTGAGGCGCCCGAGTATTTGATATTTCTACATTGGAAGAAGGATTCCAACTATTCACACCTCCTAATGCCATATGCCTATACCAGGTCACCCCTCAGTCTCCGATATTCTCGCAAGACAATCCAACTGCGCCCAACCTCCTTACAGTAAACACATTCTCATCCAGGTAACATTCTGCCAACCCTCTGTTACAACCTCTCCAAAGCCTCCACATCCTTCCTGTAGTGTGGCAATGAGAACGACAAACAACATTCCAAACATGGCCGAATGAAGTTTCATTCAGTCACAACATGACATGGAAACGTCTGTACTCATTACTGCGACCAATGAAGGTAAGCCTACCATACTCCTCCTTTACCACCACATCCCACTGTGTTGTTATTTTGAGGGAGCTACGGATTTGCATCCAAGGTCATCTGTTTATCAATGTTTCCAATTAGTCATTGAGTGTACTTCTCTCTTCCATTTGACTTCATAGATACATCACTTCGCACTTGTCCCGATGAAATTCGATTTGCGATTTCTCTGCACAGTGTTCCAGCTGATCTACATAGTGCTGCAACCTTTAATGCTTTTCCTCACTATCCACAATTCCCCTAACTATCCCTGATCATTACGTGCCTTTCCAAATGTCATCTGCAAAATACTAATCAAACTGCTGACCTTTTCATCTGAATCACAGATATAAATTACACACAGACATTGTCGCACTGATCCTTGTGAAACACCATTGCCCACAGATGTCCAATCAGAAACTGACCACTGCACATGCCTCAGACTACAATCACCAAGAAAATATTGTATCCAACTTAGCAACGAGCATGGATTGTGATTTGATCTTCCAGATCCCCCTTGCTATTTGGAAGTTGTCCATTCAAAATGACTCTATATTTTGATTCCCAGATTAAATTGGCTGTCTCACGAAAGCACTGACTGCATCCTTTCTTCACAACAAAACGGGACCTTGTTTGGTTGTTTGCTGATCCTGCCTAAATCCCTACACTCCCTCAATAATCACATTGCTGTCATGATCATTCTGCAGCCACCCCTCCACAATAACAGTTCGATCATATCTGTTCTCTTCAGTTAATGCTGTCATTCCATCTGACTTGTTGCAAATGCATGGCGCATGTCACCGAGAGAGGGCCTTTGAGGGATGAATAGAGGTCACAGAGTGGGAGATATGTTTGGGGGCGCGACAATGTTGCAGGGTTAAACATAGTTACAGTTGCTACAGAATGTTCACAGGAGAAAACATTTTATTGTTTGGAGGAAGTTAGAGAGATAAAGCGTCTTTGATTAGATTCCAGAGATAGGGATGTGTGTAGGGTTGTGGATCATGACGTGGACTATGTTGATCAGGGCGTAGAAACATTCACAGGATTCCAGGATGTCGTTCTTTTTACAACAGTTGTGGGATCTGGAGAATATCACAGTGATAGGGAGGATGGTATGGACTGGAGAATATTACAGGGAAAGGGTGGCTAGTCTGGACTGGAGGATGTTGCAAGCACATGGAAGATGATATAAACTGGAGAATGCTGCAGCAATAGAGAGGAGTATATGGACTGGAGGATGTTGCACAGACAAGGATGAAGTTGTAGACTGGATACAGTTAGAAGGAGAGATAAATTTATGCACTGGAAGGTATGTCAGAGAGAGTGAGTGGTGTGCATGCTGCAAGATACGACAGGGATAGGGAAGCTTGTAGAGACTGGAGGAGAGAGTCGTAGAGAGGCTTGTGTGAGACCAGATTCACTTATGAGCATAGGATGTGCTGCAGTGAGCAGAGCCTTTTGCAGATATAAATGAGGATACAATGGCAACGAAGCAGTCACACCTATACATAAGTATATAGGAACTGAAGGAATTGAAGAGATTACACAGGCTAGGAGTGTTGTATGCAGTGGAGGAGATTAACCTAAGAGGAAAGCTGTTAGAGATTCAACAATGTTAGGAAATAATGGGAGTTGCAATGGTGATAGCAGATTTCAACAATTCGGAGGATATAGACCTGAAGGAGCTTTGAAAGGAAGCGATGGGAATTGTAGTGACTTCCGTTTCATAAGCGATCCATAAGCACTTAAAATAGCCTGTTTGACATGTGCATTATCTCTCGACCATTCATCAGACAGCGCTGCAAATTTTTCAGTGGCTCTGCCTACCGGCTGAGACTGAACTAGCATTACCCAGAAGACCTCGGGCCACTCTACCTGTCTATGCAATTTTTCAAATGAAATACAGAGTTCCTTGACAGTAGAGTCACAGGTAGTTAGGATAGCGAAGAAGGCGCTTGGTGTGCATTCCTTTATTGGTCAGAGTATTGAGTACAGGAGTTGGGAGGTCATTTTGCGGCTGAACAGGACAGTGGTGAGGCCACTTTTGGAATGCTGCATGCAACTCTATTCTACTTCCGATTGGAAGGATTTTTTGAAATTTGAAAGGGTCCAGAAAAGATTTACAACAACGTTGCCAGGGATGAGCTATAGGGAGACTTTGAACAGGTGATGGTTGTTTTTCCTGGAGAGTCGGAGGCTGAGGGTGACCTCATAGAGGTTTATAAAATCAAGAGGGGCATGGATAGGGTAAATAGACAAAGTCTTTCTCCTGGGGTGTGCGAGTCCAGAATTATAAGGCGAGGTTTAGGGTGAGAGTAGAAAGATATAAAAGATAAAAAGGGGCAACTTTTTCACACAGAGGATAGTACATAAATGGAATGAGCTGCCAGAGGAAATGGTGGAGGCTAGTACAACTGCAACAGTTAAAAGGCATCTGGATGGGTATATGAATAGGAACGGTTTAGAGGGAGATGGGCCGGGTGCTAGCAGGTGGGACTACATTGGGTTGGGGTACCTGATCTGCAGGATGGGACCATGAATGGGTTGTGGAACCTGGAGGATGTTATGATTTGAACCACAGGTAATGTTTGATTGGATCTTTCAGCCAAACTTACAGATAGTACAATTGTAACATTTAAGAAGCATTTGGATGGATATATGAATAGAAAGGGTTTGGAAGGAGATAGGCCAGATACTGGCAGGTGGGACTAGATTGGGTTGGAATAACCTGTCGGCATGGCTGGGTTGGAATGAAGGGTCTGTTTCCATGCTGTACATCTCTATGATTGTAAGATCAGCTGAATGGTCCAATCAAAAATTACCTGTGGTTCAAATCATAATATGTTCCCAGGTTCCACAACCCATCCCCTGTCCCATCCTGCAGGTTCAATGAATCCCGGAACCTCTAAACTTCTGCAAGTCCCATGTCCCTTCCGACATTTGTACCATCCTCCAGGGTCTGCAGCCCTTCATACCTCGCAACATGGCCCAGATTCTCCAACTCCTCCTTTCTCTGCAATGTTCCCCAAAAGAGCACTGGAGGATGTGGGGGTTACAGAGATATGGAGGGACATCAGGACGGGAGGGTTTTGCAGACATTAGGAATATATGGACTTGAGGAGGTTTCACAGTTTATGAGTGTTGTAGGGACTGGAGGAACTGACAAAGATAGGGATAGTTTTAGATTGGAGGATTCTGCAGAAAACCTTTACGTGGTTAAAGGCAGGATTCGTAGCAGCGTGCAGGAACAAAGGGATCCTGTGTCCCTCAGGTTACCACCCAAGTTGACAGGCTGTTAAGAAAGCGGATGGTGTGTTGGCTTTCATTAACAGGGGATTGAGTTTAAGAGCTGTGAGATTTTGCTGCAGCTCTACAGAACCCCAGTTAGACCACACTTCGAATATTGTGAACAGTTCTGTTCGCTTCATTATCGGGAGGACGTGGAAGCTTGAAAGACAATGCAGAGGAGATTTAGCAGGATGCTAGCTGGACAGGAGGGCATGCCCATAGAAGGTAGTTGTGGAAGCTAGGGCTTTTCTGATCAGAGCGAAGGAGGAAGAATGGTGACTTGATAGAGGTGTACAAGGGAATGAGAGGCATAGATAGAGTGGATAACCAGAGACTACTTCCCATGGCGAAATGGCTATCACAAGGGGACAGAAGTTTAAGGTAATTGGCAGAAGTTGTAGCTTAGATATCAGAGGGATATGGGCCAGGTGCTGGCAGGTAGGACTAGATTGGGTTGGGATATCCTGTCGGCATGGACGGGACTGGTACGTTATTTACACAGAGTGTGGTGGGTGCGTGGAATGGACTGCCAGCCATGGTAGTAGATTCAGACACATTACAGACATCTCAGCAACTCTTGGATAGGCACATCAATGATAGTAAAATGTAAGGTATGTAGGTTCGTTTCATCTTCAGAGTAGGATAAAAGGTCAGCACAATATTGAGGGCGGAAGGGCTTGTACTGGAATGTGCTATTCCATGTTCTAAATAGCAAGGGTTTGGATGGCAGCAAGAGGTTTCGGGAAGCAGGAGAGGATACGATCTGAATGAAGTGACACAAATAGAAGGCATTGCTAAGGTTGTATGAGGTAACAGAGACAGCAATGGTCTGATCTGGAGCAGATGACCAGACTGGGAGGGGTGTGGGGACTGGAGGTGCTTTCACAGGGAGAGCTGTCGGTCCTACAGGTGTTCATGAGATGGGAGGTTGGGAGGAATGGAGCAGATTACAGGGATAAGGATGTTGGTAGGATGGGGTGTTTTACACAGACAGGAATGTTTCAGGTGAATGGAGCTGAGTACAGAGATAAAGTGGGTTGCACAGATTGGAAAAACAAATAGACATATGGAGGGTAGTCGTTACTGAAGATGTTTATATTTACAGGAAGGCTTAGGTTCTGCAGGTTATTTAGATAAAGAGGGTGTGGAATCAGACAGATTCTCCAAGTGACAATCAGCAATTTTGGTTGGAGACAGTTTCACAGATTAGGGAGCATTAGTACCTTCCTCCAGTTTGGTCAGAGTGGGAAGCGTTGTAGGGGAGGGTAATGTTTACACATGTAAGAGCTGGAGAAGATTATGAAAATGAGTAGATGGATGGAGACACTGGAGGAGCTTACATTGACAGGGTGGGTGCTGGCAATGAAAAGATATCACATAGATAGTGGGTCTTGTAGGAACTGGACTGGAAGAGTCACAGGCATTGGAATGACTTCTGCAGATTGGGAGTGTACAGGGACTGAGAGGATTGTAGGGTCTCCACAGATTGATCGTGTCTTTAAGAATATAAGAGTTCATGGAGATATGGAAAGCTTAAACCCAACGCATGCAGTCTTCATTTCAAGACCAGAGCCTCATTATCCCTCATCAGCCAAGGATCCCTAACCCTGCCAGCTTTTCCCTTTATCCCACTGGGACATACTGGCCCTGGATTAGATTAGATTAGATTAGATTACTTACAGTGTGGAAACAGGCCCTTCGGCCCAACAAGTCCACACCGACCCGCCGAAGCGTAACCCACCCATACCCCTACATTTACCCCTTTACCTAACACTACGGGCAATTTAGCATAGCCAATTCACCTGACTTGCACATCTTTGGACTGTGGGAGGAAACCGGAGCCCCCGGAGGAAACCCACGCAGACACGGGGAGAACGTGCAAACTCCACACACACTTTGAAAAGCCTCCCATTTGCCAGTTGTTCCTTTTCCTTCAAACAGACTCACCCGATCGATTAGAATCATAATGTGGAGGTGCCGGTGTCGGACTGTGGGTGGACAAAGTTAAAAATCACCCGACACTCAGTTCCAGTCCAACCGGTTTATTTGAAAGCACTAGCTGTCAGAGCACTGCTTCTTCATCAGGTGGTTGTGGAGCACAATCCTAAGGTACAGAATTTATAGCAACAGGATGGCAGTGTCATGGAATATAACATCAAACAAATTTAGTTTAAGCCTTTCATCTGTTTCAGTAATCACCAGCGCTTTAAAGTGAGTTGGATTATAACTGGGCATTGTGCAATTTTAAATTCACGGCATTGACTCCTGCCAGATCCTGCAGAATGGCCCCAAACCTGGCCCTGTTCCAGTTTTCCTCTTCAATCTGTGGACCTGCTGATCTTTTTTCCATAACTATGTTAAAACGAAGACAGTTGTGGGCACGGGACCCAAAGTGCTCTCTGAATGACAGTTCAGTCACTTGCCCGACCTCGTTTTCTGAGGGAAAGTCCAGTGTTGCACCTACCTGAGTAGAATAGGGTCCTCTGCATATTGAGTTAGGAATCTTCCTTGGACACATTTGAAAAATTGCTCTCCTTCCAGGTCTTTTATACTCGAGGTGGCCCAGTCGATGCAGGGAATATTAAAATCTCCAGCCTGCACTCCTCTATTATTCCTATAGTTATCTGCAATCTCTCTACACATCTGCTCCTCTGGTATCTGTTGGGTCTACAACAGTCTACAATACAGTCCCAACAAAGTGACCACCCCTTTTCTTCTTTCTAACTTCTAACCATGTGGAATTTTAAATGAATATATGTTTTAAAAATTGGAATTAACAATCCATAAATAAGTATTGATAAAAATCCAAACACAAGAAAGAAAACAGTTCACTCTCACGTGGTCTGCAGGACATACCCACAGCAAAGTGTTTACCTCTCAATTACCCTGTGAAATGGGCGAGCCAGCTGCTTAGGTCAAGGGCACCAAGGGATGGGCAATACAGGCTAGTCAGCCAGAGACACCCACACCCCATACCTGATTTTTTATAAAAATCCATTCAGATTGTTCCACTGGAACCGTGCTGGGACCAGTGTGCTGGCCAATCACGTTGGTAGATTTATGGACAGGGCTTTAAACTGACAGAGAGGATGCAGGGACAGGCTTCAGGTGGAAGGAGCTTTCCAAATCCAAAGAGAAAACGTGAAGCATCAGAGCAGCACGGGGAATGTGACCGAAGACAACAAAAAGGAACAGGATGGGACAAAGTTTAACTAAAACTGTAGATCAGCAAATCCATTTGTGACAGGAAATTGTGGGAACGAGGAAATTATGTTTTTTTATTAATGGACAAAGTCTCTGCAACAAGGTAGATGGATTTGTGACACAGAGATAAAAGGGATTTAGACACCAGAGAGATGTGGTTACAGGGCGAACAAAAGGTGGAACAGAAATATTCAATGGTTTACAACCTTGCGGAAATTCTGGCAAAATGGGTAACACTAACAATAATGGGTAAAAAAAGGCATTACAGAGAAAGCATTTGGTCTCAGATCATGAAGTAGAGTCAATCTGAATGTAAATTCTGGCTACGACTTGCCAAGGACACAAGCAGCAGAACAGTTTTAGACCACCGAACAGCATTCCATGGCTCGTCACTGCAATAAATAGGAATTCATTGGAATTTTTAATGGTGAACATTAAGTGAAACGTCAATATTCACAAAGTCTAGGACAGTCACACTGTCAACAGTGATATTGGAAGAGGAGTTCAGAGAATGTTTTCAGTGTTTCTTAGAATAACACATTGTGCAACTGGCGAGGGACGTAACTGTCTCAGAGAGACTGTTGTGTGATAAAACTTAGTGAATGAGTAATGTCACCTGGAGAGATCCTCTGGGAAATTGTGATAAAGTGCAGTTTAAAGAAATATAAAGTTTTAAAGTGAAACACAGAAAGAACAAGCTACAACAAGAAACAAAAATAGCCAATTACATGAGCTTGAGAGGAGAACTGACCAAGGTAAACAGGCTAAACAGACTGAAATATGTGTCTGTAAATGGACAGTGGAAAACATTTGAAGGAACAGTGTAAAACACTCAACAAAAGGACATTCCACTGAAACAGACCAAACCTCAGAAAGAAATTCCCACCCATCCCTCACTCAGGACAAAATGGATCATATTAGATTATCAGGCTGAGAAGATCACCACAAAGTACTTAAAATCCTGAAATGAGAGAGTGTTTTAGGAGTAAGTTTTAAAGGGATTGCAAAGGGTCTGCTAGTAGGGGGAGAGCAGTGGGAAGGGGAACCATTGTCAGGGTTTATTGACACGATCGGAACAGGGAGAGGTGAAGGTGCTGGAGGTGGTGACAGTGTTACAGAGAGTGGTCAGGACCTGAATAGTGTTACAAAGCCAGTAAGGATTGCTGCAGCTGTGAGGTGTGTCAGAGGGAAGGAAGGACATATGTATTTTTCATTAATCTTTCATGGGATGTGGGTGTTACTGCCTGGACAAGCATTCTTTGACCCCATGCTAATTATCCAGAGATTGTTGGGGCCCTGGTGGATATATTTAATACTTTGCTGGACACAGGTGAAGTGCTGAATGACTGGAGGATCGCTAATGTGGTTCCTTTATTCAAGAAGGGCAGCAGGGATAGGCCAGGTAATTACAGAGCAGATAGTCTGACAGCAGGGGGAGGGAAATTATTGGGAACAATTCTGAGGATGAATCAACACTTGCAAAGATAAAGATCAACTTGGTTTAGTCATCACGGATTTGGCAGAGGAAGATACTGTCTGAGGAATTCAGTTCAGTATTTTTTTGAAATGGTGCCTAAGTATCTTGATGAAGGCAGTGAAGATGATGTGGTTTACATGGACTTGAATAAGTCCTTTGACAAGATGCAAAATGGAAGGCTGGTCCAAAAGGACTGGGTTCCAAGGCAAGTTGGCAAATTGGATGCAAAATTGGTGGATAGCATACTTTCACCAGTGGATGTACCACAAGGAACTGTGCAGGAACCATTGCTGGTTATTCTGTCAAATAGTAACTTTGAAGTGAGAGCAGAAGGTATCATTAGTCGGTTTGCAGATGACATGAAAGGTAAGGGTGTTGTTCACAGTGAGGAGGATGGTCTCTGTCTGTAGTACGATGTCGATCGGATGATAATCTAAGCAGAGTTTAGTTCTGATCGAAGTGAGGTAATATTTTGTGGGAGGTACGATAAGCGAAGTACAGACATAATGAATGGTCAGTCCTTGCGGAGTACTGAGGAATACAGGGACCTTGGTGGACAAGTCCATAGATCCCTGAAGGTGTCAGCACAGGGAGACAGGGTGGGAAAGGCACTTCAAATGGGAGCAGGGGAGGGACCCACATCCTGGTGGGGTGAATTGCTAGAACTGCTTGAGAGGATATAACCTAGTCTGGCAGGGTGTTGGACCTTAAACAGTCGTAAGGCCAGAAAAAAGATTGAGGCTGGTACACAAGTTAAAGAGAGTGATTACAAAAGACAAGGCAGGCAAGAACATAGCAGATAATGGGGGAAAACTGGTTATTAAACTGCATGTATTTCAATGCAAGGGGCCTGACAGCTAAGGAAGATGAACTCAGGGCATGGACTGGATCATGGGACTGGGATATTATAGTTATTGCAGAAACACAGCTGAGGGAGGGGCAGGACTGGCAACTCATTGTTTCAAGGTAGAGAGACCACAGGAAGCATCGAAGGGGAGGCAAGAGAGGACGTGTGGTGGTGGGTTTTGATTGCATGAATCATCACAGCAGTACTGAGAGAGGATATTCCTGTGGGATCGCCCAGTGAAGCTATGTTAGTCGAACTGAGAAATAAGAATGGGTTATTCACTTTGACACGACCGTACTGCTGACGCCTAATAATCAGTGGGAGACTGAGGAACAAATATGAGAAACCGAGGTAGGGGAAGCCCTAAATGAGTTTTTTGCTTCTGTCTTTACGAAAGAAACGAACTTTGTTGTGAAGGAAAATTTGAAGAGCAGGTGTGCATGATGAAATGGACAGAGATAGAGGAAGCTGATGTGCTGAAAATTTTATCAAACATTAAGATTGACAAGTCGCCAGGCCCGGACCAGATTTGTCCTCGGCTGCTTTGGGAAACAAGAAACGCAATTGCGTCGCCAATTGCGAAGATCTTTGCATCCTCGCTCTCCACTGGAGTCGTACCTGAGGAAGGAGAGAGGCAAATGTAATTCCTCTCTTCAAGAAAGGAAATAGAGAAATCCCCGACAATTACAGACCAGTAAGTCTCACGTCTGTCATCTGCAAGGTGTTAGAAAGGATTCTGAGGGATAGGATTTATGACCATCTGGAAGAGCATGGCTTGATTAAATGTAGTCAACACGGCTTTGGGAGGGGCACGTCATGCCTCACAAACCTTATCGAGTTTTTTGAGGATGTGACTAGAAAGGTTGATGAGGGTCGAGCTGTGGATGTGGTGTATATGGACTTCAGCAAGGCATTTGATAAGGTTCCCCATGGTAGGCTCATTCAGAAGGTCAGGAGGAATGGGATATCGGGGAACTTAGCTGTCTGGATACAGAATTGGCTGGCCAACAGAAGACAGCGAGTGGTAGTAGAAGGAAAATATTCTGCCTGGAAGTCAGTGGTGAGTGGTGTTTCACAGGGCTCTGTCCTTGGGCCTCTACTGTTTGTAATTTTTATTCATGCCTTGGATGAGGGAATTGAAGGATGAATCAGCACGTTTGCACACCACGCAAAGTTTGGAGGTGTCATTGACAGTACAGAGGGCTGTTATAGACCGCAGCGGGACATTGACAGGATGCAGAGATGGGCTGAGAGGTGGCAGATGCAGTTCAACCTGGATAAATGCGAGGTGATGCATTTTGGAAGGTCGAATTTGAAAGCTGAGTACAGGATTAAGGATAGGATTCTTGGCAGTGTGGAAGAACAGAGGGATCTTGGTGTGCAGGTACATAGATCCCACCCAAGTTATCAGAGTTGTTAAGAAAGCATATGGTGTTTAGACTTTCATTAACAGGGGGATTGAGTGTAAGAGTCGTGAGATCTTGTTGCAGCTCTATAAAACTTTGGTTAGACCGCACTTGGAATACTGCGTCCACTTCTGGTCGCCCTATTATAGGAATGATGTGGATGCTTTGGAGAGGGTTCAGAGGAGGTTTACCAGGATGCTGCCTGGACTGGAGGGCTTATCTTATGAAGAGAGGTTGACTGAGCTCGGACTTTTATCATTGGAGAAAAGGAGGAGAGGGGACCTAATTGAGGTATACAAGATAATGAGAGGCATAGATAGAGTCGATAGCCAGAGACTATATCCCAGGGCAGAAATGACTAACACGAGAGGTCATAGTTTTAAGCTGGTTGGAGGAACGTATAGAGGGGATGTCAGAGGTGGGTTCTTTACACAGAGTTGTGAGAGCATGGAATGCGTTGCAAGCAGCAGTTGTGGAAGCAGGGTCAGTGGGGACATTTAAGAGACTACTGGACATGCATATGGTCACAGAAATTTGAGGGTGCATACATGAGGATCAGTGGTCGGCACAACATCGTGGGCTGAATGGCGTGTTCTGTGCTGCACTGTTCTATGTTCTATGTTCTAAATATGTCGGGAGATCTCAAATACCAATCATAATAATAGGGCTGTTAAAGTAGGGATTTTTGAACTTTCCAAACCTCAACTGGGCGTGCCAGTGTTCAGTGTTTGCAAGGGAGGAATTTGGTAATTGTGTCCCAGAAACTCCCAATCAATGTGTAAATGGCCTGGAAAGAGAAACAGCAAAACCTGATCTCCCCTTGGGAAACAAGATCGGGAAAGGGACTGAGGCGTTAGTGGGAAAGCATTTAGCCAAAGTGACCACAGTTCTATTAGTTTGAAAATAGCTATGGAAAAGTACAGGCCTGGTCCACAAGTTCAAATTATAAAATGGGGCCAGATCAATCTTGATAGTCTTAACCAGGAACTTTCAAAAGGTGATTGGGGAGTCTATTTGCAGGGAAAGGGAAGTCTAGCAAGTGAGAATATTTTAAAAGTGAGATAAATTGAGCGATCAGCGCCAGCATGTTCCTGTTTGTGTGCAGCTCAATGCTGACAGCATTCGGGAACACTGGCTGTCTATTGAGGGTCTGGTCAAGGGTCAAGGAAAAGGAGGCATATGTCAGGTATAGCCAGCTGGATCAAGGGAATCCACGAGGATCATAGGGGCTGTAGGAATACACTGTGGGTGGAAATCAGGAATGCAGAAAGGGGACATGAAATAGCCTCGGCAGAGAAGGATAAGGAGAAGCCAAAAGTGGCAAAATAAGGGCCTCAAAGTTTGGGAGAAGATTTGTAGCTCGGGTGCTCGTTGTTGTGGTTCTGTTCGCCGAGCGGGAAATTTTTGTTGCAAACGTTTCGTCTCCTGTCTAGGTGACATCCTCAGTGCTTGGAAGCCTCCTGTGAAGCGCTTCTGTGGTGTTTCCTCCAGCATTTATCGTGGCCTGTCCCTGCCGCTCCCGGTTGTCAGTTTCAGTTGTCCGCTGTAGTGGCTGGTATATTGGGTTCAGGTGTGCTGCAGTGTGTTGTGGCTCTTTTGAATAGTGTCTTGATGCAACTTCGTTTGTGTGTGTTGGGGTGGTTGGTTTCATAGTTCAGGACTTGGTCTGTGTATATACAAGGAGAAAGTGAGGTCTGCAGATGCTGGAGAATCAGAGCTGAAAATGTGTTGCTGGTAAAGCACAGCAGGTCAGATAGCATCCAGGGAACGGAGAATCGACGTTTCGGGCATAAGCCCTTCATCAGGAATGAGGGAAGGGCTTATGCCCGAAACGTCGATTCTCCTGTTCCCTGGATGCTGTCTGACCTGCTGTGCTTTACCAGCAACACATTTTCAGCTCTGTGTATATACAGGAAAGCCACACACACAGACCAAGTCCTGAACTATGAAAGCAACCAACCCAACACACACAAACGAAGTTGCATCAAGACACTATTCAAAAGGGCCACAACACACTGCAGCACACCAGAACTGCAAAAAGAGGAAGAAGAACACCTATACAAGGTATTCACCAAAAACGGATACCCGCGCAATTTCATCAACAGATGCCTAAGAGAAAGACATCAGAACGAGGACATGCCGCAACCCAAAGGACTAGCCACACTACCATATATCAGGAGCATTTCAGAACTGACAGCCAGACTACTGCGACCACTAGGACTTATAACAGCACATAAACCAACAGCCACCCTCAGACAACAACTCACCAGAACGAAGGACCCGATACCCAGCATGAGCAAAACTAATGTGGTGTACAAAATCCCATGCAAGGACTGCACAAAACACTATTTAGGACAAACAGGAAGACAGCTAACGATCCGCATCCATGAACATCAACTAGCCATGAAACGACACGACCAGCTATCCTTAGCAGCCACACACGCAGACGACAAGCAACATGAATTCGACTGGGACAACACTACCATTATAGGGCAAGCCAAACAAAGAACAGCCAGGGAATTCCTAGAAGCATGGCACTCATCCACAAACTCCATCAACAAACACATCGACCTGGACTCAATATACCGGCCACTACAGCGGACAGCTGAAACTGACAACCGGAAGCAGCAGGGACAGGCCACTATAAATGCCGGAGGAAATACCACAGAAGCGCTTCACAGGAGGCTCCCAAGCACTGAGGATGTCACCTAGACAGGGGACGAAACGTTTGCAACAAAAATTTCCAGCTCGGCGAACAGAACCACAATAAAATAAGGGCCCTTAAAGATCAATGAGGCAATTGATGTGTGGAACTGTAGGATATTTGCAAAGACCCTAAACAACTTTTTCACCCCAGAACTTACTGTTGACAAAGACTGGGGAACTCAGGGAACAAGAGTAATATGTTAGACCACAATTGGAGTTCTCTGAGATTCCAGCCTCCCTGCTCTAGGAATGACATTGTGAAACTGGAAAGTGCTCAGAAAAGATTGACAAGATGTTGCCAGGGTTGTTGCTGAATAATCTGGGGTTATTTTCCCTGGAGCATCGGAGACTGAGGGGTGACCTGACAGACGTTTATATAAACATGAGGGGTATGGATAGGGTACATATTCAAGGTCTTTTCCCAGGGATTAGGTAGTCCAAACCTAGAGGGCATAAGTTTAGGTTTCGAGGGGAAAGATTTAAAAGGGACCGAAGGAACAGTTTTTTCATGATAGAGTGATGCGTGTATGAAATGAACTGAGAGAGAATGTAACAGATACTGATACTATGACAACATTTAAAAGGTATCTGGATGGGAATATGAATTGTAATGGTTTAGTGGTACATGGGCCAAATGCTGGTAAATGAGATGGATTTATTTAGATCTTCTGGTCAGCATGGACAAGTGGGACGGAAGGGTCTGTTTCCATGCTGTACATCTTTATGACTTGAAAAGAATGCATGTTATAGAAGAGGTGGTACTGGAAGCTTTATAACACAAAGGTATGGAAAGCCCCAGGACCTGATTAACTGTAAGACAGGCGATGCTGGGGAAGAAATTGTAGAGACCCAAGCAAAGGTATTTGTACAATTGACAGCCACGTGAGATGGGCTGGAAGTGTGGAGGGTGGAATAGTTGACAGTGAAGGAAGTTTTTAAGATTACAAAGGGATCTTGATGAGTGAATGAGCTGAAAAACTGTAGACGGAATTCAATTTGAATAAATGCAACCTAATAAATTTGGTAAAACAAACAAGGGTAGAGCTTATACAATTAATGTTATTGGCCTCGGTTAGTGTTTCAGAGCAGAGCGGCCCCTGGGTACATCATTCTTGAAGTTTGCATCACAGGATGGATAAGACAGTGCTTGGCATGTCTGACTATTGCTCAGTCCATTGAGTGTAGGATTTGGGACGTCAGGTTGAGATTGTACCGATATTGGTGAGGCCTCTTCTGCAACACTCTGTCCAGTTCTGGTCGCCCAGTTATAGGGAGGATTTTATTCTGCTGCAGGGGGTTCAGAAGAGATTTACCAGGATGTTGCTGGGTATGGAAGGCTTGAGATCTGAAAAATGGCAGGATAGGTTGAGTCGTTTTTCACAGGAGCCTGGAGATTGAGAGGTGACCTTATAGAAGTTTATAAGATAATGATAGATAGAGTTAACGGTAACTGCATTTTCCCCAGGATGGGGGAGTCTCAAGAGAAGGGGCCACATTTTTAAGGTTAGAGGAGAGAGATCTTTAAAAGAATGACATGAGGGTCAAATTGTAACACAGAGGGAGGTTTGAGTGTGGAATGAAGTTCTTGAGGAAGGGGTGGATGTGGGTACAATTACAACGTTTTTCAGACATTTTGATAAGTACGTGAATAGGAAATGTTTGGAGGGATATGGGCCAGCAACAGGCAGCTGGGATGGGTTTAGTTTGAGATTATGTTTTCTACCAACTGTAGGGTCTGTTTCCATGCTGTACAACTATGACAAGAATATAGTTTTGGTCCATTTTTTGAGAAATGAGTTGATGGAATGCTAGGGAACTAAAGACCAATTAGCCAGATGTCAGTGATGGGTAGGTTGTGGAAGTGATTCTGCCAGGCAGGAGTTACATGCATTTGCAAAGGCAAGGATTGATGAAAGCTAGTCAGCACAAAGTCAGGTCTCACTAACTTGATTGCTTTTGTTGAAGTGGTGACCATACATTGTCTACACTAAAGTCAACAGGACCTTTGACAGGGTTTAGCATGATATACTGGTTCAGAAGGTTAGATCACATGGGATCAGGGAGAGCTAGCCAACTGGATACAAAATAGGCTTGACAGTTGGAGACAGAGGGTGGTGGGAGAGGATTGTTGTTCAGATTGGAGGCCTGTGACCAGCGGTGTGCAATAAGGATCGGGGCTGGGTCCACTGATATGTATCATCTACATAAACGATTTGGTTGAGAATATAGGAGTCATTGCTAGTAAGTTTGCAGATGATCAAATTAATAGTGCCGTGTGCAGTGAATATGGTTATCAAAGGGGCTCTTCAACAACGGGATCAGTGGACCAAGGAATGAAAGATGCAGTTGACGTATCGTGTTGGATTTTGTTGAGATAAACCAGGGAGGACTAACACAGTTAATGGTTTGGCCCTGGACAGTGTTGTCGAACAGAGAGAGACCAAGGGGTGCAGTTACATTGTTCCTTGGAAGTGACATTGCAGTTGGACAGGGTGGTGAAAGCAGTATTTGACGCACTTTCTTTGATTGTCCAGAGCTTTGATGTGAATTGGAGACATTTGTAACATTGTCCTAAATATTTGCCTTAGGCAGAGGAGGCTATGGATTGACCTTATAAAGGTTTATAAAACCATGCGGGGCCTCAGTAAGGTGAAAAGCCAAGGGTAGGTGAGTCCAAAGCTAGAGGGTATAAACAGGAGGTGAGAGAGCAAGGATTTAAAGAGGGAGCTGATCGGCAACATTATCCACAGAGGATGGTGCATAGATGGAACAGGCCGCCAGAGGAAATGGGAGAAACGTGTACAATTACAACATGGAAAAGACATTTGGAGGGATACATGGAGAGGAGAAGGTTTGAAGAGATAAGGGCCAAACACAGGCAAATGCGACACGTTTAGTATAAGAATCATGGTCAGCATTGATGAGTTGGAGTGAAGGTCCTGTTTCCGTGCTACATGACTCCGTATCCAGTTAAAGAGGAGGAGACTACTGAGATAGGGCATGTTGTAGACACTGAAGCAAGTTACAGCGATAAGGATGGTAGGCTGGAATCCAGTACGTTTCAAATTAGTGAAGTAACTATAAGGAACGGAGGAGGTTACAAAGATAGCAACTGTTATAGGATTTAAAAAATTATTGAAGACATTGGTCACCAAGATATGACATAGATTCAGTGTAGCAGTGTGGTTAGTCTTAGTACAACAGACCTTACATTATGGGCAGGGATTGAGCCTGAGGTATGTCTGTATTGTGCTCCCCCCTTCAGCACTGTATCTGTGTCATGTCTTGTTAGCCGATGTTTGGAGCCCTCTCATTGCTCTCTGCTCTGTGCACTGTGAGTGATCTTACCTCACTGCAAGATTTATTGAAGGCTCCAGATCTCCCTGCCCTTTGTCTCTCTGGCTGACAAACCATCTTCACTGTGATGATTGACGAGACACCCAGCAGTTGGGAAGTTTATTGACTCAGGACCTTCCTGAGTACGTGTAGGAGACAAAGAGATATACAGAATGGGAAATTAGACTGATGCTGTGAGGGTTACACATGGAAAATGGCACTGTGTCCCACAGAGATCTGGAAAATCTCAGTTTCCATCCCTGGCCTGTGCTGCTGTGTCTCTCTGAAGTGGAGAATTCTGTTGGCTCAGGATCTGGAGATCCTGAGCGAGAGACACTGACAGAGGCAGCAATTAGACTCACACAGTGAGGGATACCACATGGAGAGAGACTGAGTGATATCACCAGAGTGCAGCAAGTTATCAAGATCAAACAATTGGGTCGGAAGAACGGGTTTAGCTTCATGATGCACTGGTGTCAGTGTTCAGGGATGGGCAACCATTGAGCAGGTGAAGTGATGGCCGAGTGGTATTACTACAGCACGTATCCAAAACCTCAGCTCATGTACAGGGAAGAAATGTTTGAATCCCACCATCGGAAATGGTGGAATTTGAAATCAATAATTTTAAAAATAGTAACTAACAATCTATAAATAAATATGAGACCATTGCTGATGTACAAAAAGCCCAAACACTTGTCCTTCAGAGATGGACCTCTGCCCATCCTAACATGGTCTGCACGACATAACCACAGCAAAGTGTTTGCCTCTCAATTACCCTCTGAAATGGCTGAGCAAGTTACTCAGCTCAATGGCAGCTCGGGCTGGACAAGAAGGGCTGGTCAGCCAGAGATACCAACATCCCACACCTGAATTTTAAAAAATAATCCATTCGGATGGACCCACTGGAACCATGCTGGGGTCAGTGTCCTGGCCAATCATGTCGATAGGTTTATGGGCAGGACTTTAAACTGACATAGGGGATGCAGGGACAGGCTTCAGATGAAGGAACATCCCAAATCCAAAGAAAGGTGACGCATCGGAACAGCATGGTAATTTGGCTGAAAACATACAGAAAGGAACCGTAAGGGACAGAGTTTAACTTAACCTGTACATCAGCGAATAGGTATGTGACAGGACATTGTGGGAAAGAGTAATGTATGTCTTTTTTTCGCATGGACAAAGTCTCTGCAATAAGGTAGATGGATTTGTGACACAGAGATAAAAGAGATTTATACACCAGGGAGACGTGGTTACAGGGCGAACAAAAGGTGAACATAAGTATTCAATAGCTCACAAACTTGTGGAAACTCAGGCAAAATGCGCAATGAGAACTATAATGGATAACAAAGGCATTACAGAGAAAACATTTGGCCGCAGATCATGAAGTAGAGTCGGAATGTAAATTCTGGCTACTACTTGCCAAGGACAGAAAAAGTAGAACAGTTTTAGCCACCGAACAGCATTTCATTGCACATCACTGCATTAATCAGGAATTAATTGGAATTTTTTAACAAAGATATTGTGATAATTTTGGGAAACTTCAATATTCGCATAATCTGGGACAATCACACTGACAACAGTGATAGTGGAAGGGGAGTACAGATTTTTTTTTTCAGTGTTTCTTTGAATAACACATTGTGCAACTAGCTAGGGACATAACTATGTCAGATCGATGGTTGTGTGATGAAACTTAGTGAATGAGTAATGTCACCTGGAGAGATCCTCCGGGAAATTGTGATAAAGTGGTTTAAAGAAATAGAAAGTTTTAGAGTGAATCACAGAAAGGGCAAATTTCAATGAAAAAGAAAAATAGTCAATTGTGTAAATTTGACAGGAGAAGCGACCAAGGTAAACAGGCTAAACAGACTGGAACATGTATCTGTAAATGAACAGTGGAAAACATTTGAAGGAACAGTGTAAATCACTCAAAAAAAGTACATTCCATTGAAACAGACAAAACCTTAACAAGAAACTCACTCCTGTCCCTCACTCAGGACAAAATGGATCATATTAGATTATGAGGCTGACAAGATCAGCAAAACGTGCTTAAAATCCAGAAGTGAGAGTGTGCTTTAAGAATAAGTTTTAAAGGGATTGCAAAGGGTCTGCTGGCAAGAGGAGGGCAGTGGGAAGGGGAATCATTGTCAGGGTTTAATGACACAACAGGAACAGGGAGAGGTGAAGGTGTTGGAGCGCGGCCAGGGCCTGAACGGTGTTACAAAGCCAGTACGGATTGCTGCAGCTGGAGGGGTTTGCAGGGATAGAGAAGGACATTGGTGGGAGAGGATCAACCAGCTGCTCATCCAAAACCACCACGTCAGTGGCCACAGGATTTTTCGTACACACTATTGACCATCCTCAGGCCATAGGATTATTCACACACAGTATTGACCATTCTCAGCCCACAGGAGCATTCACATAAAGCATTTACGAATTACAGGCCAGAGGATAATTCACTGTATTGACCATCCTCAGGCCACAGGATTATTCACAGATAGTATTGACCATCCTCAGGCCACAGGATTATTCACACACAGTTTTCAGCATTTACAGCGCACAGGATTATTCATACTCTATTGACCATGCACAGGCCACAGTATAATTAACAAACAGAAATGACCATTCAGAGACCACAGATTATTAACACACAGCATTGACCATCCACAGGCCACATTATTACTCACACACAGTATTAACGATTCACAGGCCACAAGTTTATCAACACACAGTAGTGACCATTCTCCGGCTGCAGGATTATTCACACACAGTATTGCCCATTCACAGGTGTCAGGATTATTAACACGCAGTATTGAACAACCTCAGGCAACAGGATTATTCACACACTATATTGACCATCCTCAGGCCACAGGAGTATTCACACACAGTACTGAACATCTTCAAGCAACAGGATTATTCACACACAGTATTGACCATTCTCAGGTCACAGGATTTCTCACACACTGTATTGACCAGCCTATGGCCACAGGATTTTTGAACACACTGTCTTGAACATTTACAGGTCACAGGATTACCCACACAATGTATTGACGACTCTCAGGCCACAGGTTTATTCACACACAGTATTGAGCAGTCACAGTGCACAGGATTATACACACACAGTATTGACAATCCTCAGGCCACAGTATTATTAACAAACAGAAATGACCATCCACAGGGATACTCAAAGAAAATAAACATTCTCAGGCCACAGGATGACTCAAACACAGTATTGACCACCATTAGGCCACAGGATAAATGAACACACTGTCTTGACCATTTACAGGTCTCAGTTTCATTCATACACAGTTTTGACCATTCTCAGGCCACAGGATTGTTCACACAGTGTATTGATCACCCTCAGGCTGGAGGGTTATTCACAGACAGTACTCACTACCCTCAGGTCACAGGATTGTTCACACAGTATATTGATCACCCTCAGGCTGCAGGATTACTCACAGACAGTACTCACTACCCTCAGGCCACAGGATTGTTCACACAGTGTATTGATCACCCTCAGGCTGCAGGTTTATTCACAGACTGTACTCACTACCCTCAGGATACAGGATTGTTCACACATAGTAATGACCATCCAAGGGTTATTCACACACAATATTCAGCATTCACCATGCACAGGATTATTCACACACAGTATTGACCTTCCTCAGGCCAAGGGATTATTCCCACACAACTGACCATCCTCAGGCCACAGAATAATTCCCACACAGTTTTGGCCATCCTCAGGCCACAGGATTGTTCACAAATAATATTGACCACCTTCGCGCCACAGGATTATTCACACACAGTATTTACCATTCACAGTCCACAGCATTATTCACACACAGCATAGACTGTTAACAGACCACAGGATTATTGACACACAGCATTGAACAACCCCAGTCAACAGGATTAATCGCACATAGTTCTGACCATTCTCAGGCCACAGGATTGCTCACACACAGTATTGACCATCCTCAGGCCAAGGGTTATTCACACACAGTATTGACGATTCACAGGCCAGAGGATTATTCACACGTGGTATTGACCATTCACTGCCCAAGGATAATTCACACATAGCATTGACTGTCACAGGCCACAGGTTTATTCACACACAATATTGAATATTCTCAGGGCACAGGATTATTCACGGTATTAACCAGCCTCCGGCCACAAGATTATTCACAACAGCATTGACCATTCACAGGCCACAGCCTTATTCACACACAGTATTGACCATCCACAGGCCACAGATTATTAACACCCAGTATTGACCATTCATAGGCCACAGCCTTATTCACACACAGTATTGACTATCCTTAGGCCACTGGATTACTCCCACACTTTATTGACTACTCTCAGGCGACAGGTTTATTCACACACAGTATTGACCATCCTCAAGCCACAGGATTATTCTCACACAGTATTGACCAGTTTATGGCCATTTGAATTTTGAACCAACTGCCTTGACAGTTTATAGGTCACAGGATTAACACACAAGGTAATTACCATCCTCAGGCCACAGGATTATTCACGCACAGTATTGACCGTCCTCAGGCCAAGGGTTATTCATACACAGTATTAATAATCCTCAAACCACAGGATTATTCACATATGGAACTCAGAATTCACTGTCCAAAGGATTATTCACACACTGTATTGACAATCGTCCAGCGACAGGATTATTCACACACTGTATTGAACAACCTCAGGACCCAGGAATATTCACAAACAGTATTAAACAAACATTCTCAGGCCACATGATTATTCACACACGGTATTGACCAGGCTGTGGTCCCAGGATTAAGGTATACACTGTCCTGACTATCCTCAGTCCACAGGATTGTTCACACACAGAATTGTTCACCCTCAGGCCAAGGGTTATTCACACACAGTATTGAAGATTCACAGGCCACAGGTATAATGACACACCTTATTGACCATCCTCAGGCAACACGATTATTCTCACACAGTACTGACCATCCTGAGGTAACACAATTATTCACACATGGTATTGACCATCCTCAGGCCACAGGATTAATCACACATGTTATTGACCATTCACTGTGTAAAAGATTATTCTCACACAGTATTGACCATACTCAGGCAACAGGAGCAGTTCACAGAATATTCATCAACTCAGGCAACAAGATTATTCACGCACAATATTGACCATCCTCAGGCCGCAGGATTATTCACACACAGCTTTGACCATTCACAGCCCACAGCATTATTCGCACACAGTATTGAACAAGCTCAGGCAACAGAATTAATCACACATGGAACTGACCATTCACTGTCCAAAGGATTATTCACACACTGTATTGACCATCCTCAAGCCACAGGATTATTCACACGCAGTAATGACCATCCTCAGGCAACAGGATTATTCACACGCAATATTGACCATCCTCACGCAAAGAATTATTTACACACAGCATTGACCACCCTACTGCCACAGGATTATTCACACACGATATTGACCATCCTCAGGCCACAGGATTATTTTCACACATTATTGACCAGCCTCCAGCCACAAGATTATTCACTGAAAGTATTGACCAACCTCAGGCTACAGGAGTATTCATAAACAGTATTAAGCATTCATAGTTCCCAGGATTATTTAAACACGGTATTGACAATCCACAGTCCACAGAATTATTCACACAAGTATTCTCCATCCTCGGGCCGCAGGAGTATACACACACTGTATTCTACATCCTCAGGCCTCAGGATTATTCACACACTGTATTGACCAGCCTACTTCCACAGGATTTTTGAACTTACTGCCTTGTCAGTTTCCTGGTCACAGGATTATTCACACAAAGTATTGACCATCCTCAGGCCAAGGGTTATTCACACACAGTATTGACCACCCTCAGGCCAAGGGTTATTCACACACAGTATTGACGATTTACAGGCCACAGGAGTGGCGACACACATTATTGACCACCCTCAGGTACCAGGATTATTCATACACGGTATTGACCATTATCAGGACACGGGATTATTCATATACAGTACTGATTTACCTCAAGCCACAGGATTTTTCACACACAGTATTGACGATCCTCAGGCCACAGGATTATTTTTACAAGGTACTGACCATCATCAGGCCACAGGATTAATCACATACTGTACTGACCATCCTCACGCAACAGAATTATTCACATAAATTATTGACCATCATCAGCCCACGGGATTATTCACACACAGCATTGACCATCCTCAGGCCACAAGATTACTCGCACACAGTGTTGAGCATTCATAGTTCCCAGGATTATTCACACACCAAATTGACCATCCTCAGGCCACCAGATTTGTCCCACACTTTATTGACCTTCCTCAGGCCAAAGGATTATTTCCACACAGAACTGACCAATCTCAGGCCACGGGATAATTCCCACACAGTTTTGGCCATCCTCAGGCCACAGGATTATTCACAAATAATATTGACCACCCTCACGCCACAGGATTATTCACACACAGTATTCACCATTCACAGTCCACAGCATTATTCACACACAGCATAGACCGTTCACAGACCACAGAATTATTCAAACACAGCATTGAACAACCCCAGTCAACAGGATTAATCACACATAGTTTTGGCCATTCTCAGGCCATAGGATTGCTCACACACAGTATTGACGATTCACAGGCCAGAGGATTATTCGCACATGGTAATGACCATTCACTATCCAAAGGATTATTCATACACAGTATTGACCATCCGCAAGCCACAGGATTATTCTCACACAGTATTGACCAGCCTACGGCCACTGGAGTTTTGAACCAACTGCCTTGACAGTTTACAGGCCACAGGAATCTTCATACATGGAACCAACCATTCACTGTCCAAAGGATTATTCACACACTGTATTGACCATTCTCAAGCCACATGATTAATGAACACACTGTCCTGACCATCCTCAGGCCACAGGATTGTTCACACATGGTATTGATAACCCTCAAGCAATGGTTTATTCACACACAGTATTGACGATTCACAGGCCAGTGGATTATTCATACAGAGTATTAGCCATTTTCAAGTCACAGGGTTGTTCACACACAGTATTGACAATCCTGACGCAACACAATTATTCACACACAATATTGACCATCCGCAAGCCACAGGATTATTCACACATGGTATTGACAATCATCAGGTCACAGGAGTAATCACACATGGTATTGACCATCCTCAGGCAACAGGATTATTCACACGCAATATTGACCATCCTCACACAAAGACTTATTCACACACAGTATAGACCACCCTAATGCCACAGGAGTATTCACACACGGTATTGACATTCCGCAGGCCACAGGATCATTTACACACATTATTTACCAGCCTCCCGCCACAAGATTATTCACTCAAAGTTTTGACCAACCTCAGGCCACAGGAATATTCATAAACAGTATTGAGCATTCAGGATTATTAAACACAATATTGACAATCCACAGTCCACAGAATTATTCACACAAGTATTCTCCATCCTTGGGCCACAGGATTATTCACACACTGTACTGACCAGCCTACCTCCACAGGATTTTTGAACCCACTGCCTTGTCAGTTTACTGGGCACAGGATTATTCACAAAGTATTGACCACCCTCTGGCCAAGGGTTATTCACACACAGTATTGGCCAGCCTACGGCCCCAGGACTAATGAACACACAGTCATGACCATCCTCATGCCACAGGATTGTTCACACATAATATTGTAGAACCACGGGCCAGAGGATTATTCACACACCGTATTGATGCTTCACAGGCCACAGGATTATTCACACACAGTATTGACCATCTTCAGGCCAGAGGATTATTCACACGGTATTGACCATTATCAGGACACATGATTATTCATATACGGTATTGACCATCCTCAGGCCACCGGATCATTTTCACACAGTATTGACTATCATCAGGCCACAGGATTAATCACACACTTTATTGACCATCCTCACGCAATAGAATTATTCTCACACTGTATTAACCACTCTCAGGCCGCAGGATTATTCACACACATTATTGACGATCCTCAGGTCTGGATTACTCACATACAGCAATGACCACCCTCAGGCCACAAGATTATTCCCACACAGAATTCAGCATTCATAATTCCAGGATTATTTACACACAGTATTTACCACCCTCAGGCCTCAGGATTATTCACACACAGTATTGACCATTCACAGTCCACAGCATTACTCACACACAGCACAGACCGTTCACAGGCCACAGGAATATTCACACACAGTATGGACCATTCACAGTCCACAGCATTACTCACACACAGCACAGACAGTTCACAGGCCACACGATTATTCACACACAATATTGACGATTCACAGGCCAGTGGATTATTCACACATGGTATTGACCATTCACTGTCCAATGTTTTATTCACACACAGTATTGACTATCCTCAAGCCACAGGATTATTCGCACACAATATTGACCATCCTCAGGCAACAGGAGTACTCACACACAGTATTGACCAGCCTCAGGCCAGGGGTTATTCAAAAACAGTATTTACTACTCTTAGGTCACAGCATTATTCACACACGCTATTGACCATCCTCAAGCCACAGGATTATTTTCACATGGTATTGACCATCATCAGGCCACAGGATTATTTTCACACATTATTGACCAGCCTCCAGCCACAAGATTATTCACTGAAAGTATTGACCAACCTCAGGCCACAGGAGTGTTCATAAACAGTATTGAGCATTCATAGTTCCCAGGATTATTTAAACACAGTATTGACAATCCATAGTCCACAGGATTATTCACACAAGTATTCTCCATCCTCAGGCCACAGGATTATTCACATACAGTACTCTACATCGTCAGGCCTCAGGATTACTCACACACTGTATTGACCAGCCTACGGCCACAGAATGTTTGAACCCTCTTATCAGTTTACAGGTCACATGATTATTCACACAAGGTATTGACCATCCTCAGGCCACAGAATTATTCAAGCACAGTACTGACCATCCACAGGCCAAGGGTTATTCACACATAGTATTGACCATCCTCAGACCGAGGAATTATTCACACACTGTATTGACAATCGTCAAGCAACAGGATTATTCACACAGAGTATTGACCAACCTCAGGCCACAGGATTATGCACAAACGATACTAAACATTCTCAGGCCACATGATTATTCACACACTGTACTGACCAGCCTACGGCCCCACGATTAATGAACAAACTGTCCTGACCATTCTCAGGCCACAGGATTGTTCACACACAGAATTGACTACCCTCAGGCCAAGGGTTATTCACACACGGTATTGAAGATTCACAGGCCACAGGATTAGTGACACACGTTATTGACCATCCACAGGCAAAAGGATTATTCACACACTGTACTGACCAGCCTCAGGCCACAGGATCATTCACAAACGATATTGGCCATCCGCAAGCCACAGGATTATTTTCACATAGTATTGACAATCATCAGGCCACATGTTTATTCACATAGTGTATTGACCATCCTCAGGCCACAGGATTGTTCACACATGGTATTGACCATTCACTGTCCAAAGGATTATTCTCACAAAGTATTTACCATCCTCAGGCAACAGGAGCAGTGCACACAGTATTGATCAACTCAGGCCACATGATTATTCACACACAGTATTGACCATTCACAGCCCACAGCATTATTCACACACAATATTGAACAACCTCAGGCAACAAGATTAATCACACATGGAACTGACCATTCACTGTCCAAAGGATTATTCGCACACTGTATTGACCATCCTCACGCAACAGAACGATTCACACAAAGTAATGACCATCCTCAGGCCACAGAATTTTTCACATCCAGTATTGACCAACCTCAGGCCGCAGGATTATTCTCACACAGCATTCAACAACCTCAGGCAACAGGAGTAAACACACATGGAACTGACCATTCACTGTCCAAAGGGTTATTCACACACTGTATTGACCATCCTACGGTAACAGGATTAATGAAAACACTGTCCTGACGATCCTTATGTCACAGGATTGTTCACACATAGTAGTGCAGATCCTCAGGGCACAGGATTATTCACACAGTATTGACGATCACATTCCAGAGCAGTATTCACACACAGTATTGATGATTCACAGGCCAAGAGTTATTCACACACAGTATTGACGATACACAGGACAAAGGATTATGCACACATGGCATTGACCATTCACTGCCCAAAGCATTATTCACACACAGTATTGACCATCCTCAAGTCACACGATGGTTCAACACAGTATTCACCATCCTCAGGCAACAGGATTATTCACACACAGTATTGACCACCCTCAAGCCCCAGGATGTTTTGCACACAGTATTGATGATCCTCAGGCCACAGGATTATTTTCACACGGTATTAACCATCATCAGGCCACAGGATTAATCACACACTGCATTGACCATTCTCACGCTACAGAATTATTCACACAAAATAATGACCATCCTCACGCTACAGAATTATTCTGACATAGTATTGACCATCCTCAGTCAACAGGATTATTCACACACCGTACTGACCATCCTCCTGCCACCGGATTTGTCACACACAGTATTGGCCATCCTCACACAACAGGATGAATCACACATGGTATTGATCATCCTCAGGCCACAGGATTATTCACACGCAGCTCTGACCACCCCCCCCCCCCCCCTTAGGCCACAGGATAAATGAAGACACCTTCTTGATCATTTACAGGTCACAGATTTATTCACACACAGTTTTGACCACCCTCAGGCAGCAGAATTATGCACAGATAGTACTCACTACCCTCAGGCCACAGGATTGTTCACACCCAGTAATGACCATCCTTAGTCCAAGAGTTATTCACTCACAGTATTCAGTGCACAGGATAGTTCACACACTGTATTGACCAATCTCAGGCCATAAGATTATTCCCACACAGTAGTGACCATTCTCAGGCCACAGGATTATTCCCACACAGTACTGACCATTCTCAGGCCACAGGATTATTCCCACACAGTAGTGACCATTCTCAGGCCACAGGATTATTCACACACAATATTGACCGTCCTCAAACTGCAGGACTATTCACACACAGTAATGACAATCCTCAGGCCATAGGATTATTCGCACACAGTAGTGACCATTCTCAGGCAACAGGATTATTCCCACCCAGCATTGACCATTCTCAGGCCAACAGGATTATTCACACACAGCATGGACCGTCCTCAGGCGACAGGATTATTCACACAAAGTATTGACAATCCTCAGGCCACAGGATTATTCACTCACTGTATTGAACATCCTCAGGTAGCAGGATATTTAACACACACAGTATTGACTATCCTTCGGCACAATGGTTATTCCCACACAGTATTGACTAACATATGGCTACAGTATTAATGAACACACTGTCTTGATCATTTACACATCACAGGTTTACTTCCACGCAGTATTAACGATTCTCAGGCCACAGCAATATTCAGACGCAGTATTGACCATTCACAGGGCACAGGATTATTCACACACAACATTGACTAGCACATGGCCACAGGATTAATGAACACTCTGTCTTCAATATTTGCAGGTCACAGGATTATTCCAACATAGTATTGACAATCCTCAGGCCACATCATTATTCACACATGTATTGACCAGCCGACAGCCACAGGATTAATGAACACACTGTCTTGATCATTTACAGGTCACAGAAATATTCCCACACAGTATTGACCATCCTCAGGTCACAGGATTATTCCCACACAGCATTGACCATTCTCAGGCCAACAGGATTATTCCCATACATTATTGACCATTCTAAAGCCACAGGATTATTCACATATAGTATGGACCGTCCTCAGTCAACAGGATTATTCACACAAAGTATTGGCAATCCTCAGGCCACTAGATTATTCACACACTGTATTGAACATTCTCAGTTCACAGGATTATTCGCACACAGTATTGACCACCACACAGCCACAGAATTAATGAACACACTGTCTTGGTCATTTACAGGATTAATGATTACTCGGTCTTCAACATTTGCAGGTCACAGGATTTTTCCCACATAGTATTGACAATTCTCAGACCACATCATTATTCACACACAATATTGACCAGCCTACGGCCACAGGATTAATGAACACACTGTCTTGACCATTTACAGGTCTCAGGATTATTTCCACACAGTATTGACAATCCTCAGGCCATAGATTTTTCACACACGATATTGACAATCCTCAGGCCACAGGATTATTCACACATTGTATTGATCATCCTCAGACCACAGGACGATTTACGCACAGTATTGACAGTATACAGGCCGCAGGATTACTCACACACAGTATTGAACATTCACAGGCCACAAGATTACTTGCAGAGCGTTTCAGACAACACCTCTGGGACACCCGGACCAACCAACCCAACCACCCTGTGGCTCAACACTTCAACTCCCCCTCCCACTCCACCAAGGATATGCAGGTCTTTGGACTCCTCCATCACCAGACCACAACAACACGACGGTTGGAGGAAGAGCGCCTCATCTTTCGCCTAGGAACCCTCCAACCACAAGGGATGAACTCGGATTTCACTAGTTTCCTCATTTCCCCTCCCCCCACCTTGTCTCAGTCAAATCCATCGAATCCAGCACCGCCTTCCTAACCTGCAATCTTCTTCCAGACCTCTCCGCCCCCACCCCAGTCTGACCTATCACCCTCACCTTGACCTCTTTCCCCCTATCAAATTTCCGACGCCCCTCCCCCAAGTCCCTCCTCCCTACCTTTTATCTTAGCCTGCTGGACAAACTTTCATCATTCCTGAAGAAGGGCTTATGCCCGAAACGTCGATTCTCCTGTTCCCTGGATGCTGCCTGACCTGCTGCGCTTTTCCAGCAATACATTTTCAGCTCTGATCGCCAGCATCTGCAGTCCTCACTTTCTCCACAGGATTACTCAGCCAATGTATTCACAGCCCTCAGGCCACAGGATTATTCGCACACAGTATTGAACATTCTCAGGCCACTTGATTTTTCAAACACAGTACTGACCATCCTCAGGACACACTAGTATTCACACACAATATTCAATATTCCCAGCCCACAGCATTATTCACACACAGTATTGACTGGAACACGGCCACAGGATTAATGAACACAGTGTCTTAACCATTTACATGGTCACAGAATTACTTTCACACAATATTGACTATCTTCAAGCCACAGGATTGTTCACATACAGTATTGAACATCCTGAGACCACAGGAGTATTCACACGTAGTATTGAACATCCTCAGGGCACAGGAGTATTCACACATAGTATTGACCAGCATACGGCCACAGGATTAATGAACACACTTTCTTGACCATTTACAGGTCACAGAAATATTCGCACCCAGTATTGACCATCCTCAAGCCACAGGATTATTCACACTCAGTATTGAACATCCTCAGACCACAGGATTATTCTCACACAGCATTGACCATTCTCAGGCCACGGGATTATTCACACACAGTATGGCTGTCCTCAGGCAACATAATTTTTCACACAATGTATGGACCATTCTCAGGCCACAGGATTATTCACTCGCTGTATTGAACATCCTCGGATAGCAGGACATTTAACACACACTGTATTGACCATCCTTCGGCCCAACGGTTATTCCCACACAGTATTGACCATTCTCAGGCCACAGGATTATTCACACACAGTATTGACCATTCTCAGACCACAGGATTATTCCCACACAGTATTGACCATTCTCAGGCCACAGGATTATTCCCATACAGTATTGACCATTCTCAGACCACAGGATTATTCCCACACAGTATTGACCATTCTCAGACCACAGGATTATTCCCACACAGTATTGACCATTCTCAGGCCACAGGATTATTCACACACAGTATGGCTGTCCTCAGGCAACATAATTTTTCACACAATGTATGGACCATTCTCAGTCCACAGGATTACTCACACATAGTATTGACCACCACACAGCCACAGTATTAATGAACGCACTGCCTTGACCATTTACACGTCACAGGATTATTTCCGTGCAGTATTAACGAGTCTCAGGCCACAGCAATATTCACACACAGTATCGACCATTCACAGGGCACAGGATTATTCACACACAGCATTGACTAACACACGGCCACAGGATTAATGAACACTCGGTCTTCAACTTTTGCAGGTCACAGGATTGTTCCAACATAGAATTGACAATCCTCAAGCTACATGATTATTCACACACAGTATTGACCAGCCGACGGCCACAGGATTAATGAACACACTGTCGTGATCATTTTCAGGTCACATGATTATTCCCACACAGTATTGAACATCCTCAAGGAACAGGAATCTTTACACAAAGTATTCACCATCCTCAGGCCATGGATTATTCACACACAGTATTGACAATCCTCAAGCCACTGGATTTTTCCTACACAGTATTGACCATCCTCAGGCCACAGGATTATTCACATACAGTATTGACCATCCACAGGCAACAGGATTATTCTCACACTGTATTGACCATTCTCAGGCCACAGGATTATTCACACACAGTATTGACCATCCGCTGGCCACAGTATTATTTGCAAACAATATTGACATTGCACAGGACACAGATTATTAACACATAATATTGACCATCCACAGCCCACAGGATTATTATCACACAGCATTGACCATCCACATGCCCACATTATTCTCACACAGTATTGCCCACCCTTAGGCAAAGGGCTATTGACACACAGTATTGACAATTCACGGGCCACAGGAATATTCAAACACAGTATTGACCATCCTTAGGCCACAGGATTATTCATACAGTGTATTGACCACTCATAGTCCAAAAGGATTATTCACACATAGAATTGACTATCCTTAGGCCAGGGTTATTCACACACAGTATTTACGAATCACGGGCCATAAGATTATTCACAGACGTTATTGACTGCCCTCAGGCCACAGGATTATTCCCACACAGTATTGACCATTCCCAGGCCACAGGATTATTCACACTCAGTATTGACCATCCTCGGGTAGCAAAATTATTCAAACACATTATTGTCCAGCCTCAGGCCACAGGATTAATTACACACTGTATTGACAGTACAGAGGCCACAGGAGTATTCACACACAGTATTGACCATTCTCAGCCCACAGGATTATTCACGCACAGTATTGACGAACATACGGCCACAGGATTAATAAACACATTGCCTTGACCATTCAGTACAAACAGTACTGAACATGCACAGGCCACAGTTTATTAACACCCAGTATTGACTATCCACAGGCCACAGTTTTATTAACACCCAGTATTGACCATCCACAGGCCACAGTTTATTAACACCCAGTATTGACCATCCACAGGCCACAGTTTATTAACAAACAGTATTGAACATGCACAGGCCACAGATTGTTGATTCACAGTATTGACCATCCACATCACAAAGGATTATTATCACACAGCATTGACCATCCACAGGCCACAGGATTACTATCACACAGCATTGACCATCCACAGGCCACAGGATTGCTATCACACAGCATTGACCATCCACAGGCCACAGGATTACTATCACACAGCATTGACCATCCACAGGCCACAGGATTGCTATCACACAGTATTGACCACCCACAGGCCACAGGATTACTATCACACAGCATTGACCATCCACAGCCCACACTATTATTCACTCACAATATTGACCATCCTTAGGCAAATGGTTATACACACACACAGTACTGATGATTCACAGCCCAGAGCATTATTCACACACAGTATTGACTGCCCTAAGGCCACATTATTATTCACGCACAGTATTGACCATCCTCCGTCAGCAGGATTACTCACACACAGTATTGACCATCCTCCGTCAGCAGGATTACTCACACACAGTATTGATCATCCTCAGGTCAAGGGTTATTCACACACAGTATTGACCATTCACAGGTCAGAGGATTATTCGCACACAGTATTGACCATCCTAAGGACATAAGATCATTCACACGCTGTATTGACCAAACTGAGGCCACAGGATTAATGAACACATTCTCTTTACCAATTAACAGGGCACAGGAATATTCCCACACAGTACTGACAATCCACAGGGCACAAGAATATTCCCACACAGTACTGACAATCCACAAGGCACAGGATTATTCACACACATCGTCAAGTTCAGGATTACTCTGACACACTATTAACCATTCACAGTCCACAGGATTATTCACACACAGTATTGACCAGCATACGGCCACAGGATTAATGAATACACTGTCTTGATCATTTACAGGTCACAGGATTATTCCCACATAGTATTGACCATCCTGAAGTCACAGGATAATTTACACACAGTATTGACCATCCTCAGGCCATGGATTATCCACACAAGACAAAGGATTATTCCTACACAGTATTGATCATCCTTAGGCAACAGGATTATTCTCACACTGTATTGACCATTTTCAAGTCACAGGATTATTCATAAATGGTATTAAATATCCTCAGGCAACACGATTGTTCACACACAGTATTGACCATCCTCAGGACAAGGGTTATTCACGCACAGTATTGACCTTCCACAGCCCACAGGATTATTGCCACACAGCTTTGACCATCCAAAGGCCACATCATTATTCACACACAGTATTGCCCATCCTTAGGCAAAGGGCTATTCGCACACAGTATTGATCATCCTTGGGCCAAGGGTTATTCACACACAGTATTTACGATTCACGGGCCATAGGATTATACGCACACAGTATTGACTGCCCTCAGTCCAGAGGATTGTTCACACAGTATTGAGCATTCACAGTGCACAAGATTATTCACACACTGTATTCACAAATCTCAGGCCACAGGTTAATTCACACACAGTATTGACAATCCTCCGTCTACAGGATTACTCACTCAGTATTGACCATTCACAGTCTACAGCATTTTTCACACACAGTATTGACAATCCTCAAGCCACAGGATTATTCACACATAGTATTGACGAACATACGGCCACAGGATTAATACACACACTGCTTTGATCATTTACAGCTCACAGGATTATTCACACACAGTATTGACCATTCACAGGCCAGAGGATTATTCACACACATTATTGACCATCCTAAGGCCATTAGATCATTCACACACGGTAGTGACCAACCTCAGGCCACAGGATTAATGAACACATTCTCTTTACTAATTAACAGGGCACAGGATTATTCCCATATGGTATTGAACATTCTCAAACGATAGGAATACACACACACTCTGGGACTCTCTCTCACACACACACACACACTGGGACTCTCTCTCTCTCTCTCTCACACACACACACACACACTGGGTCACACACACACTAGGAGACACACACACACACACAGACACACACACTGGGACTCACACACACACACACACACAGACACATTCTGGGACTCTCTCACACTCACACACACTCTGGGACTCTCACACACACACACACACTCTAGGACTCACACACACACACACACTCTGGGACTCACACACACACACACACACTCTAGGACTCATACACACACACACACACACTCTAGGACTCTCTCACACACACACACACACACTCTAGGTCTCACACACACACACTCTAGGACTCTCTCTCACACACACACACACACACACTCTGGGACTCACACACAAACACACACACACACTCTGGGACTCTCACACATACACACACACACACTCTGGGACTCACACACACACACTCTGCGACTCACACACACACACACACACTGGGACTCACACTCTAATTCTCACAAACTCTGGGACTCACACATACATACACTCTGGGACACTGATTCTCACACTCTGGGACTCACACACACACATTCTGGGACACTGTGATTCTCACACACTCTCGGGGATACCCTCTCTCACACACACACTGGTATCCCCTCACTGACACACACGCTGGGACACACACACACGCTGGGACTCTCAAACACACACACACACACACACACAGGCTTTGGGACTCTCTCACACACACGCACACACACACTCTGGGACTCACTGACACACCATTGACCATTCACAGCCCACAGGATTGTTCACATATAGTATTGATCATACTCAGGCCAAGGATTAGTCACACACAGTATTGACCATTCACAGCCCACAGGACTATTCCCACACAGTATTGGCCATTCTCAGGCCACAATATTATTCGCACACAGTATTGTCCGTCCTCAGGTCACAGGAGTATTCACACACAATATTCAACAGTCTCAACCCCAGGATTATTCACACACAGTATTGACGAACATACGGCCACAGGATTAATAAACACACTGCTTTGACCATTTACAACTCACAGGATTATTCCCACAGAGTATTGACGGTTCTCAGGCCACAGGATTATTCACAAACAGTATTGACCATCCTCAGGCCACAGGATTATTCACACACAGTATTGACCAGCATAAGGCTACAGGATTAATGGACACATTGTCTTGACCATTTACAGATGGCAGAATTATTTCCATACAGTATTGAACATCCTCAGGCAAAAGGATTATTCCCACAAAGTATTGACAATCTTCAAGCCACGGGATTTTTCACACACAGTATTGACCATCCTCAGGCCACAGGATTATTCACACCCAGTATTGACCATTCTCAGGCCACAGGATTATTCACACACAGTATTGACTATCCTCCGGCCACAGGATTATTCACACACAGTATTGACCATCCTCAGGCCACAGGATTATTCACACCCAGTATTGACCAGTCTCAGGGCACAGGATTATTCATATCCAGCATTGTCCAACCTCAGGGCACAGGATTATTCACGTACAGTATTGAACATCCTCAGGATACAGGTTTAGTCCCACACAGAATTTACCACTCTGGGACTCTCTCACACACACTCGGACACTGTGATTCTCATACACTCTGGGACTCTCTCACATACACACACACACACACATACACACTTTGGGACTCACACACACACACACACACTGGGACTCACACACACACACACACTCTGGGATACTGATTCTCACACACTCTTGGACTCTCACACACACACACACACACACTCGGACTCTCTCACATACATACACACACACACACTCTAGGACTCACACACACACACACACACTCTGGGACACACACACACACACACTCTGGGACTCTAATTCTCACACACTCTGGAACTCACACACACTGGGACTCACACATACACACTCTAATTCTCACACACACACACTCTGGGACACTGTGATTCTCACACTCTGGGACTCACACACACACACACTCGGACTCACACACACACACACACATTCTGGGACACTGTGATTCTCACACACTCTCTGGGATACCCTCTCTCACACACACTCTGGAACTCTCTGGGATTCCCTCTCTCACACACACACACACACACTGGTATCCCCTCACTGACACATGCTGGGACACACACACACACGGACACTGATTCTCACACACTGAGACTCTCACACACACACACTGGGACACTGATTCTCACACACTCTGAGACACACACACACACTGGGACTCACACACACACACAGGGACACACACACTCTGGGTCTCACACACATACAGGGACACACACACACACACACACACATACAGGGACTCACACACACACTCTGGGACACTGATTCTCGCACACATTCTGGGACTCTCACGCACACACTCTGGGACTCTCATTCTCACACACACTCTGGGATTCCCTATCTCTCACACACACACTGGGACTCACACACACACACTGGGACTCACACACATACAGGGACACACACACACACACACACACACACACACACACACACACATACAGGGACTCACACACACACACTCTGGGACACTGATTCTCTCACACATTCTGGGACTCTCACGCACACACTCTGGGACTCTCATTCTCACACACACTCTCGGATTCCCTATCTCTCACACACACTCTGGGATTCCCACTCTCACACACACTCTGGGATTCCCACTGTCACACACACTCTGGGATTCTCTCTCTCACACACACTCTGGGATTCCCTCTCTCACACACACTCTGGTATCCCCTCACTGGCACACACTCTGGGACTCTCACACACACACACGCTGGGACTCTCATTCTCACACACGCTGGGACACTGATCCTCACACACACTCTGGGGCTCTCTCTCTCTCTCTCTCTCTCACACACACACACACACACACACAGGGACACTGATTCTCACACAGACTGTGGGACTCTCACACACACTCTGGGACACTGGAACTCTTACACACACTCTGGGATACTGGGACTCACACACACACTCTGGGACAGTGGGACTCTCACACACACTCTGGGACTCTCATACACACACTCTGGTACACTGTGATTCTCTTACACACGTTGGAATTCTCTTGCACACTCTGGCACACTCAGGTAATCTCTCTTACATTCGGGGATACCCTCACACACCATGGGACTCTGGGACTCTGTCACTCACTCTGGGACTCACTGTGGGATTCTGTTATACACTCTGGGTTTCCCTCACACACTCTGGGATTCAATCACACACTTTGAGACTTTCTTGGATTCTCTCACAGACTCTAGAAATCCAGAACACACTCTGGGACATGCTGGGATTCTCTCACACACTCTGGGATTACCTATCACACACTCTGGGAGTCTCTGGGATTCCTTTACGCAATCTGGGAGACTGGGGCTCTCTCACACTCACTGTGGGACACTCTCCCACACACTCTGGCACACTGTGATTCTCTTACACTCACTGGGATTCTCTTGCACACTCTGGCACACTCAGGGAATCTCTCTTACATTCGGGGATTCCCTTACACACCACGAGTTTCTGGGACTCTCTAACTCACTCCAGGACTCTCCCTCACTCAATGTGGGATTCCGTTCCAGACTCTGGGATACACTGGGTTCTCTCTCACAATCTGTGATTCCCTCACACATTCTGGGATTCTCTCACACACTTTGGGACTCTCTGGGATTCTCTCCCACACTCTAGGAATCCCTAACACACTCTGGGACACGCTGGGATTCCTATACGCAATCTGGGACACCAGGGCTCTCGGCCACACACCCTGGGATTCCCTTACACACTCTGGGACAGTCTGGGATTCCCTCACACACTCTGGGATTCCCTCACATACTCTGGGATTCCCACTCTCACACACTCTCTGGGTTTCCCACTCTCACACACTCTCTGGGTTTCCCTCTCTCACACATACTCTGGAAATCTCTCTCTCACAAACACTCTGGGATTCCCTCTCTCACACACACTCTGGGATCCCCTCTCTCACACACTCTGGGATTCCCACTCTCTCACACACTCTGGGATGCCCTCTCTCACACACACACTGGAATTCCCTCTCACACACTCTGGGATTCCCTCTCTCACACACACTCTGGGATTCCCTCTCTCACACACACTCTGGGACTCTCCGGGATTCCCTCTCTCTCACACAGTCTGGGATTCCCGCTCTCGCACACACTCTGGGATTCCCTCTCTCACACACATTCTGGGACACTCTGGAATTCCCTCTCTGACACACACTCTGGGACTCCCTCTCTCACACACACTCTCGGATTACCTCTCTCACACACACTCTGGGACTCTCCCGGATTCCCTCTCTCTCACACAGTCTGGGATTCCCGCTCTCGTACACACTCTGGGATTTCCTCTCTCTCACACACACTCTCAGATTCCGTCTCACACACACACTCTCGGATTCCCTCTCTCGCACACACTCTGGGATTCCCTCTCTCGCACACACTCGGGGATTCCCTCTCTCGCACACACTCGGGGATTCCCTCTCTCACACACACTCTCGGATTCCCTATCTCTCTCACACACACTCCAGGATTCCCCCTCTCATACACTCTCTGGGATTCCCAATCTCACACACACTCGGGGACACTCTGGGATTCCCTATCTCTCACACACACTCGGGGACACTCTGGGATTCCGTATCTCTCACACAAACTCGGGGACTCTCTGGGATTCCCAATCTCTCACACACACTCTCAGATTCCCTATCTCTCTCTCACACACTCTAGGATTCCCCCTCTCACACACACTCTGGGATTCTCTCACACACACTCTGGGATTGGATATCTCTCACGCACTCCGGGATTCCCTCTCTCACACACATTCCGGGACACTCTGGAATTCCCTCTCTGACACACACTCTGGGATTCCCTCTCTCACACACACTCTCAGATTCCGTCTCTCACACACACTCTCAGATTCCGTCTCACACACACACTCTCAGATTCCGTCTCACACACACACTCTGGGATTCCCTCTCTCGCACACACTCGGGGATTCCCTCTCTCACACACACTCGCGGATTCCCTATCTCTCTCACACACACTCTTGGATTCCCCCTCTCATACACTCTCTGGGATTCCCAATCTCTCTCACACACTCGGGGACTCTCTGGGATTCCCTATCTCTCACACACACTCGGGGTCACTCTGGGATTCCCTATCTCTCACACACACTCTCGGATCCCTATCTCTCTCACACACACTCTAGGATTCCCCCTCTCATGCACTCTCTGGGATTCCAAATCTCTCACACACTCTGGGATTCCATCTCTCTCACACACACTCTGGGATTCCCTCTCTAACACACACTCTGGGAAACTCACACACGCACACTCGGGGATTCCCTCTCTCTCACACAATCAGGGATTTCCTCTCGCACACAATCTCTGGGATTCCCACTCTCGCACACTCTCTGGGAGTCCCTCTCTCTCAAACAGACTCTGGGATTCCCTATCTCTCACACACACTCTGGGATTCCCTCTCTCACACACACTCTGGGATTCCCACACTCTCTCATACACACTCTGGGATACTCTGGGATTCCATCTCTCTCCGACATTCTGGGAATCTCTGGAATTCCCCCACTCACACACATTCTGGGATACCCTCTCTCACGCACAATCTGGGATTCCCTCTCTCACACACACACTCTCGAACTCTCTGGGATTCTCTCACACACACTCTGGAATTCCCTCTCCCTCACACTCTGGGATTCCCACCCTTACACACACTCTGGGAATCTGAGATCCCATTTCTCTCAGATACTCTGGGATTCCCGCTCCCAAACACACTCTGGGATTCCCACTCACACACACACTCTGGGATTTCCTCTCTCACATAGACTCTGGGATTCCCACTCTTTCACGCTCTGGGATTCTCTCATGCACACTCTGGGACACTCTGGGATTCCCCCACTCTCACACACAATTTGGAATTCCCACTCTCACACCCACTCCGGGATTCCCACACACACACTCTGGGATTCCCTCTCTCACACACACTCTGGGATTCCCGCTCTCACGCACAATCTGGGATTCCCACTCTTACACAAACTCTGGGAATCTGAGATCCCATCTCTCTCAGATACTCTGGGATTCCCTATCTCTCACACACACACGGTGATTCCCTTTCTGTCACAAACACTCGGGGACTCTCTGGGATTCTCTCACACACGCTCGGGTACTCTCTGGGATTTCCCATCTCTAACACACTCGCGGGGATTCCCTATCTCTCATACAACTCGGGGATTCCCTATCGCTCTCACACACTCGGGGACTCTCTGTGATTCCCTATCTCTCACACACACTCGTGGACACTCGAGGATTCCCTATCTCTCACACACACTCGGGGACACTCGGGGATTCCCTATCTCTCACACACAGTCTGGGATTCCCTATCTCTCACACACACTCGGGGACTCTCTGGGATTCCCTATCTCTCACACACACTCGGGGACTCTCTGGGATTCCCTATCTCTCACACACACTCGGGGATTCCCTATCTCTCACACACACTCGGGGACTCTCTGGGATTCCCTATCTCTCACACACACTCGGGGATTCTCTGGGATTCTGTATCTCTCACAAACTCGGGGACTCTCTGTGATTCTATCACACGCTCCTGGACTCCTTGGGATACCCTATCTCCCTCACACACTCGGGGATTCCCTATCTCTCACACACAGTCTGGGATTCCCTATCTCAAACACACACTCGGAAACTTTCTGGGATTCCCTATCTCTCACACACTCTCAGGGACACTCTGGGATTCCCTATCTCTCACACATACTCGGGGATTCCCTATCTCTCTAACACACTCGGGGATTCCCTATCTCTCTCACACACACTCGGGGATTCCCTATCTCACACACACACGGGGACTCTCTGGGATTCCCTATCTCTCACAAATATTCGGGAACTCTCTGGGATTCACTATCTCTCACACACACTCAGGGACACTCTGGGATTCTATCACACACTCTCGGCGAATCTCTGGGATTCCCTATCTCTCAGACACACTCGGGGACACTCTGGGATTCCCTATCTCTCACACACATGCGGGGACTCTCTGGGATTCCCTATCTCTCACACACACTCGGGGACACTCTGGGATTACATCTCTCTCACACACACTCTGGGATTCCCTCTCTGACACACACTCTGGGATTCCCAATTTCTCACACACTCTTTGGGAAACTCACACACGCACACTCGGGGATTCCCTCTCTCTCGCACAATCAGGGATTTCCTCTCGCACACACTCTCTGGGATTCCCACTCTCGCACACTCTCTGGGATTCCCTCTCTCTCACACAGACTCTGGGATTCCCTATCTCTCACACAGACTCTGGGATTCCCCATCTCTCTCACACACTTTGGGATTCCCTCTCTCACACACACTCTGGGATTCCCACACTCTCACACTCTGAGATTCTCTCATACACACTCTGGGATACTCTGGGATTCCATCTCTCTCCGACACTCTGGGAATCTCTGGGATTCCCCCACTCACACACACTCTGGGATTCCCTCTCTCACGCACAATCTGGGATTCCCTCTCTCACACACACACTCTGGAATTCCCTCTCCCTCACACTCTGGGTTTCCCACCCTTACACACACTCTGGGAATCTGAGATCCCATTTCTCTCAGATACTCTGGGATTCCCGCTCTCACACACACTCTGGGATTCCCACTCTCACAGACTCTGGGATTCCCGCTCTCACACACGCTCTGGGATTTCCTCTCTCAAAAAGACTCTGGGATTCCCACTCTTTCACGCTCTGGGATTCTCTCATGCACATTCTGGTACACTCTGGAATTTCCTCACTCTCACACACAATTTGGAATTCCCACTCTCACACCCACTCCGGGATTCCCACACACACACTCTCGGATACTCTCTCTCACACACACTCTGGAATTCTGGCTCTCACACACAATCTGGGATTCCCACTCTTTCACACACTCTGGGAATCTGAGATCCCATCTCTCTCAGATACTCTGGGATTCCCTCTCTCACACAAATACTTCGATTCTCTCACACACACTCGGGGACTCACTGGGATTCCCTCTCTCACACACCCACTCTGGAATTCCCTCACACACACTCTGGAATTCCCTCTCTCTCATACAGTCTGGGATTCCCTCTCTCACACACACTCTGGGACTCTCCGGGATTCCCTCTCTCACACACACTCTGGGACTCTCCGGGATTCCCTCACTCACAAACACTCTGGGATTCTCTCACACACTCACTCTGGGATTCCCTCTCCCTCACACACTCTGGGATTCTCTCTCACACACACTCCGGGACAGTCTGGGATACCCTATCTCTCACACACACTCTGGGATTCCCTATATCTCACACACACTCGTAGACTCTCTGGGATTCTATCACACACACTCGGGGACACTCTGGGATTCCCTATCTCTCACACACATTCGGGGACACTCTGGGATTCCCTATCTCTCACACACATTCTGGGATTCCCTATCTCTCACACACATTCTGGGATTCCCTATCTCTCACACACACTTTGGGATTCCCTTTCTCTCACACACACTCGGGGACTCTCTGGGATTCTCTCACACACTTTTGGGGACTCTCTGGGATTCCCGACCTCTCACACGGACTCGGGGACTCTCTGGGATTCTATCACACACACTCGGGGACACTCTGGCATTCCCTCTCACACAGACTTTGGAATTCCCTCTCCCTCACACTCTGGGAATCTCTCTCTCACATAGACTCTGGGATTCCCTCTCTCTCACACACAGTCTGGAATTCCCTCACACACACTCTGGCATTCCCTCTCTCTCATACAGTCTGGGATTCCCTCTCTCACACACACTCTTGGACTCTCCAGGATTCCCTCTCTCACACACACTTGTGATTCCCTCACTCACAAACACTCTGGGATTCTCTCACACACTCACTCTGGGATTCCCTTTCCCTCACACACTCTGGGATTCTCTCTCACACACACTCCGGGATTCCCTATCTCTCACACACACTCGTAGACTCTCTGGGATTCTATCACGCACACTCGAGGACACTCTGGGATTCCCTATCTCTCACACGCACTCTGGGATTCTCTCTCACACACACTCGGGGACTCTCTGGGATTCCCGATCTCTCACACACACTCGGGAACTCTCTGGGATTCTGTATCTCACACACACTCGGGGACTCACTGGGTTTCTGTATCTCTCACACACTCGGGGACTCTCTGGGATTTTATCACACGCTCCGGGACTCCCTATCTCTCACACACATTCTGGCATTCCCTATCTCTCACACACACTCTGGGATTCTCTTGGATTCTCTCACACACTCTCGGGGACTCTCTGGGATTTCCAATCTCTAACACACTCGCGGGGATTCCCTATCTCTCATACAACTCGGGGATTCCCTATCTCTCACACACACTCGGGGACACTCTGGGATTCCCTATCTCTCACACACACTCGTGGACACTCTGGGATTCCCTATCTCTCACACACACTCGGGGACTCTCTGGTATTTCCTATCTCTCACACACACTCGGGGACACTCTGGGATTCCCTATCTCTCATACCTACTCGGGGACACTCTGGGATTCCCTATCTCTCTCACACACACTCTGGGATTCCCTATCTCTCACACACACTCGGAAAATCTCTGGGATACCCTATCTCTCACACAATCTCAGGGATACTCTGGGATTCCCTATCTCTCACACACACTCGGGGATTCCCTATCTCTCTCTCACACACACTCGGGGATTCCCTATCTCTCAACACACACTCGGGGACTCTCTGGGATTCCCTATCTCTCACACACATTCGGGGACACTGTGGGATTCCCGATCTCTCACACACACTCGGGGACTCTCTGGGATTCTGTATCTCACACACACTCGGGGAATCACTGGGATTCTGTATCTCACATGCACTCGGGGACTCACTGGGATTCTGTATCTCTCACACACTCGGGGACTCTCTGGGATTTTATCACACGCTCCGGGACTCTCTGGGATACCCTATTTCTCACACACATTCTGGCATTCCCTATCTCTCACACACACTCTGGGATTCCCTTTCTCTCACACACACTCGGGGACCCTCTGGGATTTCCTAACTCTCACACACACTCGTGGATTCCCTCTCTTTGCAGACACACTCGAGGACTCTCTGGGATTTCCGACCTCTCACACACACTCGGGGATCCTCTGGGATTCTATCACACACACTCGGGGACACACTGGGATTCCCTCTCCCTCACACTCTGGGAATCTCTCTCTCACATAGACTCGGGGATTCCCTCTCTCTCACACACAGGCTGGAATTCCCTCACTCACACACTTGGATTCCTTCTCTCGCACACAGTCTAGGATTCCCTGTCTCACACACCCTAAGGGATTCCCACACACACTGTCTGGGATTCCCTCTCACACACGCACTCTGGGCTTCCCACTCTCACACACACTCTGGGATTCTCTCACACACACATTCTGGGATTCCCTCTCTCACAAACACTCTGGGAAACTCACACACACATTCTGGGATTCCCTCTCTCACACACACTCCGAGACACTCTGGGATTCCCTCACTCTCAAACACTCCAGGATTCTCTCACACGCACTCTGGGATTCTCTCTCACTCAAACACTGCGGGACACTCTGGGATTCCCTATCTCTCACACACACTCGGGGATTCCCTTTCTCTCACACACACTCGGGGACTCTCTGGGATTCTCTCACACACTCGGGGACTCTCTGGGATTTCCCATCGCTAACACACTCGCGGGGATTCCCTATCTCTCATACAACTCGGGGATTCCCTATCTCTCACACACACTCGGGGACTCTCTGGGATTCTGTATCTCTCAGAAACTCGGGGAATTTCTCGGATTCTATCACACACTCCTGGACTCCCTGGGATACCCTATCTCCCTCACACACGAGGGGATTCCCTATCTCTCACACACACTCTGGGATTCCCTACCTCTCACACAATCTCGGGGACTCTCTGGGATTCCCGATCTCTCACACACACTCGGGGACACTCTGGGATTCTATCACACACTCTCGGGGACACTCTGGTATTCCCTATCTCTCAGACACACTCGGGGACTCTCTGGGATTCCCTATCTCTCACACACATTCGGGGACACTCTGGGATTCCCTATCTCAAACACACACTCGGGGACTCTCTGGCATTCCCTATCTCTCAGACACACTCGGGGACTCTCTGGGATTCCCTATCTCTCACACACATTCGGGGACACTCTGGGATTCCCTATCTCTCACACACAGTCGGGGACTCCCTGGGATTCCCTATCTCTCACACACAATCGGGGACTCTCTGGGATTCCATATCTCTCACAGACTCGGGGACACTCTGGGATTCCCTATCTCTCACACCTACTCGGGGACACTCTGGGATTCCCTATCTCTCTCACACACACTCTGGGATTCCCTATCTCTCACACACACTCGGAAACTCTCTGGGATTCCCTATCTCTCACGCAATCTCAGGGATACTCTGGGATTGCCTATCTCTCACACACACTCGGGGATTCCCTATCTCTCACACACACTCGGGGATTCCCTATCTCTCAACACACACTCGGGGACTCTCTGGGGTTCCCTATCTCTCACACATACTCGGGGACTCTCTGGTATTTCCTATCTCTCACACACACTCGGCGACTCTCTGGGATTCACTATCTCTCACACACACTCGGCGACTCTCTAGGATTCTATCACACACTCTCGGCGACTCTCTGGGATTCCCTATCTCTCACGCATACTCGGGGACTCTCTGGTATTTCCTATCTCTCAGACACACTCGGGGACGCTCTGGGATACCCGATCTCTCACACACACTCTGGGATTCCCTATCTCTCTCACACACTCTGGGATTCACTATCTCTCACCCAGACTCGGGGACTCTCTGGGATTCCCTATATCTCACACACACTCGGGGACACTCTGGGATTCGCTATATCTCACACACACTCGGGGACTCTCTGGAATTCCCTATCTCTCAGACACACTCGGGGACACTCTGGGATTCCTTCTCTCTCACACACACTCTGGGATTCCCTATCTCTCTCACACACTCGGGGACTCTCTGGTATTCCCTATCTCTCACACACACTCGGGGACACTCTGGGATTCCCTATCTCTCACACACATTCGGGGACTCTCTGGAATTCCCTATCTCTCAGACACACTCGGGGACAGTCTGGGATTCCTTCTCTCTCACACACACTCTGGGATTCCCTATCTCTATCACACACTCGGGGACTCTCTGGGATTTCCGACCTCTCACACACACTCGGGGACGCTCTGGGATTCTATCACACACACTCGGGGGCACTCTGGGATTCCCTCTCCCTCACACTATGGGAATCTCTCTCTCACATAGACTCTGGGATTCCCTCTCTCTCACACACAGTCTGGAATTCCCTCACTCACACACTTGGATTCCTTCTCTCGCACACAGTCTAGGATTCCCTGTCTCACACACCGTAAGGGGTTCCCACACACACTCTCTGGGATTCCCTCTCACACACGCACTCTGGGCTTCCAACTCTCACACACACTCTGGGATTCTCTCACACACACTCTGCGAATCTCTGAGATTCCATCTCTCTCAGATAATCTGGGATTCCCTCTCCCTCACACACTCTGGGATTCCCTCTCTCACAAACACTCTGGGAAACTCACACACACATTCTGGGATTCCCTCTCTCACACACACTCCGAGACACTCTGGGATTCCCTCACTCTCAAACACTCTAGGATTCTCTCACACGCACTCTGGGATTCTCTCTCACTCACACACTGCGGGACACTCTGGGATTCCCTATCTCTCACACACACTCGGGGATTCCCTTTCTCTCACACACACTCGGGGACTCTCTGGGATTCTCTCACACACTCGGGGACTCTCTGGGATTTCCCATCTCTAACACACTCGCGGGGATTCCCTATCTCTCATACAACTCGGGGATTCCCTATCTCTCACACACACTCGGAGACACTCTGGGATTCCCTATCTCTCACACACACTCGGAAACTCTCTGGGATTCCCTATCTCTCACACAATCTCAGGGATACTCTGGGATTCCCTATCTCTCACACACACTCGGGGATTCCCTATCTCTCTCACACACACTCGGGGATTCCCTATCTCTCTCACACACACTCGGGGATTCCCAATCTCTCAACACACACTCGGGGACTCTCTGGGATTCACTATCTCACACACACATTCGGGGACACTCTGGGATTCCCTATCTCTCACACACACTCGTGGACACTCTGGGATTCCCTATCTCTCACACACACTCGGGGACTCCCTGGGATTCCTATCTCTCACACACAATCGGGGACTCTCTGGGATTCCCTATCTCTCACACACTCGGGGACAGTCTGGGATTCCCTATCTCTCACACCTACTCGGGGACACTCTGGGATTCCCTACCTCTCACACACACTCGGACACTCTCTGGGATTCCCTATCTCTCACACAATCTCAGGGATACTCGGGGATTCCCTATCTCTCTCACACACACTCAGGGATTCGCTATCTCTCACACACACTCGGGGATTCCCTATCTCTCAACACACACTCGGGGACTCTCTGGGGTGCCCTATCTCTCACACATACTCGGGAACTCTCTGGGATTCACTATCTCTCACACACACTCGGCGACTCTCTGGGATTCACTATCTCTCACACACACTCGGCGACTCTCTGGGATTCTATCACACACTCTCGACGACTCTCTGGGATTCCCTATCTCTCACGCATACTCGGGGACTCTCTGGTATTTCCTATCTCTCAGACACACTCGGGGACGCTCTGGGATACCCTATCTCTCACACACACTCTGGGATTCACTATCTCTCACCCAGACTCGGGGATTCCCTTTCTCTCGCACACACTCGGGGATTCCCTTTCTCTCGCACACACTCTGGGATTCCCTTTCTCTCGCACACACTCTGGGATTCCCTCTCTCTCGCACACACTCTGGGATTCCCTATCTCTCGCACACACCCTGGGATTCCCTATCTCTCACACACACTCGGGGACTCTCTGGGAATCTGTATGTCACACACACTCTGGGACACCCTGGAATTCCCTCACTCACACACTGGGATTCCCGACCTCTCACACAGTCTATGATTCCCTGTCTCACACATCCTAAGGGATTCCCACACACACTCTCTGGGATTCCCTCTCACACACGCACTCTGGGCTTCCACTCTCACACACACTCTGGGATTCCCTCTCCCTCACACACTCTGGGATTCCCACTCTCACACAAACTCTGGGATTCTCTCACACACACTCTGCGAATCTCTGAGATTCCATCTCTCTCAGGTACTCTGGGATTCCCTCTCCCTCACACACTCTGGGATTCCCTCTCTCACAAACACTCTGGGAAACTCACACACACATTCTGGGATTCCCTCTCTCTCACACACTCCGGGACACTCTGGGATTCCCTCACTCTCAAACACTCCAGGATTCTCTCACACGCACTCTGGGATTCTCTCTCACTCAAACACTGCGGGACACTCTGGGATTCCCTATCTCTCACACACACTCGGGGACTCTCTGGGATTCCCGATCTCTCACACACACTCGGGGACTCTCTGGGATTCTATCACACACTCCTGGACTCCCTGGGATACCCTATCTCCCTCACACACTAGGGGACTCTCTGGGATTCACTATCTCTCACACACACTCGGCGACTCTCTGGGATTCACTATCTCTCACACACTCTCGGCGACTCTCTGGGATTGCCTATCTCTCACGCATACTCGGGGACTCTCTGGTATTTCCTATCTCTCAGACACACTCGGGGACTCTCTGGGATACCCTATCTCTCACACACACTCTGGGATTCCCTATCTCTCTCACACACTCTGGGATTCACTATCTCTCACCCAGACTCGGGGACTCTCTGGGATTCCCTATATCTCACATACACTCGGGGACACTCTGGGATTCGCTATATCTCACACACACTCGGGGACTCTCTGGTATTCCCTATCTCTCACACACACTCGGGGACACTCTGGGATTCCCTATCTCTCACACACATTCGGGGACTCTCTGGAATTCCCTATCTCTCAGGGACACTCTGGGATTCCCTATCTCTCACAGGCACTCTGGGATTCTCTCTCACACACACTCGGGGACTCTCTGGGATTCCCTATCTCTCACACACATTCGGGGACACTCTGGGATTCCCGATCTCTCACACACCCTCGGGGACTCTCTGGGATTCTGTATCTCACACACACTCGGGGACTCACTGGGATTCTGTATCTCACACACACTCGGGGACTCACTGGGTGTCTGTATCTCTCACACACTCGGGGACTCTCTGGGATTTTATCACACGCTCCGAGACTCCCTGGGATACCCTATCTCTCACACACATTCTGGCATTCCCTATCTCTCACACACTCTCAGGGACACTCTGGGATTCCCTATCTCTCACACGCACTCTGGGATTCTCTCTCACACACACTCAGGGACTCTCTGGGATTCCCTATCTCTCACACACATTCGGGGACACTCTGGGATTCCCGATCTCTCACACACACTCGGGGGCTCTCTGGGATTCTGTATCTCACACACACTCGGGGACTCACTGGGATTCTGTATCTCACACACACTCGGGGACTCACTGGGTGTCTGTATCTCTCACACACTCGGGGACTCTCTGGGATTTTATCACACGCTCCGGGACTCCCTGGGATACCCTATCTCTCACACACATTCTGGCATTCCCTATCTCTCACACACACTCTGGGATTCTCTGGGATTCTCTCACACACTCTCGGGGACTCTCTGGGATTTCCAATCTCTAACACACTCGCGGGGATTCCCTATCTCTCATACAACTCGGGGATTCCCTATCTCTCACACACACTCGGGGACACTCTGGGATTCCCTATCTCTCACACACACTCGTGGACACTCTGGGATTCCCTATCTCTCACACACACTCGGGGACTCTCTGGTATTCCCTATCTCTCACACACACTCGGGGACACTCTGGGATTCCCTATCTCTCACACCTAATCGGGGACACTCTGGGATTCACTAACTCTCTCACACACACTCTGGGATTCCCTATCTCTCACACACACTCGGAAAATCTCTGGGATTCCCTATCTCTCACACAATTTCAGGGATACTCTGGGATTCCCTATCTCTCTCTCACACACACTCGGGGATTCCCTATCTCTCTCTCACACACACTCGGGGATTCCCTATCTCTCAACACACACTCGGGGACTCTCTGGGATTCCCTATCTCTCACACACATTCGGGGACACTGTGGGATTCCCGATCTCTCACACACACTCGGGGACTCTCTGGGATTCTGTATCTCACACACACTCGGGGACTCACTGGGATTCTGTATCTCACACGCACTCGGGGACTCTCTGGGATTTTATCACACGCTCCGGGACTCTCTGGGATACACTATCTCTCACACACATTCTGGCATTCCCTATCTCTCACACACTCTCTGGGATTCCCTTTCTCTCACACACACTCGGGGACTCTCTGGGATTCCCTATCTCTCACACACACTCTGGGATTCTTTGCAGACACACTCGAGGACTCTCTGGGATTTCCGACCTCTCACACACACTCGGGGATCCTCTGGGATTCCCTCTCCCTCACACTCTGGGAATCTCTCTCTCACATAGACTCTGGGATTCCCTCTCTCTCACACACAGTCTGGAATTCCCTCACTCACACACTTGGATTCCTTCTCTCGCACACAGTCTAGGATTCCCTGTCTCACACACCCTAAGGGATTCCCACACACACTCTCTGGGATTCCCTCTCACACACGCACTCTGGGCTTCCCACTCTCACACACACTCTGGGATTCTCTCACACACACTCTGCGAATCTCTGAGATTCCATCTCTCTCAGATAATCTGGGATTCCCTCTCCCTCACACACTCTGGGATTCCCTCTCTCACCAACACTCTGGGAAACTCACACACACATTCTGGGATTCCCTCTCTCACACACACTCCGAGACACTCTGGGATTCCCTCACTCTCAAACACTCTAGGATTCTCTCACACGCACTCTGGGATTCTCTCTCACTCACACACTGCGGGACACTCTGGGATTCCCTATCTCTCACACACACTCGGGGATTCCCTTTCTCTCACACACACTCGGGGACTCTCTGGGATTCTCTCACACACTCGGGGACTCTCTGGGATTTCCCATCTCTAACACACTCGCGGAAATTCCCTATCTCTCATACAACTCTGGGATTCCCTATCTCTCACACACACTCGGGGACACTCTGGGATTCCCCATCTCTAACACACTCGCGGGGATTCCCTATCTCTCATACAACTCTGGGATTCCCTATCTCTCACACACACTCGGGGACACTCTGGGATTCCCTACCTCTCACACACACTCAGGGACTCTCTGGGATTCTGTATCTCTCACAAACTCGGGGAATTTCTCGGATTCTATCACACACTCCTGGACTCCCTGGGATACCCTATCTCCCTCACACACTAGGGGATTCCCTAACTCTCACACACACTCTGGGATTCCCTATCTCTCACACAATGTCGGGGACTCTCTGGGATTCCCGATCTCTCACACACACTCGGGGACTCTCTGATATTCCCTATCTCTCAGACACACTCGGGGACTCTCTGGGATTCCCTATCTCTCACACACATTCGGGGACTCTCTGGGATTCCCTATCTCTCACACCTACTCGGGGACACTCTGGGATTCCCTATCTCTCTCACACACACTCTGGGATTCCCTATCTCTCACACACACTCGGAAACTCTCTGGGATTCCCTATCTCTCACACAATCTCAGGGATTCCCTATCTCTCTCACACACACTCGGGGATTCCCTATCTCTCTCACACACACTCGGGGATTCCCTATCTCTCACACATACTCGGGGACTCTCTGGGATTCCCTATCTCTCACCCAGGCTCTGGGATTCCCTATCTCTCACACACACTCGTGGAATTCCCTTTCTCTCGCACACACTCGTGGAATTCCCTTTCTCTCGCACACACTCGGGGATTCCCTTTCTCTCGCACACACTCTGGGATTCCCTCTCTCTCGCACACACTCTGGGATTCCCTCTCTCTCGCACACCCTCTGGGATTCCCTCTCTCTCGCACACCCTCTGGGATTCCCTCTCTCTCGCACACACTCTGGGATTCCCTATCTCTCACACACTCTCGGGGACTCTCTGGGATTCCCTATCTCTCACACACACTCGGGGACTGTATGGGAATCTATCACACACTCTCGGGGACACTCTGGGATTCCCCACCTCTCACACACACTCTGGAATTCCCTATCTCTCACACACATTCGGGGACACTCTGGGATTCCCTATCTCTCACACACACTCGGGGACACTCTGGGATTCCCTATCTCTCACACACACTCGGGGACTCCCTGGGATTCCTAACTCTCACACACAATCGGGAACTCTCTGGGATTCCCTATCTCTCACACCTACTCGGAGACACTCTGTGATTCCCTATCTCTCTCACACACACTCTGGGATTCCCTACCTCTCACACACACTCGGAAACTCTCTGGGATTCCCTATCTCTCACACAATCTCAGGGATACTCGGGGATTCCGTATCTCTCTCACACACACTCGGGGATTCCCTATCTCTCACACACACTCGGGGATTTCATATCCCTCAACACACACTCGGCGACTCTCTGGGATTCCCTATCTCTCACACATACTCGGGGACTCTCTGGTATTTCCTATCTCTCAGACACACTCGGGGACGCTCTGGGATTCCCTATCTCTCTCACACACTCTGGGATTCACTATCTCTCACCCAGAATCGGGGATTCCCTTTCTCTCGCACACACTCTGGGATTCCCTTTCTCTCGCACACACTCTGGGATTCCCTCTCTCTCGCACACACTCTGGGATTCCCTATCTCTCGCACACACTCTGGGATTCCCTCTCTCTCGCACACACTCTGGGATTCCCTATCTCTCGCACACACTCTGGGATTCCCTATCTCTCGCACACACTCTGGGATTCCCTATCTCTCGCACACACTCTTGGATTCCCTATCTCTCGCACACACTCTGGGATTCCCTATCTCTCGCACACACTCTTGGATTCCCTATCTCTCACACACACTCTGGGACTCTCTGGGAATCTGTATGTCACACACACTCTGGGACACCCTGGAATTCCCTCACTCACACACTGGGATTCCCGACCTCTCACACAGTCTATGATTCCCTGTCTCACACATCCTGAGGGATTCCCACACTCACACTCTGGGATTCCCTCTCCCTCACACACTCTGGGATTCCCACTCTCACACAAACTCTGGGATTCTCTCACACACACTCTGCGAATCTCTGAGATTCCATCTCTCTCAGGTACTCTGGGATTCCCTCTCCCTCACACACTCTGGGATTCCCTCTCTCACAAACACTCTGGGAAACTCACACACACATTCTGGGATTCCCTCTCTCTCACACACTCCGGGACACTCTGGGATTCCCTCACTCTCAAACACTCTGGGATTCTCTCACACGCACTCTGGGATTCTCTCTCTCACACACACTGCGGGACATTCTGGGATTCCCTATCTCTCACACACACTCGGGGATTCCCTTTCTCTCACACACCCTCGGGGACTCTCTGGGATTCTCTCACACACTCTCAGGGACTCTCTGGGATTTCCCATCTCTAACACACTCGTGGGGCTTCCCTGTCTCTCATACAACTCGGGGATTCCCTATCTCTCACAAACACTCGGGGACTCTCTGGGATTCCCTATCTCTCACACACCTTCGGGGACACTCTGGGATTCCCTATCTCTCTCACACACACTCTGGGATTCCCTATCTCTCACACACACTCGGAAACTCTCTGGGATTCCCTATCTCTCACACAATCTCAGGGATACTCTGGGATTCCCTATCTCTCACACACACTCGGGGATTCCCTATCTCTCTCACACACACTCGGGGTTTCCCTATCTCTCTCACAGACACTCGGGGATTCCCTATCTCTCACACATACTCGGGGACTCTCTGGGATTCCCTATCTCTCACCCAGGCTCTGGGATTCCCTATCTCTCACACACACTCGTGGAATTCCCTTTCTCTCGCACACACTCTGGGATTCCCTTTCTCTCGCACACACTCAGGGATTCCCTCTCTCTCGCACACCCTCTGGGATTCCCTACCTCTCGCACACCCTCTGGGATTCCCTAACTCTCGCACACCCTCTGGGATTCCCTATCTCTCGCACACCCTCTGGGATTCCCTATCTCTCGCACACCCTCTGGGATTCCCTATCTCTCGCACACACTCTGGGATTCCCTCTCTCTCGCACACACTCTGGGATTCCCTATCTCTCGCACACCCTCTGGGATTCACTATCTCACGCACACCCTCTGGGATTCCCTATCTCTCGCACACCCTCTGGAATTCCCTTTCTCTCGCACACACTCTGGGATTCCCTCTCTCTCTCGCACACACTCTGGGATTCCCTTTCTCTCGCACACACTCTGGGATTCCCTCTCTCTCGCACACCCTCTGGGATTCCCTATCTCTCGCACACTCTCTGGGATTCCCTATCTCTCACACAATCTCAGGGATACTCTGGGATTGCCTATCTCTCACACACACTCGGGGATTCCCTATCTCTCTCACACACACTCGGGGATTCCCTATCTCTCGCACACCCTCTGGGATTCCCTATCTCACGCACACCCTCTGGGATTCCCTATCTCTCGCACACCCTCTGGGATTCCCTTTCTCTCGCACACACTCTGGGATTCCCTCTCTCTCTCGCACACACTCTGGGATTCCCTTTCTCTCGCACACACTCTGGGATTCCCTCTCTCTCGCACACCCTCTGGGATTCCCTATCTCTCGCACACTCTCTGGGATTCCCTATCTCTCACACAATCTCAGGGATACTCTGGGATTGCCTATCTCTCACACACACTCGGGGATTCCCTATCTCTCTCACACACACTCGGGGATTCCCTATCTCTCGCACACCCTCTGGGATTCCCTATCTCACGCACACCCTCTGGGATTCCCTATCTCTCGCACACCCTCTGGGATTCCCTTTCTCTCGCACACACTCTGGGATTCCCTCTCTCTCTCGCACACACTCTGGGATTCCCTTTCTCTCGCACACACTCTGGGATTCCCTCTCTCTCGCACACCCTCTGGGATTCCCTATCTCTCGCACACTCTCTGGGATTCCCTATCTCTCACACAATCTCAGGGATACTCTGGGATTGCCTATCTCTCACACACACTCGGGGATTCCCAATCTCTCAACACACACTCGGGGACTCTCTGGGATTCACTATCTCACACACACATTCGGGGACACTCTGGGATTCCCTATCTCTCACACACACTCGTGGACACTCTGGGATTCCCTATCTCTCACACACACTCGGGGACTCCCTGGGATTCCTATCTCTCACACACAATCGGGGACTCTCTGGGATTCCCTATCTCTCACACACTCGGGGACAGTCTGGGATTCCCTATCTCTCACACCTACTCGGGGACACTCTGGGATTCCCTACCTCTCACACACACTCGGAAACTCTCTGGGATTCCCTATCTCTCACACAATCTCAGGGATACTCGGGGATTCCCTATCTCTCTCACACACACTCGGGGACTCCCTATCTCTCACACACACTCGGGGATTCCCTATCTCTCAACACACACTCGGGGACTCTCTGGGGTGCCCTATCTCTCACACATACTCGGGAACTCTCTGGGATTCACTATCTCTCACACACACTCGGCGACTCTCTGGGATTCACTATCTCTCACACACACTCGGCGACTCTCTGGGATTCTATCACACACTCTCGACGACTCTCTGGGATTCCCTATCTCTCACGCATACTCGGGGACTCTCTGGTATTTCCTATCTCTCAGACACACTCGGGGACGCTCTGGGATACCCTATCTCTCACACACACTCTGGGATTCACTATCTCTCACCCAGACTCGGGGATTCCCTTTCTCTCGCACACATTCGGGGATTCCCTTTCTCTCGCACACACTCTGGGATTCCCTCTCTCTCGCACACACTCTGGGATTCCCTATCTCTCACACACACTCGGGGACTCTCTGGGAATCTGTATGTCACACACACTCTGGGACATCCTGGAATTCCCTCACTCACACACTGGGATTCCCGACCTCTCACACAGTCTATGATTCCCTGTCTCACACATCCTAAGGGATTCCCACACACACTCTCTGGGATTCCCTCTCACACACGCACTCTGGGCTTCCACTCTCACACACACTCTGGGATTCCCTCTCCCTCACACACTCTGGGATTCCCACTCTCACACAAACTCTGGGATTCTCTCACACACACTCTGCGAATCTCTGAGATTCCATCTCTCTCAGGTACTCTGGGATTCCCTCTCCCTCACACACTCTGGGATTCCCTCTCTCACAAACACTCTGGGAAACTCACACACACATTCTGGGATTCCCTCTCTCTCACACACTCCGGGACACTCTGGGATTCCCTCACTCTCAAACACTCCAGGATTCTCTCACACGCACTCTGGGATTCTCTCTCACTCAAACACTGCGGGACACTCTGGGATTCCCTATCTCTCACACACACTCGGGGACTCTCTGGGATTCCCGATCTCTCACACACACTCGGGGACTCTCTGGGATTCTATCACACACTCCTGGACTCCCTGGGATACCCTATCTCCCTCACACACTAGGGGATTCCCTATCTCTCACACACACTCTGGGATTCCCTATCTCTCACACAATCTCGGGGACTGTCTGGGATTCCCGATCTCTCACACACACTCGGGGACTCTCTGGGATTCTATCACACACTCTCGGGGACACTCTGGGATTTCCCACCTCTCACACACACTCTGGAATTCCCTATCTCAAACACACACTCGGGGACTCTCTGGTATTCCCTATCTCTCAGACACACTCGGGGACTCTCTGGGATTCCCTATCTCTCACACACATTCGGGGACACTCTGGGATTCCCTATCTCTCACACACACTCGGGGACTCCCTGGGATTCCTATCTCTCACACACAATCGGGGACTCTCTGGGATTCCCTATCTCTCACACACACTCGGGGACACTCTGGGATTCCCTATCTCTCACACCTACTCGGGGACACTCTGTGATTCCCTATCTCTCTCACACACACTCTGGGATTCCCTACCCCTCACACACACTCGGAAACTCTCTGGGATTCCCTATCTCTCACACAATCTCAGGGATACTCGGGGATTCCCTATCTCTCTCACACACACTCGGGTATTCCCTATCTCTCACACACACTCGGGGATTCCCTATCTCTCAACACACACTCGGGGACTCTCTGGGGTTCACTATCTCTCACACACACTCGGCGACTCTCTGGGATTCTATCACACACTCTCGGCGACTCTCTGGGATTCCCTATCTCTCACACATACTCGGGGACTCTCTGGTATTTCCTATCTCTCAGACACACTCGGGGACGCTCTGGGATTCCCTACCTCTCTCACACACTCTGGGATTCACTATCTCTCACCCAGACTCGGGGATTCCCTTTCTCTCGCACACACTCTGGGATTCCCTCTCTCTCGCACACACTCTGGGATTCCCTCTCTCTCGCACACACTCTGGGATTCCCTATCTCTCGCACACACTCTGGGATTCCCTATCTCTCGCACACACTCTGGGATTCCCTATCTCTCGCACACACTCTGGGATTCCCTCTCTCACAAACACTCTGGGAAACTCACACACACATTCTGGGATTCCCTCTCTCACACACACTCCGAGACACTCTGGGATTCCCTCACTCTCAAACACTCCTGGATTCTCTCACACGCACTCTGGGATTCTCTCTCACTCACACACTGCGGGACACTCTGGGATTCCCTATCTCTCACACACACTCGGGGATTCCCTTTCTCTCATACACACTCGGGGACTCTCTGGGATTCTCTCACACACTCGGGGACTCTCTGGGATTTCCCATCTCTAACACACTCGCGGGGATTCCCTATCTCTCATACAACTCGGGGATTCCCTATCTCTCACACACACTCGGGGACACTCTGGGATTCCCTATCTCTCACACACACTCGGAAACTCTCTGGGATTCCCTATCTCTCACACAATCTCAGGGATACTCTGGGATTGCCTATCTCTCACACACACTCGGGGATTCCCTATCTCTCTCACACACACTCGGGGATTCCCTATCTCTCACACACACTCGGGGATTCCCAATCTCTCAACACACACTCGGGGACTCTCTGGGATTCACTATCTCACACACACATTCGTGGACACTCTGGGATTCCCTATCTCTCACACACACTCGTGGACACTCTGGGATTCCCTATCTCTCACACACACTCGGGGACTCCCTGGGATTCCTATCTCTCATACACAATCGGGGACTCTCTGGGATTCCCTATCTCTCACACACTCGGGGACACTCTGGGATTCCCTACCTCTCACACACACTCGGAAACTCTCTGGGATTCCCTATCTCTCACACAATCTCAGGGATACTCGGGGATTCCCTATCTCTCTCACACACACTCGGGGATTCCCTATCTCTCACACACACTCGGGGATTCCCTATCTCTCAACACACACTCGGGGACTCTCTGGTGTGCCCTATCTCTCACACATACTCGGGAACTCTCTGGGATTCACTATCTCTCACACACACTCGGCGACTCTCTGGGATTCTATCACACACTCTCGGCGACTCTCTGGGGTTCCCTATCTCTCACGCATACTCGGGGACTCTCTGGTATTTCCTATCTCTTAGACACACTCGGGGACGCTCTGGGATACCCTATCTCTCACACACACTCTGGGATTCCCTATCTCTCTCACACACTCTGGGATTCACTGTCTCTCACCCAGACTCGGGGATTCCCTTTCTCTCGCACACACTCGGGGATTCCCTTTCTCTCGCACACACTCTGGGATTCCCTCTCTCTCGCACACACTCTGGGATTCCCTCTCTCTCGCACACACTCTGGGATTCCCTATCTCTCGCACACACTCTGGGATTCCCTATCTCTCACACACACTCGGGGACTCTCTGGGAATCTGTATGTCACACACACTCTGGGACACCCTGGAATTCCCTCACTCACACACTGGGATTCCCGACCTCTCACACAGTCTATGATTCCCTGTCTCACACATCCTCAGGGATTCCCACACACACTCTCTGGGATTCCCTCTCACACACGCACTCTGGGCTTCCACTCTCACACACACTCTGGGATTCCCTCTCCCTCACACACTCTGGGATTCCCACTCTCACACAAACTCTGGGATTCTCTCACACACACTCTGCGAATCTCTGAGATTCCATCTCTCTCAGGTACTCTGGGATTCCCTCTCCCTCACACACTCTGGGATTCCCTCACTCTCAAACACTCTGGGATTCTCTCACACGCACTCTGGGATTCTCTCTCACACACACTGCGGGACACTCTGGGATTCCCTATCTCTCACACACACTCGGGGATTCCCTTTCTCTCACACACCCTCGGGGACTCTTTGGGATTCTCTCACACACTCTCAGGGACTCTCTGGGATTTCCCATCTCTAACACACTCGCGGGGATTCCCTATCTCTCATACAACTCGGGGATTCCCTATCTCTCACAAACACTCGGGGACTCTCTGGGATTCTGTATCTCTCACAAACTCGGGGAATTTCTCGGATTCTATCACACACTCCTGGACTCCCTGGGATACCCTATCTCTCTCACACACTCGGGGGTTCCCTATCTCTCATACACGCTCTGGGATTCGCTATATCTCACACACACTCGGGGACTCTCTGGAATTCCCTATCTCTCAGACACACTCGGGGACACTCTGGGATTCCTTCTCTCTCACACACACTCTGGGATTCCCTATCTCTATCACACACTCGGGGACTCTCTGGTATTCCCTATCTCTCACACACACTCGGGGACACTCTGGGATTCCTTATCTCTCACACACACTCGGGAACTCTCTGGAAATCCCTATCTCTCACACACTCTCAGGGACACTCTGGGATTCCCTATCTCTCACACGCACTCTGGGATTCTCTCTCACACACACTCGGGGACTCTCTGGGATTCCCTATCTCTCACACACATTCGGGGACACTCTGGGATTCCCGATCTCTCACACACACTCGGGGACTCTCTGGGATTCTGTATCTCACACACACTCGGGGACTCACTGGGATTCTGTATCTCACACGCACTCGGGGACTCACTGGGTGTCTGTATCTCTCACACACTCGGGGACTCTCTGGGATTTTATCACACGCTCTGGGACTCCCTGGGATACCCTATCTCTCACACACATTCTGGCATTCCCTATCTCTCACACACACTCTGGGATTCTCTGGGATTCTCTCACACACTCTCGGGGACTCTCTGGGATTTCCAATCTCTAACACACTCGCGGGGATTCCCTATCTCTCATACAACACGGGGATTCCCTATCTCTCACACACACTCGGGGACACTCTGGGATTCCCTATCTCTCACACACACTCGTCGACACTCTGGGATTCCCTATCTCTCACACACACTCGGGGACTCTCTGGTATTCCCTATCTCTCACACACACTCGGGGACACTCTGGGATTCCCTATCTCTCACACCTACTCGGGGACACTCTGGGATTCCCTATCTCTCTCACACACACTCTGGGATTCCCTATCTCTCACACACACTCGGAAAATCTCTGGGATTCCCTATCTCTCACACAATCTCAGGGATACTCTGGGATTCCCTATCTCTCACACACACTCGGGGATTCCCTATCTCTCTCTCACACACACTCGGGGATTCCCTATCTCTCAACACACACTCGGGGACTCTCTGGGATTCCCTATCTCTCACACACATTCGGGGACACTGTGGGATTCCCGATCTCTCACACACACTCGGGGACTCTCTGGGATTCTGTATCTCACACACACTCGGGGACTCACTGGGATTCTGTATCTCACACGCACTCGGGGACTCTCTGGGATTTTATCACACGCTCCGGGACTCTCTGGGATACCCTATCTCTCACACACATTCTGGCATTCCCTATCTCTCACACACTCTCTGGGATTCCCTTTCTCTCACACACACTCGGGGACTCTCTGGGATTCCCTATCTCTCACACACATTCGGGGACACTCTGGGATTCCCGATCTCTCACACACACTCGGGGACTCTCTGGGATTCTGTATCTCACACACACTCGGGGACTCACTGGGATTCTGTATCTCACACGCACTCGGGGACTCACTGGGTGTCTGTATCTCTCACACACTCGGGGACTCTCTGGGATTTTATCACACGCTCTGGGACTCCCTGGGATACCCTATCTCTCACACACATTCTGGCATTCCCTATCTCTCACACACACTCGTGGATTCCCTCTCTTTGCAGACACACTCGAGGACTCTCTGGGATTTCCGACCTCTCACACACACTCGGGGACACTCTGGGATTCCCTCTCCCTCACACTCTGGGAATCTCTCTCTCACATAGACTCTGGGATTCCCTCTCTCTCACACACAGTCTGGAATTCCCTCACTCACACACTTGGATTCCTTCTCTCGCACACAGTCTAGGATTCCCTGTCTCACACACCCTCAGGGATTCCCACACACAATCTCTGGGATTCCCTCTCACACACGCACTCTGGGCTTCCCACTCTCACACACACTCTGGGATTCTCTCACACACACCCTGCGAATCTCTGAGATTCCATCTCTCTCAGATAATCTGGGATTCCCTCTCCCTCACACACTCTGGGATTCCCTCACTCTCAATCACTCTAGGATTCTCTCACACGCACTCTGGGATTCTCTCTCACTCACACACTGCGGGACACTCTGGGATTCCCTATCTCTCACACACACTCGGGGATTCCCTTTCTCTCACACACACTCGGGGACTCTCTGGGATTCTCTCACACACTCGGGGACTCTCTGGGATTTCCCATCTCTAACACACTCGCGGGGATTCCCTATCTCTCATACAACTCTGGGATTCCCTATCTCTCACACACACTCGGGGACACTCTGGGATTCCCTATCTCTCACACACACTCAGGGACTCTCTGGGATTCTGTATCTCTCACAAACTCGGGGAATTTCTCGGATTCTATCACACACTCCTGGACTCCCTGGGATACCCTATCTCCCTCACACACTAGGGGATTCCCTAACTCTCACACACACTCTGGGATTCCCTATCTCTCACACAATGTCGGGGACTCTCTGGGATTCCCGATCTCTCACACACACTCGGGGACTCTCTGGGATTCTATCACACACTCTCGGGGACACTCTGGGATTCCCCACCTCTCACACACACTCTGGAATTCCCTATCTCAAACACACACTCGGGGACTCTCTGGTATTCCCTATCTCTCAGACACACTCGGGGACACTCTGGGATTCCCTATCTCTCACACCTACTCGGGGACACTCTGGGATTCCCTATCTCTCTCACACACACTCTGGGATTCCCTATCTCTCACACACACTCGGAAACTCTCTGGGATTCCCTATCTCTCACACAATCTCAGGGATACTCTGGGATTCCCTATCTCTCACACACACTCGGGGATTCCCTATCTCTCTCACACACACTCGGGGATTCCCTATCTCTCTCACACACACTCGGGGATTCCCTATCTCTCACACATACTCGGGGACTCTCTGGGATTCCCTATCTCTCACCCAGGCTCTGGGATTCCCTATCTCTCACACACACTCGTGGAATTCCCTTTCTCTCGCACACACTCTGGGATTCCCTTTCTCTCGCACACACTCTGGGATTCCCTTTCTTTCGCACACACTCTGGGATTCCCTCTCTCTCGCACACCCTCTGGGATTCCCTCTCTCTCGCACACCCTCTGGGATTCCCTATCTCTCACACACACTCTGGGATTCCCTATCTCTCACACACTCTCGGGGACTCTCTGGGATTCCCTATCTCTCACACACACTCGGGGACTGTCTGGGAATCTATCACACACTCTCGGGGACACTCTGGGATTCCCCACCTCTCACACACACTCTGGAATTCCCTATCTCAAACACACACTCGGGGACTCTCTGGTATTACCTATCTCTCAGACACACTCGGGGACTCTCTGGGATTCCCTATCTCTCACACACATTCGGGGACACTCTGGGATTCCCTATCTCTCACACACACTCGTGGACACTCTGGGATTCCCTATCTCTCACACACACTCGGGGACTCCCTGGGATTCCTATCTCTCACACACAATCGGGGACTCTCTGGGATTCCCTATCTCTCTCACACACACTCTGGGATTCCCTATCTCTCACACACACTCGGAAACTCTCTGGGATTCCCTATCTCTCACACAATCTCAGGGATACTCTGGGATTCCCTATCTCTCACACACACTCGGGGATTCCCTATCTCTCTCACACACACTCGGGGATTCCCTATCTCTCTCACACACACTCGGGGATTCCCTATCTCTCACACATACTCGGGGACTCTCTGGGATTCCCTATCTCTCACCCAGGCTCTGGGATTCCCTATCTCTCACACACACTCGTGGAATTCCCTTTCTCTCGCACACACTCTGGGATTCCCTTTCTCTCGCACACACTCTGGGATTCCCTTTCTTTCGCACACACTCTGGGATTCCCTCTCTCTCGCACACCCTCTGGGATTCCCTCTCTCTCGCACACCCTCTGGGATTCCCTATCTCTCACACACACTCTGGGATTCCCTATCTCTCACACACTCTCGGGGACTCTCTGGGATTCCCTATCTCTCACACACACTCGGGGACTGTCTGGGAATCTATCACACACTCTCGGGGACACTCTGGGATTCCCCACCTCTCACACACACTCTGGAATTCCCTATCTCAAACACACACTCGGGGACTCTCTGGTATTACCTATCTCTCAGACACACTCGGGGACTCTCTGGGATTCCCTATCTCTCACACACATTCGGGGACACTCTGGGATTCCCTATCTCTCACACACACTCGTGGACACTCTGGGATTCCCTATCTCTCACACACACTCGGGGACTCCCTGGGATTCCTATCTCTCACACACATTCTGGCATTCCCTATCTCTCACACACTCTCTGGGATTCCCTTTCTCTCACACACACTCGGGGACTCTCTGGGATTCCCTATCTCTCACACACATTCGGGGACACTCTGGGATTCCCGATCTCTCACACACACTCGGGGACTCTCTGGGATTCTGTATCTCACACACACTCGGGGACTCACTGGGATTCTGTATCTCACACGCACTCGGGGACTCACTGGGTGTCTGTATCTCTCACACACTCGGGGACTCTCTGGGATTTTATCACACGCTCTGGGACTCCCTGGGATACCCTATCTCTCACACACATTCTGGCATTCCCTATCTCTCACACACACTCGTGGATTCCCTCTCTTTGCAGACACACTCGAGGACTCTCTGGGATTTCCGACCTCTCACACACACTCGGGGACACTCTGGGATTCCCTCTCCCTCACACTCTGGGAATCTCTCTCTCACATAGACTCTGGGATTCCCTCTCTCTCACACACAGTCTGGAATTCCCTCACTCACACACTTGGATTCCTTCTCTCGCACACAGTCTAGGATTCCCTGTCTCACACACCCTCAGGGATTCCCACACACAATCTCTGGGATTCCCTCTCACACACGCACTCTGGGCTTCCCACTCTCACACACACTCTGGGATTCTCTCACACACACCCTGCGAATCTCTGAGATTCCATCTCTCTCAGATAATCTGGGATTCCCTCTCCCTCACACACTCTGGGATTCCCTCACTCTCAAACACTCTAGGATTCTCTCACACGCACTCTGGGATTCTCTCTCACTCACACACTGCGGGACACTCTGGGATTCCCTATCTCTCACACACACTCGGGGATTCCCTTTCTCTCACACACACTCGGGGACTCTCTGGGATTCTCTCACACACTCGGGGACTCTCTGGGATTTCCCATCTCTAACACACTCGCGGGGATTCCCTATCTCTCATACAACTCTGGGATTCCCTATCTCTCACACACACTCGGGGACACTCTGGGATTCCCTATCTCTCACACACACTCAGGGACTCTCTGGGATTCTGTATCTCTCACAAACTCGGGGAATTTCTCGGATTCTATCACACACTCCTGGACTCCCTGGGATACCCTATCTCCCTCACACACTAGGGGATTCCCTAACTCTCACACACACTCTGGGATTCCCTATCTCTCACACAATGTCGGGGACTCTCTGGGATTCCCGATCTCTCACACACACTCGGGGACTCTCTGGGATTCTATCACACACTCTCGGGGACACTCTGGGATTCCCCACCTCTCACACACACTCTGGAATTCCCTATCTCAAACACACACTCGGGGACTCTCTGGTATTCCCTATCTCTCAGACACACTCGGGGACTGTCTGGGATTCCCTATCTCTCACACACATTCGGGGACACTCTGGGATTCCCTATCTCTCACACCTACTCGGGGACACTCTGGGATTCCCTATCTCTCTCACACACACTCTGGGATTCCCTATCTCTCACACACACTCGGAAACTCTCTGGGATTCCCTATCTCTCACACAATCTCAGGGATACTCTGGGATTCCCTATCTCTCACACACACTCGGGGATTCCCTATCTCTCTCACACACACTCGGGGATTCCCTATCTCTCTCACACACACTCGGGGATTCCCTATCTCTCACACATACTCGGGGACTCTCTGGGATTCCCTATCTCTCACCCAGGCTCTGGGATTCCCTATCTCTCACACACACTCGTGGAATTCCCTTTCTCTCGCACACACTCTGGGATTCCCTTTCTCTCGCACACACTCTGGGATTCCCTTTCTTTCGCACACACTCTGGGATTCCCTCTCTCTCGCACACCCTCTGGGATTCCCTCTCTCTCGCACACCCTCTGGGATTCCCTATCTCTCACACACACTCTGGGATTCCCTATCTCTCACACACTCTCGGGGACTCTCTGGGATTCCCTATCTCTCACACACACTCGGGGACTGTCTGGGAATCTATCACACACTCTCGGGGACACTCTGGGATTCCCCACCTCTCACACACACTCTGGAATTCCCTATCTCAAACACACACTCGGGGACTCTCTGGTATTACCTATCTCTCAGACACACTCGGGGACTCTCTGGGATTCCCTATCTCTCACACACATTCGGGGACACTCTGGGATTCCCTATCTCTCACACACACTCGTGGACACTCTGGGATTCCCTATCTCTCACACACACTCGGGGACTCCCTGGGATTCCTATCTCTCACACACAATCGGGGACTCTCTGGGATTCCCTATCTCTCACACCTACTCGGGGACACTCTGGGATTCCCTATCTCTCTCACACACACTCTGGGATTCCCTACCTCTCCCACACACTCGGAAACTCTCTGGGATTCCCTATCTCTCACACAATCTCAGGGATACTCGGGGATTCCCTAACTCTCTCACACACACTCGGGGATTCCCTATCTCTCACACACACTCGGGGATTTCCTATCTCTCAACACACACTCGGCGACTCTCTGGGATTCCCTATCTCTCACACATACTCGGGGACTCTCTGGTATTTCCTATCTCTCAGACACACTCGGGGACGCTCTGGGATTCCCTATCTCTCTCACACACTCTGGGATTCACTATCTCTCACCCAGACTCGGGGATTCCCTTTCTCTCGCACACACTCTGGGATTCCCTTTCTCTCGCACACACTCTGGGATTCCCTCTCTCTCGCACACACTCTGGGATTCCCTCTCTCTCGCACACACACTGGGATTCCCTATCTCTCGCACACACTCTGGGATTCCCTATCTCTCGCACACACTCTGGGATTCCCTATCTCTCACACACACTCTGGGACTCTCTGGGAATCTGTATGTCACACACACTCTGGGACACCCTGGAATTCCCTCACTCACACACTGGGATTCCCGACCTCTCACACAGTCTATGATTCCCTGTCTCACACATCCTGAGGGATTCCCACACACACACTCTGGGATTCCCTCTCCCTCACACACTCTGGGATTCCCACTCTCACACAAACTCTGGGATTCTCTCACACACACTCTGCGAATCTCTGAGATTCCATCTCTCTCAGGTACTCTGGGATTCCCTCTCCCTCACACACTCTGGGATTCCCTCTCTCACAAACACTCTGGGAAACTCACACACACATTCTGGGATTCCCTCTCTCTCACACACTCCGGGACACTCTGGGATTCCCTCACTCTCAAACACTCTGGGATTCTCTCACACGCACTCTGGGATTCTCTCTCTCACACACACTGCGGGACATTCTGGGATTCCCTATCTCTCACACACACTTGGGGATTCCCTTTCTCTCACACACCCTCAGGGACTCTCTGGGATTCTCTCACACACACTCGGGGACACTCTGGGATTCCCTATCTCTCACACCTACTCGGGGACACTCTGTGATTCCCTATCTCTCTCACACACACTCTGGGATTCCCTACCCCTCACACACACTCGGAAACTCTCTGGGATTCCCTATCTCTCACACAATCTCAGGGATACTCGGGGATTCCCTATCTCTCTCACACACACTCGGGGACTCTCTGGGGTTCCCTATCTCTCACACATACTCGGGAACTCTCTGGGATTCACTATCTCTCACACACACTCGGCGACTCTCTGGGATTCTATCACACACTCTCGGCGACTCTCTGGGATTCCCTATCTCTCACACATACTCGGGGACTCTCTGGTATTTCCTATCTCTCAGACACACTCGGGGACGCTCTGGGATTCCCTATCTCTCTCACACACTCTGGGATTCACTATCTCTCACCCAGACTCGGGGATTCCCTTTCTCTCGCACACACTCTGGGATTCCCTCTCTCTCGCACACACTCTGGGATTCCCTATCTCTCGCACACACTCTGGGATTCCCTATCTCTCGCACACACTCTGGGATTCCCTATCTCTCACACACACTCTGGGATTCCCTCTCTCTCGCGCACACTCTGGGATTCCCTATCTGTCGCGCACACTCTGGGATTCCCTATCTCTCGCACACACTCTGGGATTCCCTATCTCTCACACACACTCGGGGATTCCCTTTCTCTCACACACCCTCGGGGACTCTTTGGGATTCTCTCACACAGTCTCAGGGACTCTCTGGGATTTCCCATCTCTAACACACTCGCGGGGATTCCCTATCTCTCATACAACTCGGGGATTCCCTATCTCTCACAAACACTCGGGGACTCTCTGGGATTCTGTATCTCTCACAAACTCGGGGAATTTCTCGGATTCTATCACACACTCCTGGACTCCCTGGGATACCCTATCTCTCTCACACACTCGGGGGTTCCCTATCTCTCATACACGCTCTGGGATTCGCTATATCTCACACACACTCGGGGACTCTCTGGAATTCCCTATCTCTCAGACACACTCGGGGACACTCTGGGATTCCTTCTCTCTCACACACACTCTGGGATTCCCTATCTCTATCACACACTCGGGGACTCTCTGGTATTCCCTATCTCTCACACACACTCGGGGACACTCTGGGATTCCTTATCTCTCACACACACTCGGGAACTCTCTGGAAATCCCTATCTCTCACACACTCTCAGGGACACTCTGGGATTCCCTATCTCTCACACACACTCTGGGATTCTCTCTCACACACACTCGGGGACTCTCTGGGATTCCCTATCTCTCACACACATTCGGGGACACTCTGGGATTCCCGATCTCTCACACACACTCGGGGACTCTCTGGGATTCTGTATCTCACACACACTCGGGGACTCACTGGGATTCTGTATCTCACACGCACTCGGGGACTCACTGGGTGTCTGTATCTCTCACACACTCGGGGACTCTCTGGGATTTTATCACACGCTCTGGGACTCCCTGGGATACCCTATCTCTCACACACATTCTGGCATTCCCTATCTCTCACACACACTCTGGGATTCTCTGGGATTCTCTCACACACTCTCGGGGACTCTCTGGGATTTCCAATCTCTAACACACTCGCGGGGATTCCCTATCTCTCATACAACACGGGGATTCCCTATCTCTCACACACACTCGGGGACACTCTGGGATTCCCTATCTCTCACACACACTCGTCGACACTCTGGGATTCCCTATCTCTCACACACACTCGGGGACTCTCTGGTATTCCCTATCTCTCACACACACTCGGGGACACTCTGGGATTCCCTATCTCTCACACCTACTCGGGGACACTCTGGGATTCCCTATCTCTCTCACACACACTCTGGGATTCCCTATCTCTCACACACACTCGGAAAATCTCTGGGATTCCCTATCTCTCACACAATCTCAGGGATACTCTGGGATTCCCTATCTCTCACACACACTCGGGGATTCCCTATCTCTCTCTCACACACACTCGGGGATTCCCTATCTCTCAACACACACTCGGGGACTCTCTGGGATTCCCTATCTCTCACACACATTCGGGGACACTGTGGGATTCCCGATCTCTCACACACACTCGGGGACTCTCTGGGATTCTGTATCTCACACACACTCGGGGACTCACTGGGATTCTGTATCTCACACGCACTCGGGGACTCTCTGGGATTTTATCACACGCTCCGGGACTCTCTGGGATACCCTATCTCTCACACACATTCTGGCATTCCCTATCTCTCACACACTCTCTGGGATTCCCTTTCTCTCACACACACTCGGGGACTCTCTGGGATTCCCTATCTCTCACACACATTCGGGGACACTCTGGGATTCCCGATCTCTCACACACACTCGGGGACTCTCTGGGATTCTGTATCTCACACACACTCGGGGACTCACTGGGATTCTGTATCTCACACGCACTCGGGGACTCACTGGGTGTCTGTATCTCTCACACACTCGGGGACTCTCTGGGATTTTATCACACGCTCTGGGACTCCCTGGGATACCCTATCTCTCACACACATTCTGGCATTCCCTATCTCACACACACACTCGTGGATTCCCTCTCTTTGCAGACACACTCGAGGACTCTCTGGGATTTCCGACCTCTCACACACACTCGGGGACACTCTGGGATTCCCTCTCCCTCACACTCTGGGAATCTCTCTCTCACATAGACTCTGGGATTCCCTCTCTCTCACACACAGTCTGGAATTCCCTCACTCACACACTTGGATTCCTTCTCTCGCACACAGTCTAGGATTCCCTGTCTCACACACCCTCAGGGATTCCCACACACAATCTCTGGGATTCCCTCTCACACACGCACTCTGGGCTTCCCACTCTCAAACACACTCTGGGATTCTCTCACACACACCCTGCGAATCTCTGAGATTCCATCTCTCTCAGATAATCTGGGATTCCCTCTCCCTCACACACTCTGGGATTCCCTCACTCTCAAACACTCTAGGACTCTCTCACACGCACTCTGGGATTCTCTCTCACTCACACACTGCGGGACACTCTGGGATTCCCTATCTCTCACACACACTCGGGGATTCCCTTTCTCTCACACACACTCGGGGACTCTCTGGGATTCTCACACACACTCGGGGACACTCTGGGATTCCCTATCTCTCACACACACTCAGGGACTCTCTGGGATTCTGTATCTCTCACAAACTCGGGGAATTTCTCGGATTCTATCACACACTCCTGGACTCCCTGGGATACCCTATCTCCCTCACACACTAGGGGATTCCCTAACTCTCACACACACTCTGGGATTCCCTATCTCTCACACAATGTCGGGGACTCTCTGGGATTCCCGATCTCTCACACACACTCGGGGACTCTCTGGGATTCTATCACACACTCTCGGGGACACTCTGGGATTCCCCACCTCTCACACACACTCTGGAATTCCCTATCTCAAACACACACTCGGGGACTCTCTGGTATTCCCTATCTCTCAGACACACTCGGGGACTGTCTGGGATTCCCTATCTCTCACACACATTCGGGGACACTCTGGGATTCCCTATCTCTCACACCTACTCGGGGACACTCTGGGATTCCCTATCTCTCTCACACACACTCTGGGATTCCCTATCTCTCACACACACTCGGAAACTCTCTGGGATTCCCTATCTCTCACACAATCTCAGGGATACTCTGGGATTCCCTATCTCTCACACACACTCGGGGATTCCCTATCTCTCTCACACACACTCGGGGATTCCCTATCTCTCTCACACACACTCGGGGATTCCCTATCTCTCACACATACTCGGGGACTCTCTGGGATTCCCTATCTCTCACCCAGGCTCTGGGATTCCCTATCTCTCACACACACTCGTGGAATTCCCTTTCTCTCGCACACACTCTGGGATTCCCTTTCTCTCGCACACACTCTGGGATTCCCTTTCTTTCGCACACACTCTGGGATTCCCTCTCTCTCGCACACCCTCTGGGATTCCCTCTCTCTCGCACACCCTCTGGGATTCCCTATCTCTCACACACACTCTGGGATTCCCTATCTCTCACACACTCTCGGGGACTCTCTGGGATTCCCTATCTCTCACACACACTCGGGGACTGTCTGGGAATCTATCACACACTCTCGGGGACACTCTGGGATTCCCCACCTCTCACACACACTCTGGAATTCCCTATCTCAAACACACACTCGGGGACTCTCTGGTATTACCTATCTCTCAGACACACTCGGGGACTCTCTGGGATTCCCTATCTCTCACACACATTCGGGGACACTCTGGGATTCCCTATCTCTCACACACACTCGTGGACACTCTGGGATTCCCTATCTCTCACACACACTCGGGGACTCCCTGGGATTCCTATCTCTCACACACAATCGGGGACTCTCTGGGATTCCCTATCTCTCACACCTACTCGGGGACACTCTGGGATTCCCTATCTCTCTCACACACACTCTGGGATTCCCTACCTCTCCCACACACTCGGAAACTCTCTGGGATTCCCTATCTCTCACACAATCTCAGGGATACTCGGGGATTCCCTAACTCTCTCACACACACTCGGGGATTCCCTATCTCTCACACACACTCGGGGATTTCCTATCTCTCAACACACACTCGGCGACTCTCTGGGATTCCCTATCTCTCACACATACTCGGGGACTCTCTGGTATTTCCTATCTCTCAGACACACTCGGGGACGCTCTGGGATTCCCTATCTCTCTCACACACTCTGGGATTCACTATCTCTCACCCAGACTCGGGGATTCCCTTTCTCTCGCACACACTCTGGGATTCCCTTTCTCTCGCACACACTCTGGGATTCCCTCTCTCTCGCACACACTCTGGGATTCCCTCTCTCTCGCACACACACTGGGATTCCCTATCTCTCGCACACACTCTGGGATTCCCTATCTCTCGCACACACTCTGGGATTCCCTATCTCTCACACACACTCTGGGACTCTCTGGGAATCTGTATGTCACACACACTCTGGGACACCCTGGAATTCCCTCACTCACACACTGGGATTCCCGACCTCTCACACAGTCTATGATTCCCTGTCTCACACATCCTGAGGGATTCCCACACACACACTCTGGGATTCCCTCTCCCTCACACACTCTGGGATTCCCACTCTCACACAAACTCTGGGATTCTCTCACACACACTCTGCGAATCTCTGAGATTCCATCTCTCTCAGGTACTCTGGGATTCCCTCTCCCTCACACACTCTGGGATTCCCTCTCTCACAAACACTCTGGGAAACTCACACACACATTCTGGGATTCCCTCTCTCTCACACACTCCGGGACACTCTGGGATTCCCTCACTCTCAAACACTCTGGGATTCTCTCACACGCACTCTGGGATTCTCTCTCTCACACACACTGCGGGACATTCTGGGATTCCCTATCTCTCACACACACTTGGGGATTCCCTTTCTCTCACACACCCTCAGGGACTCTCTGGGATTCTCTCACACACACTCGGGGACACTCTGGGATTCCCTATCTCTCACACCTACTCGGGGACACTCTGTGATTCCCTATCTCTCTCACACACACTCTGGGATTCCCTACCCCTCACACACACTCGGAAACTCTCTGGGATTCCCTATCTCTCACACAATCTCAGGGATACTCGGGGATTCCCTAACTCTCTCACACACACTCGGGGATTCCCTATCTCTCACACACACTCGGGGATTTCCTATCTCTCAACACACACTCGGCGACTCTCTGGGATTCCCTATCTCTCACACATACTCGGGGACTCTCTGGTATTTCCTATCTCTCAGACACACTCGGGGACGCTCTGGGATTCCCTATCTCTCTCACACACTCTGGGATTCACTATCTCTCACCCAGACTCGGGGATTCCCTTTCTCTCGCACACACTCTGGGATTCCCTTTCTCTCGCACACACTCTGGGATTCCCTCTCTCTCGCACACACTCTGGGATTCCCTCTCTCTCGCACACACTCTGGGATTCCCTATCTCTCACACACACTCTGGGACTCTCTGGGAATCTGTATGTCACACACACTCTGGGACACCCTGGAATTCCCTCACTCACACACTGGGATTCCCGACCTCTCACACAGTCTATGATTCCCTGTCTCACACATCCTGAGGGATTCCCACACACACACTCTGGGATTCCCTCTCCCTCACACACTCTGGGATTCCCACTCTCACACAAACTCTGGGATTCTCTCACACACACTCTGCGAATCTCTGAGATTCCATCTCTCTCAGGTACTCTGGGATTCCCTCTCCCTCACACACTCTGGGATTCCCTCTCTCACAAACACTCTGGGAAACTCACACACACATTCTGGGATTCCCTCTCTCTCACACACTCCGGGACACTCTGGGATTCCCTCACTCTCAAACACTCTGGGATTCTCTCACACGCACTCTGGGATTCTCTCTCTCACACACACTGCGGGACATTCTGGGATTCCCTATCTCTCACACACACTTGGGGATTCCCTTTCTCTCACACACCCTCAGGGACTCTCTGGGATTCTCTCACACACACTCGGGGACACTCTGGGATTCCCTATCTCTCACACCTACTCGGGGACACTCTGTGATTCCCTATCTCTCTCACACACACTCTGGGATTCCCTACCCCTCACACACACTCGGAAACTCTCTGGGATTCCCTATCTCTCACACAATCTCAGGGATACTCGGGGATTCCCTATCTCTCTCACACACACTCGGGGATTCCCTATCTCTAACACACACTCGGGGATTCCCTATCTCTCAACACACACTCGGGGACTCTCTGGGGTTCCCTATCTCTCACACATACTCGGGAACTCTCTGGGATTCACTATCTCTCACACACACTCGGCGACTCTCTGGGATTCTATCACACACTCTCGGCGACTCTCTGGGATTCCCTATCTCTCACACATACTCGGGGACTCTCTGGTATTTCCTATCTCTCAGACACACTCGGGGACGCTCTGGGATTCCCTATCTCTCTCACACACTCTGGGATTCACTATCTCTCACCCAGACTCGGGGATTCCCTTTCTCTCGCAAACACTCTGGGATTCCCTCTCTCTCGCACACACTCTGGGATTCCCTATCTCTCGCACACACTCTGGGATTCCCTATCTCTCGCACACACTCTGGGATTCCCTATCTCTCACACACACTCTGGGATTCCCTCTCTCTCGCACACACTCTGGGATTCCCTATCTGTCGCGCACACTCTGGGATTCCCTATCTCTCGCACACACTCTGGGATTCCCTATCTCTCACACACACTCTGGGACTCTCTGGGAATCTGTATGTCACACACACTCTGGGACACCCTGGAATTCCCTCACTCACACACTGGGATTCCCGACCTCTCACACAGTCTATGATTCCCTGTCTCACACATCCTGAGGGATTCCCACACACACACTCTGGGATTCCCTCTCCCTCAGACACTCTGGGATTCCCACTCTCACACAAACTCTGGGATTCTCTCACACACACTCTGCGAATCTCTGAGATTCCATCTCTCTCAGGTACTCTGGGATTCCCTCTCCCTCACACACTCTGGGATTCCCTCTCTCACAAACACTCTGGGAAACTCACACACACATTCTGGGATTCCCTCTCTCTCACACACTCCGGGACACTCTGGGATTCCCTCACTCTCAAACACTCTGGGATTCTCTCACACGCACTCTGGGATTCTCTCTCTCACACACACTGCGGGACATTCTGGGATTCCCTATCTCTCACACACACTCGGGGATTCCCTTTCTCTCACACACCCTCGGGGACTCTCTGGGATTCTCTCACACACTCTCAGGGATTCTCTGGGATTTCCCATCTCTAACTCACTCGTGGGGATTCCCTATCTCTCATACAACTCGGGGATTCCCTATCTCTCACAAACACTCGGGGACTCTCTGGGATTCTGTATCTCTCACAAATTCGGGGAATTTCTCGGATTCTATCACACACTCCTGGACTCCCTGGGATACCCTATCTCTCTCACACACTCTGGGATTCCCTATCTCTCACACACTCTCGGGGACTCTCTGGGATTCCCTATATCTCACACACACTCGGGGACACTCTGGGATTCGCTATATCTCTCACACACTCGGGGACACTCTGGGATTCCCTATCTCTCACACACACTCGGGGACTCTCTGGAATTCCCTATCTCTCAGACACACTCGGGGATTCCTTCTCTCTCACACACACTCTGGGATTCCCTTTCTCTCTCACACACTCGGGGACTCTCTGGTATTCCCTATCTCTCACACACACTCGGGGACACTCTGGGATTCCCTATCTCTCACACACATTCGGGGACTCTCTGGAATTCCCTATCTCTCACACACTCTCAGGGATACTCTGGGATTCGCTATTTCTCACCCACACTCGGGGACACTCTGGGATTCCCTATCTCTCACACACACTGGGGGACTCTCTGGAATTCCCTATCTCTCAGACACACTCGGGGACACTCTGGGATTCCTTCTCTCTCACACACACTCTGGGATTCCCTATCTCTTTCACACACTCGGGGACTCTCTGGTATTCCCTATCTCTCACACACACTCGGGGACACTCTGGGATTCCCTATCTCTCACACATACTCGGGAACTCTCTGAGATTCCCTATCTCTCACACATACTCGGGGATTCCCTATCTCTCTCACACACTCGGGATTCCCTTTCTCTCACACACACTCGGAGATTCCCTATCTCTCACACACACTCGGGGACTCTCTGGGATTCCCTATCTCTCACACACACTTGGGGACTCTCTGGGATCCCTATCGCTCACACACACTCGGGGACGCTCTGGGATTCCCTATCTCTCTCACACACTCGGGACATTCTGGGTTTCCATATCTCTTAAACACACTGGGGGATTCCCTATCTCTCAGATACACTCGGGGACTCTCTGGCATTCCCTATCTCTCACATACACTCGGGACACTCTGCGATTCCCTATCTCTAACACACACACGGGGTGTCTCTGGGTTTCCCAATCTCTCACTACACTCGTGGACAGTCTGGGATTCTGTATCTCATACACACTCGGGGACTCTCCGGAATTTTATGTCACTCGCCGGGACTCTCTGGGATACCCCATCTCTCACACACACTCTGGTATTCCGTATCTCTCACACACACTCTGGGAATCACTATCTCTCACCCAGACTCGGGGATTCCCTTTCTCACGCACACACTCGGGGATTCCCTGTCTCTCGCACACACTCGGGGATTCCCTATTTCTCAGACACACTCGGGGAGTCTCTGGTATTCCGTATCTCTCACACACACTCGGGAACTCTCTGGGATTCCCTATCTCTCAGACACACTCGAGGAGTCTCTGGCATTCCCTATCTCTCACACACACTCGGGAACTCTCTGGGATTCCCTATCTCTCACACACACTCGGGGACACTCTGGGATTCCCTACCTCTCACACACACTTGGGGACTCTCTGGGAATCTGTATCTCACACACACTCGGGGACTCTCTAGGATTCCCAATCTCTCACACACACTCCGGGACACTCTGGGATTCCCTATCTCTCACACACACTCTGGGATTCCCGATCTCTCACACACGCTCTGGGATTCACTATCTCTCACCCAGACTCGGGGATTCCCTTTCTCTCGCACACACTCTGGGATTCCCTTTCTCTCGCACACGGGGGGACTCTCTGGGATTCCCTATCTCTCACACACACTCGGGGATTCTCTAGCTAACACACACACTCTGGGATTCACTATCTCTCACCCAGGCTCTGGGATTCACTATCTCTCAACCAGACTCGTGGATTCCCTTTCTCTCGCACACTCGGGGATTCCCTTTCTCTCGCACACACTCGGGGATTCCCTTTCTCTCAGACACACTCGGGGACTCTCTGGCATTCCCTATCTCTCACACACACTCGAGACTCTCTGGGATTCAATCACACACACTCGGGGACACCCTGGGATTCCCTACCACTCACACACACTCGGGGTCACTATGGGATTCCCTATCTCTCACACACACTCGGGGACTCTCTAGGATTCTCTCACACACACTCGGGGACACTCTGGGAATCCCGACCTCTCACACACACGTTGGGTTTCACTATCTCTCATACTCGGGGAATCTATGGGATTCCCTATCTCTCACGCACACTCGGGAACTCTCTGGGATTCCCTATCTCTCAGACACATTCGGGGACTCTCTGGGATTCCCTATTTCTCACACACATTCGGGGACTCTCTGGGATTCCCTATCTCTCACATATACTCGGGAACGCTCTGGAATTCCCTATCTCTCACATATACTCGGGAACTCTCTGGAATTCCCTATCTCTCACACACACTCGGGGACTCACAGGGATTCTATCACACACACTCGGGGACACACTGGGATTGCCTATCTCTCACACACACTCGGGGACTCTCTGGGATTCCCTATCTCTCTGACACACTCGGGGACTCTCTGGGATTCCCTATTTCTCACACACATTCGGGGACTCTCTGGGATTCCCTATCTCTCACATATACTCGGGAACGCTCTGGAATTCCCTATCTCTCACATATACTCGGGAACTCTCTGGAATTCCCTATCTCTCACACACACTCGGGGACTCACAGGGATTCTATCACACACACTCGGGAACACACTGGGATTGCCTATCTCTCACACACACTCGGGGACTCTCTGGGATTCCCTATCTCTCTGACACACTCGGCGACTCTCTGGGATTCTATCACACACACTCAGGGACACTCTGGGATTCCCTATCTCTCACACACACTGGGGGACTCTCTGGGATTCTGTATCTCACACATACTCGGGGACTCACTGGGATTCTATCACACACACTCGGGGACACTCTGGGATTCCCTATCTCTCACACACACTCCGGGATTCCCTATATCTCACACACACTGGGGGATTCCCTATCTCTCACACACACTCGGGGACTCGCTGGGATTCCCTTCCTCTCACACACACTCGGTAACTCTCTGGGATTTCCTATCTCTCACACACACTCTGGGATTCCCTATCTCTCACACACACTCTGGGATTCACTATCTCTCACCCAGACTCGGGGATTCCCTTTCTCTCGCACACTCTCGGGATTCCCTATCTCTCACACACACCCAGGGATTCCCTATCTCTCACACATACTCTGGGATTCACTATCTCTCACACACACTCTGGGATTCACCATTTCTCACTCAGGCTCGGGGATTCACTATCTCTCACCCAGAATCGGGGATTCCCTTTCTCTCGCACACACTCGGGGATTCCCTTTCTCTCTCACACACTCTGGGATTCCCTTTCTCTCGCACACACTCAGGGATTCCCTTTCTCTCGCACACACTCAGGGATTCCCTACCTCTCACACACACTCGGGGACTCTCTGGGATTCTCTATCTCTCACACACACTCGGGGACACTCTGGGATTCCCTATCTCTCACACACACGGGGGAATTCCCTATCTCTCACACTCGGGGTCTCAATGGTATCCCTATCTCTCACGCACACTCGGGAACTCTCTGGGATTCCCTATCTCTCAGACACACTCGGGGACTCTCTGGGATTCCCTATATCTCACACACACTCGGGGACTCTCAGGGATTCCCTACTTCTCACACACACTCGGGGACACTCTAGGATTCCCTATCTCTCACACACACTCGGGGACACTCTGGGATTCCCTATCTCTCACACACACTCGGGGACCATCTGGGATTCCCTATCTCTCACACACACTCGGGGACACTCTAGGATTCCCAATCTCTCACACACACTCAGGGACTCTCTGGGATTCGATCACACACACACCGGGACACTCTGATTCCTTATCTCCCACACACACTCGGGGATTCTCTAACTATCACACACACACCGGGATTCACTATCTCTCAACCAGACTCGTGGATTCCCTTTCTCTCGCACACTCGGGGATTCCCTTTCTCTCGCACACACTCGGGGATTCCCTTTCTCTCAGACACACTCGGGGACTCTCTGGGATTCCCTACTTCTCACACACACTCGGGGACACTCTGGGATTCCCTATCTCTCACACACACTCGGGGACACTCTGGGATTCCCTACCTCTCACACACACTCGGGGACACTCTGGGATTACCTATCTCTCACACACACGCGGGAATTCCCTGTCTCTCACACTCGGGCACTCAATGGGATTCCCTATCTCTCACACACACTCGGAGACTCTCCGGGATTCCCTATCTCTCTCACACACTCGAGGTCACTATGGGATTCCCTTTCTCTGACACACACTCGGGGCCTCTCTGGGATTCCCTATCTCTCACGCACACTCGGGGACTCTCTGGGATTCCCTATTTCTCACACACATTCGGGTTCTCTCTGGGATTCCCTATTTCTCACACACACTCGGGGACACTCTGGGATTCCCTCTCTCACGCACACACTCGGGGACTCTCTGGGATTCCCTATCTCTCACATATACTCGGGAACTCTCTGGAATTCCTTATCTCTCACACACACTCTGGGACTCTGTGGGATTCCCTATCTCTCACACACACTCCGGGACACGCTGGGATTCCCTAGCTCTCACACACTCGGGGACTCACTGGGATTCTATCACACACACTCGGGGACTCTCTAGGATTCCCAATCTCTCACACACTCTAGGGACTCTCTGGGATTCTATCACACACACTCGGGGACTCTCTGGGATTCCCTATCTCTCTCACACACTCGGCGACTCTCTGGGATTCTATCACACACACTCAGGGACACTTTGGGATTCCCTATCTCTCACACACACTGGGGGACTCTCTGGGATTCTGTATCTCACATACACTCGGGGACTCACTGGGATTCTATCACACACACTCGGGGACACTCTGGGATTCCCTATCTCTCACACACACTCGGGGATTCCCTATATCTCACACACATTCGGGGATTCCCTATCTCTCACACACACTCAGGGATTCCCTACCTCTCACACTCACTCAGTAACTCTCTGGGATTCCCTATCTGTCACGCACACTTTGGGATTCCCTGTCACTCACGCACATTCTGGGATTCACTATCTCACACCCAGGCTCGGGGATTCACTATCTCTCACCCAGACTCGGGGATTCCCTTTCTCTCGCACACTCTCGGGGATTCCCTATCTCTCTCACACACCCAGGGATTCCCCATCTCTCACACACACTCTGGGATTCCCTATCTCTCACACACACTCTGGGATTCCCTATCTCTCACACACACTCTGGGATTCACTATTTCTCACACACACTCGGGGTCACTTTGGGATTCCCCATCTCTCACACACACTCGGGGACTCTCTGGGATTCTATCACAAACACTCGGGGACACTCTGGGATTCCCTACCACTCACACACACTCGGGGACACTCTGGGATACCCTATCACTCAACCAGACTCGGGGCTTCCCTTTCTCTCGCACACTCGCGTATTCCCTTTCTCTCGCACCCACTCGGGGATTCCCTTTCTCTCGCACACACTCGGGGATTCCCTATCTCTCACACACACTCGAGACTCTCTGGGATTCAATCACACACACTCGGGGACACCCTCGGATTCCCTACCACTTACACACACTCGGGGTCACTTTGGGATTCCCTATCTCTCACACACACTCGGGGATTCCCTATCTCTCACACACACTTGGGGATTCCCTATATCTCACACACACTCGGGGATTCCCTATCTCTCACACACACTCAGGGACTCTCTGGGATTCTATCACACACATTCGGGGACACTCTGGGATTCCCTATCTCTCACACACACTCGGGGACACTCTGGGATTCCCTATCTCTCACACACACTCGGGGACACTCTGGGATTCCCTATCTCTCACACACACTCGGGGACACTCTGGGATTCTACATCTCTCACACACACTCAGGGACTCTCTGGGACTCAATCAGACGCACTCGGTGACACTCTGTGATTCCCTATCTGTCACACACACTCAGGGATTCCCTATCTCTCACACACACTCGGGGACTCTCTTGGATTCCCTATCTCTCACATATACTCGGGAACTCTCTGGAATTCCCTATCTCTCACACACACTAGGGGCCTCTCTGGGATTCCCTATCTCTCACACACACTCGGGGACATTATGGGATTCCATATCTCTCACACACTCGGGGATTCCCTATCTCTCAGACACACTCGGCGACTCTCTGGCATTCCCTGTCTCTCACACACACTCGGGGACTCTCTGGGATTCCCTATTTCTCACACACACTCGGCAGCTCTCTGGGATTCCCTATTTCTCACACACACTCGGCGACTCTCTGGCATTCCCTACCTCTCACACACACTCGAGACTCTCTGGGATTCAATCACACACACTCGGGGACACCCTGGGATTCCCTACCAATAACACACACTCGGGGTCACTATGGGAATCCCTGTCTCTCGCACACACTCGGGGACACTCTGGGATTCCCTATTTCTCACACACACTCGGGGACACTCTGGGATTCCCTATCTCTCACACACACTCGGGGACACTCTGGGATTCCCTATCTCTCACATATACACGGGAACGCTCTGGAATTCCCTATCTCTCAAATATACTCGGGAACTCTCTGGGATTCCCTATCTCTCACACACACTCCGGGACACGCTGGGATTCCCTATCTCCATCACACACTCGGGGACTCACTGGGATTCTATCACACACAATCGGGGACACGCTGGGATTCCCTATCTCTCACACGCACTGGGGGACTCTCTGGGATTCTGTATCTCACACACACTCGGGGACTCACTGGGATTCTATCACACACACTCGGAGACACTCTGGGATTCCCTATCTCTCACACACACTCCGGGATTCCCTATCTCTCACACACACTCCGGGATTCCCTATATCGCGCACACACTCGGGGATTCCCTATCTCTCACACACACTCGGGGACTCGCTGGGATTCCCTACCTCTCACACACACTCGGTAGCTCTCTGGGATTCCCTATCTCTCACACACACTCTGGGATTCCCTATCTCTCACACACACTCTGGGATTCACTATCTCTCACCCAGACTCGGGGATTCCCTTAATCTCGCACTCTCTCGGGGATTCCCTATCTCTCACACTCGGGGACTCAATGGGATTCCCTATCTCTCACACACACTCGGGGACACTCTGGGATTCCCTATCTTTCACACACACACTCGGGGACTCTCTAGCATTCCCAATCTCTCACACACTCGGGGACTCTCTGGGATTCCCTATTTCTCACACACACTCGGGGACTCTCTGGGATTCCCTATTTCTCACACACACTCGGGGACACTCTGGGATTCCCTATCTCTCACACACACTCGGGGACTCTCTGGGATTCCCAATCTCTCAGATATACTCGGGAACGCTCTGGAATTCCCTATCTCTCATTATACTCGGGAACTCTCTGGAATTCCCTATCTCTCACACATACTAGGGGCCTCTCTGGGATTCCCTATCTCTCACACACACTCGGGGACATTATGGGATTCCATATCTCTTACACACACTCGGGGATTCCCTATCTCTCAGACACACTCGGCGACTCTCTGGCATTCCCTATCTCTCACACACACTCGGGGACGCTCTGGGATTCCCTATCTCTCACACACACTCGAGACTCTCTGGGATTCAATCACACACACTCGGGGACACCCTGGGATTCCCTACCACTCACACACACTCGGGGTCACTATGGGAATCCCTATCTCTCGCACACACTCGGGGACTCTCTGGGATTCCCTATCTCTCACACACACTCAGGGACACTCTGTGATTCCCTATCTCTCACAAACACTGGGGGACTCTCTGGGATTCTGTATCTCACACACACTCGGGGACTCACTGGGATTCAATCACACACACTCGGGGACACTCTGGGATTCCCTATCTCTCACACACACTCCGGGATTCCCTATATCTCACACACACTGGGGGATTCCCTATCTCTCACACACACTCGGGGACTCGCTGGGATTCCCTTCCTCTCACACACACTCGGTAACTCTCTGGGATTTCCTATCTCTCACACACACTCTGGGATTCCCTATCTCTCACACACACTCTGGGATTCACTATCTCTCACCCAGACTCGGGGATTCCCTTTCTCTCGCACACTCTCGGGATTCCCTATCTCTCACACACACCCAGGGATTCCCTATCTCTCACACATACTCTGGGATTCACTATCTCTCACACACACTCTGGGATTCACCATTTCTCACTCAGGCTCGGGGATTCACTATCTCTCACCCAGAATCGGGGATTCCCTTTCTCTCGCACACACTCGGGGATTCCCTTTCTCTCTCACACACTCTGGGATTCCCTTTCTCTCGCACACACTCAGGGATTCCCTTTCTCTCGCACACACTCAGGGATTCCCTACCTCTCACACACACTCGGGGACTCTCTGGGATTCTCTATCTCTCACACACACTCGGGGACACTCTGGGATTCCCTATCTCTCACACACACGGGGGAATTCCCTATCTCTCACACTCGGGGTCTCAATGGTATCCCTATCTCTCACGCACACTCGGGAACTCTCTGGGATTCCCTATCTCTCAGACACACTCGGGGACTCTCTGGGATTCCCTATATCTCACACACACTCGGGGACTCTCAGGGATTCCCTACTTCTCACACACACTCGGGGACACTCTAGGATTCCCTATCTCTCACACACACTCGGGGACACTCTGGGATTCCCTATCTCTCACACACACTCGGGGACCATCTGGGATTCCCTATCTCTCACACACACTCGGGGACACTCTAGGATTCCCAATCTCTCACACACACTCAGGGACTCTCTGGGATTCGATCACACACACACCGGGACACTCTGATTCCTTATCTCCCACACACACTCGGGGATTCTCTAACTATCACACACACACCGGGATTCACTATCTCTCAACCAGACTCGTGGATTCCCTTTCTCTCGCACACTCGGGGATTCCCTTTCTCTCGCACACACTCGGGGATTCCCTTTCTCTCAGACACACTCGGGGACTCTCTGGGATTCCCTACTTCTCACACACACTCGGGGACACTCTGGGATTCCCTATCTCTCACACACACTCGGGGACACTCTGGGATTCCCTACCTCTCACACACACTCGGGGACACTCTGGGATTACCTATCTCTCACACACACGCGGGAATTCCCTGTCTCTCACACTCGGGCACTCAATGGGATTCCCTATCTCTCACACACACTCGGAGACTCTCTGGGATTCCCTATCTCTCTCACACACTCGAGGTCACTATGGGATTCCCTTTCTCTGACACACACTCGGGGCCTCTCTGGGATTCCCTATCTCTCACGCACACTCGGGGACTCTCTGGGATTCCCTATTTCTCACACACATTCGGGTTCTCTCTGGGATTCCCTATTTCTCACACACACTCGGGGACACTCTGGGATTCCCTCTCTCACGCACACACTCGGGGACTCTCTGGGATTCCCTATCTCTCACATATACTCGGGAACTCTCTGGAATTCCTTATCTCTCACACACACTCTGGGACTCTGTGGGATTCCCTATCTCTCACACACACTCCGGGACACGCTGGGATTCCCTAGCTCTCACACACTCGGGGACTCACTGGGATTCTATCACACACACTCGGGGACTCTCTAGGATTCCCAATCTCTCACACACTCTAGGGACTCTCTGGGATTCTATCACACACACTCGGGGACTCTCTGGGATTCCCTATCTCTCTCACACACTCGGCGACTCTCTGGGATTCTATCACACACACTCAGGGACACTTTGGGATTCCCTATCTCTCACACACACTGGGGGACTCTCTGGGATTCTGTATCTCACATACACTCGGGGACTCACTGGGATTCTATCACACACACTCGGGGACACTCTGGGATTCCCTATCTCTCACACACACTCGGGGATTCCCTATATCTCACACACATTCGGGGATTCCCTATCTCTCACACACACTCAGGGATTCCCTACCTCTCACACTCACTCAGTAACTCTCTGGGATTCCCTATCTGTCACGCACACTTTGGGATTCCCTGTCACTCACGCACATTCTGGGATTCACTATCTCACACCCAGGCTCGGGGATTCACTATCTCTCACCCAGACTCGGGGATTCCCTTTCTCTCGCACACTCTCGGGGATTCCCTATCTCTCTCACACACCCAGGGATTCCCCATCTCTCACACACACTCTGGGATTCCCTATCTCTCACACACACTCTGGGATTCCCTATCTCTCACACACACTCTGGGATTCACTATTTCTCACACACACTCGGGGTCACTTTGGGATTCCCCATCTCTCACACACACTCGGGGACTCTCTGGGATTCTATCACAAACACTCGGGGACACTCTGGGATTCCCTACCACTCACACACACTCGGGGACACTCTGGGATACCCTATCACTCAACCAGACTCGGGGCTTCCCTTTCTCTCGCACACTCGCGTATTCCCTTTCTCTCGCACCCACTCGGGGATTCCCTTTCTCTCGCACACACTCGGGGATTCCCTATCTCTCACACACACTCGAGACTCTCTGGGATTCAATCACACACACTCGGGGACACCCTCGGATTCCCTACCACTTACACACACTCGGGGTCACTTTGGGATTCCCTATCTCTCACACACACTCGGGGATTCCCTATCTCTCACACACACTTGGGGATTCCCTATATCTCACACACACTCGGGGATTCCCTATCTCTCACACACACTCAGGGACTCTCTGGGATTCTATCACACACATTCGGGGACACTCTGGGATTCCCTATCTCTCACACACACTCGGGGACACTCTGGGATTCCCTATCTCTCACACACACTCGGGGACACTCTGGGATTCCCTATCTCTCACACACACTCGGGGACACTCTGGGATTCTACATCTCTCACACACACTCAGGGACTCTCTGGGACTCAATCAGACGCACTCGGTGACACTCTGTGATTCCCTATCTGTCACACACACTCAGGGATTCCCTATCTCTCACACACACTCGGGGACTCTCTTGGATTCCCTATCTCTCACATATACTCGGGAACTCTCTGGAATTCCCTATCTCTCACACACACTAGGGGCCTCTCTGGGATTCCCTATCTCTCACACACACTCGGGGACATTATGGGATTCCATATCTCTCACACACTCGGGGATTCCCTATCTCTCAGACACACTCGGCGACTCTCTGGCATTCCCTGTCTCTCACACACACTCGGGGACTCTCTGGGATTCCCTATTTCTCACACACACTCGGCAGCTCTCTGGGATTCCCTATTTCTCACACACACTCGGCGACTCTCTGGCATTCCCTACCTCTCACACACACTCGAGACTCTCTGGGATTCAATCACACACACTCGGGGACACCCTGGGATTCCCTACCAATAACACACACTCGGGGTCACTATGGGAATCCCTGTCTCTCGCACACACTCGGGGACACTCTGGGATTCCCTATTTCTCACACACACTCGGGGACACTCTGGGATTCCCTATCTCTCACACACACTCGGGGACACTCTGGGATTCCCTATCTCTCACATATACACGGGAACGCTCTGGAATTCCCTATCTCTCAAATATACTCGGGAACTCTCTGGGATTCCCTATCTCTCACACACACTCCGGGACACGCTGGGATTCCCTATCTCCATCACACACTCGGGGACTCACTGGGATTCTATCACACACACTCGGGGACACGCTGGGATTCCCTATCTCTCACACGCACTGGGGGACTCTCTGGGATTCTGTATCTCACACACACTCGGGGACTCACTGGGATTCTATCACACACACTCGGAGACACTCTGGGATTCCCTATCTCTCACACACACTCCGGGATTCCCTATATCGCGCACACCTCGGGGATTCCCTATCTCTCACACACACTCGGGGACTCGCTGGGATTCCCTACCTCTCACACACACTCGGTAGCTCTCTGGGATTCCCTATCTCTCACACACACTCTGGGATTCCCTATCTCTCACACACACTCTGGGATTCACTATCTCTCACCCAGACTCGGGGATTCCCTTAATCTCGCACTCTCTCGGGGATTCCCTATCTCTCACACTCGGGGACTCAATGGGATTCCCTATCTCTCACACACACTCGGGGACACTCTGGGATTCCCTATCTTTCACACACACACTCGGGGACTCTCTAGCATTCCCAATCTCTCACACACTCGGGGACTCTCTGGGATTCCCTATTTCTCACACACACTCGGGGACTCTCTGGGATTCCCTATTTCTCACACACACTCGGGGACACTCTGGGATTCCCTATCTCTCACACACACTCGGGGACTCTCTGGGATTCCCAATCTCTCAGATATACTCGGGAACGCTCTGGAATTCCCTATCTCTCATTATACTCGGGAACTCTCTGGAATTCCCTATCTCTCACACATACTAGGGGCCTCTCTGGGATTCCCTATCTCTCACACACACTCGGGGACATTATGGGATTCCATATCTCTTACACACACTCGGGGATTCCCTATCTCTCAGACACACTCGGCGACTCTCTGGCATTCCCTATCTCTCACACACACTCGGGGACGCTCTGGGATTCCCTATCTCTCACACACACTCGAGACTCTCTGGGATTCAATCACACACACTCGGGGACACCCTGGGATTCCCTACCACTCACACACACTCGGGGTCACTATGGGAATCCCTATCTCTCGCACACACTCGGGGACTCTCTGGGATTCCCTATCTCTCACACACACTCAGGGACACTCTGTGATTCCCTATCTCTCACAAACACTGGGGGACTCTCTGGGATTCTGTATCTCACACACACTCGGGAACTCACTGGGATTCAATCACACACACTCGGGGACACTCTGGGATTCCCTATCTCACACACACTCTCGGGGATTCCCCATCTCTCACACACACGCGGCGACTCTCTGGAATTCCTTATCTCTCACATATACTCGGGAACTCTCTGGAATTCCCTATCTCTCAGACACACTCGGCGACTCTCTGGGATTCCCTATCTCTCGCACACACTCGGGGACATTATGGGATTCCATATCTCTTACACACACTCGGGGATTCCCTTACGCTCGCACACACTCGCGGATTCCGTGTCTCTCAGACACACTCGGGGACTCTCTGGCATTCCCTATCTCTCACACACACTCGGGGACTCTCTGGGATTCCCAATCTCTCAGATATACTCGGGAACGCTCTGGAATTCCCTATCTCTCATTATACTCGGGAACTCTCTGGGATTCCCTATTTCTCACACACACTCGGGGACTCTCTGGGATTCCCTATCTCTCACACACACTCGGGGACACTCTGGGATTCCCTATCTTTCACACACACACTCGGGGACTCTCTAGCATTCCCAATCTCTCACACACTCGGGGACTCTCTGGGATTCCCTATTTCTCACACACACTCGGGGACTCTCTGGGATTCCCTATTTCTCACACACACTCGGGGACACTCTGGGATTCCCTATCTCTCACACACACTCGGGGACTCTCTGGGATTCCCAATCTCTCAGATATACTCGGGAACGCTCTGGAATTCCCTATCTCTCATTATACTCGGGAACTCTCTGGAATTCCCTATCTCTCACACACACTCGGGGAACCCCTATCTCACACACACACTCGGGGACTCTCTGGGATTCCCTATTTCTCACATATACTCGGGAACTCTCTGGAATTCCCTATCTCTCACACATACTCGGGGACTCTCTGGGATTCCCTGTCACTAACACACAATCTGGGACACTCTGGGATTCCCTAGCTCTCACACACTCGGGGACACTCTGGGATTCTCTATCTCTCACACACACTCAGGGCCAATCTGGGATTCTCTCTCACACACTCGGGACATCTCTGGGATCCTTATCTTTCACACACACTCGGGAACTCTCCGGGATTCCCTATCTGTCACACACACTCGGGGACTCTCTGGGATTCCCTATCTCTCACATATACTGGGAACTCTCTGGAATTCCCTATCTCTCACACATACTAGGGGCCTCTCTGGGATTCCCTATCTCTCACACACACTCGGGGACATTATGGGATTCCATATCTCTTACACACACTCGGGGATTCCCTATCTCTCAGACACACTCGGCGACTCTCTGGCATTCCCTATCTCTCACACACACTCGGGGACGCTCTGGGATTCCCTATCTCTCACACACACTCGAGACTCTCTGGGATTCAATCACACACACTCGGGGACACCCTGGGATTCCCTACCACTCACACACACTCGGGGACACTATGGGAATCCCTATCTCTCGCACACACTCGGGGACTCTCTGGGATTCCCTATCTCTCACACACACTCAGGGACACTCTGTGATTCCCTATCTCTCACAAACACTGGGGGACTCTCTGGGATTCTGTATCTCACACACACTCGGGGACTCACTGGGATTCAATCACACACACTCGGGGACACTCTGGGATTCCCTATCTCACACACACTCTCGGGGATTCCCCATCTCTCACACACACGCGGCGACTCTCTGGGATTCCTTATCTCTCACATATACTCGGGAACTCTCTGGAATTCCCTATCTCTCAGACACACTCGGCGACTCTCTGGGATTCCCTATCTCTCACACACACTCGGGGACATTATGGGATTCCATATCTCTTACACACACTCGGGGATTCCCTTACGCTCGCACACACTCGCGGATTCCGTGTCTCTCAGACACACTCGGGGACTCTCTGGCATTCCCTATCTCTCACACACACTCGGGGACACTCTGGAATTCAATCACACACACTCGGGGACACCCTGGGATTCCCTACCAATAACACACACTCGGGGACACTCTGGGATTCCCTATCTCTCGCACACACTCGGGGACACTCTGGGATTCCCTATCTCTCACACACACTCGGGGACACTCTGGGATTCTACATCTCTCACACACACTCAGGGACTCTCTGGGACTCAATCAGACGCACTCGGTGACACTCTGTGATTCCCTATCTGTCACACACACTCAGGGATTCCCTATCTCTCACACACACTCGGGGACTCTCTTGGATTCCCTATCTCTCACATATACTCGGGAACTCTCTGGAATTCCCTATCTCTCACACACACTAGGGGCCTCTCTGGGATTCCCTATCTCTCACACACACTCGGGGACATTATGGGATTCCATATCTCTCACACACTCGGGGATTCCCTATCTCTCAGACACACTCGGCGACTCTCTGGCATTCCCTGTCTCTCACACACACTCGGGGACTCTCTGGGATTCCCTATTTCTCACACACACTCGGCAGCTCTCTGGGATTCCCTATTTCTCACACACACTCGGCGACTCTCTGGCATTCCCTACCTCTCACACACACTCGAGACTCTCTGGGATTCAATCACACACACTCGGGGACACCCTGGGATTCCCTACCAATAACACACACTCGGGGTCACTATGGGAATCCCTGTCTCTCGCACACACTCGGGGACACTCTGGGATTCCCTATTTCTCACACACACTCGGGGACACTCTGGGATTCCCTATCTCTCACACACACTCGGGGACACTCTGGGATTCCCTATCTCTCACATATACACGGGAACGCTCTGGAATTCCCTATCTCTCAAATATACTCGGGAACTCTCTGGGATTCCCTATCTCTCACACACACTCCGGGACACGCTGGGATTCCCTATCTCCATCACACACTCGGGGACTCACTGGGATTCTATCACACACACTCGGGGACACGCTGGGATTCCCTATCTCTCACACGCACTGGGGGACTCTCTGGGATTCTGTATCTCACACACACTCGGGGACTCACTGGGATTCTATCACACACACTCGGAGACACTCTGGGATTCCCTATCTCTCACACACACTCCGGGATTCCCTATCTCTCACACACACTCCGGGATTCCCTATATCGCGCACACACTCGGGGATTCCCTATCTCTCACACACACTCGGGGACTCGCTGGGATTCCCTACCTCTCACACACACTCGGTAGCTCTCTGGGATTCCCTATCTCTCACACACACTCTGGGATTCCCTATCTCTCACACACACTCTGGGATTCACTATCTCTCACCCAGACTCGGGGATTCCCTTAATCTCGCACTCTCTCGGGGATTCCCTATCTCTCACACTCGGGGACTCAATGGGATTCCCTATCTCTCACACACACTCGGGGACACTCTGGGATTCCCTATCTTTCACACACACACTCGGGGACTCTCTAGCATTCCCAATCTCTCACACACTCGGGGACTCTCTGGGATTCCCTATTTCTCACACACACTCGGGGACTCTCTGGGATTCCCTATTTCTCACACACACTCGGGGACACTCTGGGATTCCCTATCTCTCACACACACTCGGGGACTCTCTGGGATTCCCAATCTCTCAGATATACTCGGGAACGCTCTGGAATTCCCTATCTCTCATTATACTCGGGAACTCTCTGGAATTCCCTATCTCTCACACATACTAGGGGCCTCTCTGGGATTCCCTATCTCTCACACACACTCGGGGACATTATGGGATTCCATATCTCTTACACACACTCGGGGATTCCCTATCTCTCAGACACACTCGGCGACTCTCTGGCATTCCCTATCTCTCACACACACTCGGGGACGCTCTGGGATTCCCTATCTCTCACACACACTCGAGACTCTCTGGGATTCAATCACACACACTCGGGGACACCCTGGGATTCCCTACCACTCACACACACTCGGGGTCACTATGGGAATCCCTATCTCTCGCACACACTCGGGGACTCTCTGGGATTCCCTATCTCTCACACACACTCAGGGACACTCTGTGATTCCCTATCTCTCACAAACACTGGGGGACTCTCTGGGATTCTGTATCTCACACACACTCGGGGACTCACTGGGATTCAATCACACACACTCGGGGACACTCTGGGATTCCCTATCTCACACACACTCTCGGGGATTCCCCATCTCTCACACACACGCGGCGACTCTCTGGAATTCCTTATCTCTCACATATACTCGGGAACTCTCTGGAATTCCCTATCTCTCAGACACACTCGGCGACTCTCTGGGATTCCCTATCTCTCGCACACACTCGGGGACATTATGGGATTCCATATCTCTTACACACACTCGGGGATTCCCTTACGCTCGCACACACTCGCGGATTCCGTGTCTCTCAGACACACTCGGGGACTCTCTGGCATTCCCTATCTCTCACACACACTCGGGGACTCTCTGGGATTCCCAATCTCTCAGATATACTCGGGAACGCTCTGGAATTCCCTATCTCTCATTATACTCGGGAACTCTCTGGGATTCCCTATTTCTCACACACACTCGGGGACTCTCTGGGATTCCCTATCTCTCACACACACTCGGGGACACTCTGGGATTCCCTATCTTTCACACACACACTCGGGGACTCTCTAGCATTCCCAATCTCTCACACACTCGGGGACTCTCTGGGATTCCCTATTTCTCACACACACTCGGGGACTCTCTGGGATTCCCTATTTCTCACACACACTCGGGGACACTCTGGGATTCCCTATCTCTCACACACACTCGGGGACTCTCTGGGATTCCCAATCTCTCAGATATACTCGGGAACGCTCTGGAATTCCCTATCTCTCATTATACTCGGGAACTCTCTGGAATTCCCTATCTCTCACACACACTCGGGGAACCCCTATCTCACACACACACTCGGGGACTCTCTGGGATTCCCTATTTCTCACATATACTCGGGAACTCTCTGGAATTCCCTATCTCTCACACATACTCGGGGACTCTCTGGGATTCCCTGTCACTAACACACAATCTGGGACACTCTGGGATTCCCTAGCTCTCACACACTCGGGGACACTCTGGGATTCTCTATCTCTCACACACACTCAGGGCCAATCTGGGATTCTCTCTCACACACTCGGGACATCTCTGGGATCCTTATCTTTCACACACACTCGGGAACTCTCCGGGATTCCCTATCTGTCACACACACTCGGGGACTCTCTGGGATTCCCTATCTCTCACATATACTGGGAACTCTCTGGAATTCCCTATCTCTCACACATACTAGGGGCCTCTCTGGGATTCCCTATCTCTCACACACACTCGGGGACATTATGGGATTCCATATCTCTTACACACACTCGGGGATTCCCTATCTCTCAGACACACTCGGCGACTCTCTGGCATTCCCTATCTCTCACACACACTCGGGGACGCTCTGGGATTCCCTATCTCTCACACACACTCGAGACTCTCTGGGATTCAATCACACACACTCGGGGACACCCTGGGATTCCCTACCACTCACACACACTCGGGGACACTATGGGAATCCCTATCTCTCGCACACACTCGGGGACTCTCTGGGATTCCCTATCTCTCACACACACTCAGGGACACTCTGTGATTCCCTATCTCTCACAAACACTGGGGGACTCTCTGGGATTCTGTATCTCACACACACTCGGGGACTCACTGGGATTCAATCACACACACTCGGGGACACTCTGGGATTCCCTATCTCACACACACTCTCGGGGATTCCCCATCTCTCCCACACACGCGGCGACTCTCTGGGATTCCTTATCTCTCACATATACTCGGGAACTCTCTGGAATTCCCTATCTCTCAGACACACTCGGCGACTCTCTGGGATTCCCTATCTCTCACACACACTCGGGGACATTATGGGATTCCATATCTCTTACACACACTCGGGGATTCCCTTACGCTCGCACACACTCGCGGATTCCGTGTCTCTCAGACACACTCGGGGACTCTCTGGCATTCCCTATCTCTCACACACACTCGGGGACACTCTGGAATTCAATCACACACACTCGGGGACACCCTGGGATTCCCTACCAATAACACACACTCGGGGTCACTATGGGAATCCCTATCTCTCACACACACTCGGTGACTCTCTGGGATTCCCTATTTCTCACACACACTCGGGGACACTCTGGGATTCCCTATCTCTCACACACACTCGGGGACACTCTGGGATTCCCTATCTCTCACATATACACGGGAACGCTCTGGAATTCCCTATCTCTCACATATACTCGGGAACTCTCTGGAATTCCCTATCTCTCACACACACTCGGGGATCCCCGATCTCACACACACACTCGGGCACTCTCTGGGATTCCCTTTCTCTCACATATACTCGGGAACTCTCTGGAATTCCCTATCTCTCACACACACTCGGGGACTCTCTGGGATTCCCTATCTCTCACACACACTCCGGGACACGCCTGGATTCCCTATCTCCATCACACACTCGGGGACTCACTGGGATTCTATCACACACACTCGGGGACACGCTGGGATTCCCTATCTCTCACACGCACTGGGGGACTCTCTGGGATTCTGTATCTCACACACACTCGGGGACTCACTGGGATTCTATCACACACACTCGGAGACACTCTGGGATTCCCTATCTCTCACACACACTCCGGGATTCCCTATCTCTCACACACACTCCGGGATTCCCTATATCGCGCACACACTCAGGGATTCCCTATCTCTCACACACACTCGGGGACTCGCTGGGATTCCCTACCTCTCACACACACTCGGTAGCTCTCTGGGATTCCCTATCTCTCACACACACACTCCGGGATTCCCTATATCGCGCACACACTCGGGGATTCCCTATCTCTCACACACACTCGGGGACTCGCTGGGATTCCCTACCTCTCACACACACTCGGTAGCTCTCTGGGATTCCCTATCTCTCACACACACTCTGGGATTCCCTATCTCTCACACACACTCTGGGATTCACTATCTCTCACCCAGACTCGGGGATTCCCTTAATCTCGCACTCTCTCGGGGATTCCCTATCTCTCACACTCGGGGACTCAATGGGATTCCCTATCTCTCACACACACTCGAGGACACTCTGGGATTCCCTATCTTTCACACACACACTCGGGGACTCTCTAGCATTCCCAATCTCTCACACACTCGGGGACTCTCTGGGATTCCCTATTTCTCACACACACTCGGGGACTCTCTGGGATTCCCTATTTCTCACACACACTCGGGGACACTCTGGGATTCCCTATCTCTCACACACACTCGGGGACTCTCTGGGATTCCCAATCTCTCAGATATACTCGGGAACGCTCTGGAATTCCCTATCTCTCATTATACTCGGGAACTCTCTGGAATTCCCTATCTCTCACACACACTCGGGGAACCCTTATCTCACACACACACTCGGGGACTCTCTGGGATTCCCTATTTCTCACATATACTCGGGAACTCTCTGGAATTCCCTATCTCTCACACATACTCGGGGACTCTCTGGGATTCCCTGTCACTAACACACAATCTGGGACACTCTGGGATTCCCTAGCTCTCACACACTTGGGGACACTCTGGGATTCTCTATCTCTCACACACACTCAGGGCCAATCTGGGATTCTCTCTCACACACTCGGGACATCTCTGGGATCCTTATCTTTCACACACACTCGGGAACTCTCCGGGATTCCCTATCTGTCACACACACTCGGGGACTCTCTGGGATTCCCTATCTCTCACACACACTCGGGGACTCTCTGGGATTCCCAATCTCTCAGATATACTCGGGAACGCTCTGGAATTCCCTATCTCTCATTATACTCGGGAACTCTCTGGAATTCCCTATCTCTCACACACACTCGGGGAACCCCTATCTCACACACACACTCGGGGACTCTCTGGGATTCCCTTTCTCTCACATATACTCGGGAACTCTCTGGAATTCCCTATCTCTCACACACACTCGGGGACTCTCTGGGATTCCCTATCTCTCACACACACTCCGGGACACGCCTGGATTCCCTATCTCCATCACACACTCGGGGACTCACTGGGATTCTATCACACACACTCGGGGACACGCTGGGATTCCCTATCTCTCACACGCACTGGGGGACTCTCTGGGATTCTGTATCTCACACACACTCGGGGACTCACTGGGATTCTATCACACACACTCGGAGACACTCTGGGATTCCCTATCTCTCACACACACTCCGGGATTCCCTATCTCTCACACACACTCCGGGATTCCCTATATCGCGCACACACTCGGGGATTCCCTATCTCTCACACACACTCGGGGACTCGCTGGGATTCCCTACCTCTCACACACACTCGGTAGCTCTCTGGGATTCCCTATCTCTCACACACACACTCCGGGATTCCCTATATCGCGCACACACTCGGGGATTCCCTATCTCTCACACACACTCGGGGACTCGCTGGGATTCCCTACCTCTCACACACACTCGGTAGCTCTCTGGGATTCCCTATCTCTCACACACACTCTGGGATTCCCTATCTCTCACACACACTCTGGGATTCACTATCTCTCACCCAGACTCGGGGATTCCCTTAATCTCGCACTCTCTCGGGGATTCCCTATCTCTCACACTCGGGGACTCAATGGGATTCCCTATCTCTCACACACACTCGGGGACACTCTGTGATTCCCTATCTTTCACACACACACTCGGGGACTCTCTAGCATTCCCAATCTCTCACACACTCGGGGACTCTCTGGGATTCCCTATTTCTCACACACACTCGGGGACTCTCTGGGATTCCCTATTTCTCACACACACTCGGGGACACTCTGGGATTCCCTATCTCTCACACACACTCGGGGACTCTCTGGGATTCCCAATCTCTCAGATATACTCGGGAACGCTCTGGAATTCCCTATCTCTCATTATACTCGGGAACTCTCTGGAATTCCCTATCTCTCACACACACTCGGGGAACCCCTATCTCACACACACACTCGGGGACTCTCTGGGATTCCCTATCTCTCACACACACTCGGGGACTCTCTGGGATTCCCAATCTCTCAGATATACTCGGGAACGCTCTGGAATTCCCTATCTCTCATTATACTCGGGAACTCTCTGGGATTCCCTATTTCTCACACACACTCGGGGACTCTCTGGGATTCCCTATCTCTCACACACACTCGGGGACACTCTGGGATTCCCTATCTTTCACACACACACTCGGGGACTCTCTAGCATTCCCAATCTCTCACACACTCGGGGACTCTCTGGGATTCCCTATTTCTCACACACACTCTGGGACTCTCTGTGATTCCCTATTTCTCACACACACTCGGGGACACTCTGGGATTCCCTATCTCTCACACACACTCGGGGACTCTCTGGGATTCCCAATCTCTCAGATATACTCGGGAACGCTCTGGAATTCCCTATCTCTCATTATACTCGGGAACTCTCTGGAATTCCCTATCTCTCACACACACTCGGGGAACCCCTATCTCACACACACACTCGGGGACTCACTGGGATTCCCTATTTCTCACATATACTCGGGAACTCTCTGGAATTCCCTATCTCTCACACATACTCGGGGACTCTCTGGGATTCCCTGTCACTAACACACAATCTGGGACACTCTGGGATTCCCTAGCTCTCACACACTCGGGGACACTCTGGGATTCTCTATCTCTCACACACACTCAGGGCCAATCTGGGATTCTCTCTCACACACTCGGGACATCTCTGGGATCCTTATCTTTCACACACACTCGGGAACTCTCCGGGATTCCCTATCTGTCACACACACTCGGGGACTCTCTGGGATTCCCTATCCCTCACATATACTCGGGAACTCTCTGGAATTCCCTATCTCTCACACATACTAGGGGCCTCTCTGGGATTCCCTATCTCTCACACACACTCGGGGACATTATGGGATTCCATATCTCTTACACACACTCGGGGATTCCCTATCTCTCAGACACACTCGGCGACTCTCTGGCATTCCCTATCTCTCACACACACTCGGGGACGCTCTGGGATTCCCTATCTCTCACACACACTCGAGACTCTCTGGGATTCAATCACACACACTCGGGGACACCCTGGGATTCCCTACCACTCACACACACTCGGGGTCACTATGGGAATCCCTATCTCTCGCACACACTCGGGGACTCTCTGGGATTCCCTATCTCTCACACACACTCAGGGACACTCTGTGATTCCCTATCTCTCACAAACACTGGGGGACTCTCTGGGATTCTGTATCTCACACACACTCGGGGACTCACTGGGATTCAATCACACACACTCGGGGACACTCTGGGATTCCCTATCTCACACACACTCTCGGGGATTCCCCATCTCTCACACACACGCGGCGACTCTCTGGGATTCCTTATCTCTCACATATACTCGGGAACTCTCTGGAATTCCCTATCTCTCAGACACACTCGGCGACTCTCTGGGATTCCCTATCTCTCACACACACTCGGGGACATTATGGGATTCCATATCTCTTACACACACTCGGGGATTCCCTTACGCTCGCACACACTCGCGGATTCCGTGTCTCTCAGACACACTCGGGGACTCTCTGGCATTCCCTATCTCTCACACACACTCGGGGACACTCTGGAATTCAATCACACACACTCGGGGACACCCTGGGATTCCCTACCAATAACACACACTCGGGGTCACTATGGGAATCCCTATCTCTCACACACACTCGGTGACTCTCTGGGATTCCCTATTTCTCACACACACTCGGGGACACTCTGGGATTCCCTATCTCTCACACACACTCGGGGACACTCTGGGATTCCCTATCTCTCACATATACACGGGAACGCTCTGGAATTCCCTATCTCTCACATATACTCGGGAACTCTCTGGGATTCCCTATCTCTCACACACACTCCGGGACACGCTGGGATTCCCTATCTCCATCACACACTCGGGGACTCACTGGGATTCTATCACACACACTCGGGGACACGCTGGGATTCCCTATCTCTCACACGCACTGGGGGACTCTCTGGGATTCTGTATCTCACACACACTCGGGGACTCACTGGGATTCTATCACACACACTCGGAGACACTCTGGGATTCCCTATCTCTCACACACACTCCGGGATTCCCTATCTCTCACACACACTCCGGGATTCCCTATATCGCGCACACACTCGGGGATTCCCTATCTCTCACACACACTCGGGGACTCGCTGGGATTCCCTACCTCTCACACACACTCGGTAGCTCTCTGGGATTCCCTATCTCTCACACACACACTCCGGGATTCCCTATATCGCGCACACACTCGGGGATTCCCTATCTCTCACACACACTCGGGGACTCGCTGGGATTCCCTACCTCTCACACACACTCGGTAGCTCTCTGGGATTCCCTATCTCTCACACACACACTCCGGGATTCCCTATATCGCGCACACACTCGGGGATTCCCTATCTCTCACACACACTCGGGGACTCGCTGGGATTCCCTATCTCTCACACACACTCTGGGATTCCCTATCTCTCACACACACTCTGGGATTCACTATCTCTCACCCAGACTCGGGGATTCCCTTAATCTCGCACTCTCTCGGGGATTCCCTATCTCTCACACTCGGGGACTCAATGGGATTCCCTATCTCTCACACACACTCGGGGACACTCTGGGATTCCCTATCTTTCACACACACTCGGGGACTCTCTAGCATTCCCAATCTCTCACACACTCGGGGACACTCTGGAATTCAATCACACACACTCGGGGACACCCTGGGATTCCCTACCAATAACACACACTCGGGGTCACTATGGGAATCCCTATCTCTCACACACACTCGGTGACTCTCTGGGATTCCCTATTTCTCACACACACTCGGGGACACTCTGGGATTCCCTATCTCTCACACACACTCGGGGACACTCTGGGATTCCCTATCTCTCACATATACACGGGAACGCTCTGGAATTCCCTATCTCTCACATATACTCGGGAACTCTCTGGAATTCCCTATCTATCACACACACTCGGGGATCCACGATCTCACACACACACTCGGGGACTCTCTGGGATTCCCTATCTCTCACATATACTCGGGAAATCTCTGTAATTCCCTATCTCTCACACACTCAGGGACACTCTGGGATTCCCTAGCTCTCACACACTCGGGGACTCACTGGGATTCTATCACACACACTCGGGGACACGCTGGGATTCCCTATCTCTCACACACACTGGGGGACTCTCTGGGATTCTGTATCTCACACACACTCGGGGTCTCACTGGGATTCTATCACACACACTCGGGGACACTCTGGGATTCCCTATCTCTCACACACACTCTGGGATTCCCTATCTCTCACACACACTCTGGGATTCCCTATCTCTCACACACACTCTGGGATTCATTATCTCTCACCCAGGTTCGGGGATTCCCTATCTCTCACCCAGACTCGAGGAATCCCTTCCTCTCGCACTCTCTCGGGGATTCCCTATCTCTCACACGCGCACAGGGATTCCCTATCTCTCACACACACTCTGGGATTCACTATTTCTCACTCAGGCTCTGGGATTCACTATTTCTCACTCAGGCTCGGGGATTCACTATCTCTCACCCAGAATCGGGGATTCCCTTTCTCTCGCACACACTCGGGGATTCCCTTTCTCTCTCACACACTCTGGGATTCCCTTTCTCTCGCACACACTCTGGGATTCACTATCTCTCTCACACACACGGGGACTCTCTGGGATTCCCTATCTCTCACACACACTCGGGGACTCTCTAGGATACCCAATCTCTCACACACACTCGGGGACTCTCTGGGATTCTATCACACACACTCGGGGACTCTCTGTGTTTCCCTATTTCTCACACACACGCGGGGACTCTCTGGGATTCCCTATTTCTCACACACACTCGGGGACTCTCTGGGATTCCCTATTTCTCACACACACTCGGGGACACTCTGGGATTCCCTATCTCTCACACACACTCGGGGACACTCTGGGATTCCCTATCTCTCACACACACTCGGGAACGCTCTGGGATTCCCTATCTCTCACATATACTCGGGAACTCTCTGGGATTCCCAATCTCTCACACACACTCCGGGACACGCTGGGATTCCCTAGCTCTCACACACTCGGGGACTCACTGGGATTCTATCACGCACACTCGGGGACTTTCTGGGATTCCCTATCTCTCTTACAGACTCGGCGAATCTCTGGGATTCTATCACACACACTCAGGGACACTCTGGGATTCCCTATCTCTCACACACACTGGGGGACTCTCTGGGATTCTGTATCTCGCACACACTCGGGGACTCACTGGGATTCTATCACACACACTCGGGGACTCGCTGAGATTCCCAACTCTCACACACACTCGGTAACTCTCTGGGATTCCCTATCTCTCACACACACTCTGGGATTCCCTATCTCTCACACACACTCGGGGATTCCCTATCTCTCACACACACTCGGGGATTCCCTATCTCTCACACACACTCGGGGATTCACTAATTCTCACTCAGGCTCGGCGATTCACTAACTCTCACCCAGAATCGGGGATTCCCTTTCTCTCGCACACACTCTTGGATTCCCTATCTCTCACACACACTCGGGGACTCAATGGGATTCCCTATCTCTCACGCACACTCGGGAACTCTCTGGGATTCCCTATCTCTCACGCACACTCGGGAACTCTCTGGGATTCCCTATCTCTCTCACACACTCGGGGACACTCTGGGATTCCCTATCTCTCACGCACACTCGGGGACACTCTGGGATTCCCTATCTCTCACACACACTCGGGGACTCTCTAGCATTCCCAATCTCTCACACACACTCGGGGACACTCTGGGATTCCCTATCTCTCAGATATACTCGGGAACGCTCTGGAATTCCCTATCTCTCATTATACTCGGGAACTCTCTGGAATTCCCTATCTCTCACACACACTCGGGGATCCCCTATCTCACACACACACTCGGGGACTCTCTGGGATTCCCTATCTCTCACAAAGACTCGGGAACTCTCTGGAATTCCCTATCTCTCACACATACTCTTGGACTCTCTGGGATTCCCTATCACTCACACACAATCTGGGACACTCTGGGATTCCCTAGCTCTCACACACTCGGGGACTCACTGGGATTCTATCTCACACACTCAGGGACACTCTGGGATTCCCTATCTCTCACACACACTGGGGGACTCTCTGGGATTCTGTATCTCACACACACTCGGGGACTCACTGGGATTCTATCACACACACTCGGGGACACTCTGGGTTTCCATATCTCTCACACGCACTCAGGGATTCCCTATCTCTCACACACACTCGGGGACTCTCTGGGATTCCCTATCTCTCACACACACTTGGTAACTCTCTGGGATTCCCTATATCTCACACACACTCTGGGATTCACTATCTCTCAGCCAGGCTCGGGGATTCACTATCTCTCAGCCCGACTCGGGGATTCCGTTTCTCTCGCACACACTCGGGGACTCTCTGCGATTCCCTATCTCTCACACATGTACTCGGGAACTCTCTGGAATTCCCTATCTCTCACACACACTCGTGGACTCTCTGGGATTCCCTATCTCTCACACACACTCCAGTACACTCTGGGATTCCCTATCTCCATCACACACTCGGGGACTATCTCACACACACCCGGAGACTCACTGGGATTGTATCACACACACTCGGGGACACTCTGGGATACACTATCTCTGACACACACTCGGGGATTCCCTCTCACACACACTTGGGGTTTCCCTATATCTCACACACACTCGGGGAATCCCTATCTCTCACACACACTCAGGGACACTCTGGGATTCAATCACACACACTCGGGGACACTCTGGGATTCCCTATCTCTCACACACACTCTGGGACACTCTGGGATTCCCTATCTCTCACACACACTCGGGGACAGTCTGGGATTCTGTATCTCACACACACTCGGGGACTCTCTGGGAATTTATCACACACTCCGGGACTCTCTGGGATACCCTATCTCTCACACACACTCTGGGATTCCCTATCTTTCACACACACTCTGGGATTCACTATCTCTCACACAGGCTCTGCGATTCACGACCTCTCACCCAGACCCGGGGATTCCCTTTCTCTCGGACAAACTCGGGGATTCCCTTTCTCTCGCACACACTCGGGGGATTCCCTTTCTCTCGCAACACTCTGGGATTCCCTTTCTCTCGCACACACTCTGGGATTCCCTTTCTCTCGCACACACTCTGGGATTCCCTTTCTCTTGCACACACTCTGGGATTCCCTTTCTCTCGCACACACTCGGGGACACTCTGGGATTCCCTTTATCTCACACACACTCAGGGATTCACTATCTCTCACCCAGGCTCTGGGATGCACTATCTCTCAACCAGATTCGGGGATTCCCTTTCTCTCGCACACTCGGGGATTGCCTTTCTCTCGCACACACTCGGTGATTCCCTGTCTCTCAGACACACTCGCGGACTCTCTGGCATTCCCTATCTCTCACACACGCTCGGGGACGCTCTGGCATTCCCTATCTCTCACACACACTCGGGGACGATCTGTGATTCCCTATCTCTCACACACTCAGGGATTCCCTTACGCTCGCACACACTCGCGGATTCCCTATCTCTCACACACACTCGAGACTCTGTGGGATTCAATCACATACACTCGGGGACACCCTGGGATTCCCTACCACTCACACACACTCGGGGTCACTATGCGATTCCCTATCTCTCACACACACTCCAGGACACTCTGGGATTCCCTATCTCACACACACCCGGAGACTCACTGGGATTGTATCACACACACTCGGGGACACTCTGGGATACACTATCTCTGACACACACTCGGGGATTCCCTCTCACACACACTTGGGGTTTCCCTATATCTCACACACACTCCGGGAATCCCTATCTCTCACACACACTCGGGGACACTCTGGGATTCCCTATCTCTCACACACACTCGGGGACACTCTGGGATTCCCTATCTCTCACACACATTCGGGGACTCTCTGGGATTCCCTATCTCTCACACACACTCAGGGCCAATCTGGGATTCTCTCTCACACACTCGGGGAATCTCTGGGGTCCCTATCTCTCAGACACAATCAGGGACTCTCTGGCATTCCCTATCTCTCACACACACTCGGGGACTATCTAGGATTCTATCACACACACTCGGGGACACTCTGGGATTCCCTACCTCTCACACACACTCGGTGACTCTCTGGGATTCCCTACCTCTCACACACACTTGGGGACTCTCTGGGATTCTATCACACACTCCGGGACTCCCTGGGATGCCCTATCAATCTCACATACTCTGGGATTCCCTATCTCTCACACACACACTCAGGGATTCCCTATCTCTCACACACACTCGGGGATTCCCTATCTCTCACACACACTCGGGGATTCCCCCTCTCTCACATATACTCGGGGCCTCTCTGGAATTCCCTATCTCTCACACACACTCCGGGACACTCTGGGGTTCCCTATCTCTCACACACTCTGGGATTCCCTATCTTTCACACACACTCTGGGATTCACTATCTCTCACCCAGGCTCTGCGATTCACGACCTCTCACCCAGACCCGGGGATTCCCTTTCTCTCGGACAAACTCGCTGATTCCCTTTCTCTCGCACACACTCGGGGTATTCCCTTTCTCTCGCAACACTCTGGGATTCCCTTTTTCTCACACACATTCGGGTAAACTCTGGGATTCCCTGTCTCTCGCACACACTCGGGGTATTCCCTTTCTCTCGCAACACTCTGGGATTCCCTATCTCTCACACACACTCGGGGACATTCTGGGATTCCCTATCTCTCACACACACTCGGGGACACTCTGGGGTTCCCTATCTCTCACACACACTCCGGGATTCCCTATATCTCACACACACTCGGGGATTCCCGAAATCTCACACACACTCAGGGACTCTCTGGGATTCTATCACACACATTCGTGGACTCTCTGGGATTCCCAATCTCTCACACACACTCAGGGACTCTCTTGGATTCTATCACACTCACTCCGGGACACTCTGGGATTCCCTATCTCTCAGACACACTCGGGGACTCTCTGGCATTCCCTATCTCTCACACACACTCGGGGACCCTCTGGGATTCCCAATCTCTCACACACACTCGAGGACTCTCTGGCATTCCCAATCTCTCACACACACTCGGGGACTCTCTGGCATTCCCTATCTCTCACACACACTCTGGGACACTCTGGGATTCCCTATCTCTCACACACACTCGGGGACAGTCTGGGATTCTGTATCTCACACACACTCGGGGACTCTCTGGGAATTTATCACACACTCCGGGACTCTCTGGGATACCCTATCTCTCACACACACTCTGGGATTCCCTATCTTTCACACACACTCTGGGATTCACTATCTCTCACCCAGGCTCTGCGATTCACGACCTCTCACCCAGACCCGGGGATTCCCTTTCTCTTGGACAAACTCGGGGATTCCCTTTCTCTCGCACACACTCGGGGGATTCCCTTTCTCTCGCAACACTCTGGGATTCCCTTTCTCTCGCACCCACTCTGGGATTCCCTTTCTCTCGCACACACTCTGGGATTCCCTTTCTCTCACATACATTCGGGGACACTCTGGGATTCCCTATCTCTCACACACACTCGGGGACACTTTGGGATTCCCTATATCTCACACACACACCGGGACACTCTGGGATTCCCTATCTCTCACACACACTCAGGGATTCACTATCTCTCACCCAGGCTCTGGGATTCACTATCGCTCAACCAGACTCGGGGATTCCCTTTCTCTCGCACACTCGGGGATTGCCTTTCTCTCTCACACTCGGGGATTCCCTTTCTCTCGCACACACTCGGGGATTCCCTGTCTCTCAGACACACTCGCGGACTCTCTGTCATTCCCTATCTCTCACACACACTCGAGACTCTGTGGGATTCAATCACATACACTCGGGGACACCCTGGGATTCCCTACCACTCACACACACTCGGGGTCACTATGGGATTCCCTATCTCTCACACACACTCGGGTACTCTCTGGGATTCTCTCACACACACTCGGGGACAGTCTGGGATTCCCTACCTCACACAAACTTGGGGACTCTTTGGGATTCTGTATCTCACACACACTGGGCGACTCTCTGGGATTCTGTATCTCACACACACTCGGCGACTCTCTGGGATTCTGTATCTCTCACACACTCGGGGACTCTCTGGGATACCCTATCAATCTCACATACTCTGGGATTCCCTATCTCTCACACACTCGGGGATTCCCTATCGCTCACACACTCTCGGGGATTCCCTATCTCTCACAAACACTCGGGGACTCTCTGGGATTCCCTCTCTCTCACATATACTCGGGGCCTCTCTGGAATTCACTATCTCTCACACACACTCCGAGACACTCTGGGATTCCCTATCTCTCACACACTCGGGGACTCAGTGGAATTCTATCACACACACTTGGTGACACTCTGGGATTCCCTATCTCACACACACACTCGGGGACACTCTGGGATTCCCTATCTCTCTCACACACTCGGTGACTCTCTGGGATTCTGTATCTCACACACACTCGGGGACGCACTGGGATTCTATCACACACACTCGGGGACACTCTGGGATTCCCTCCCTCTCACACACACTCGGGGATTCCCTATATCTCACACACACTCAGGGACTCTCTAGGATTCTATCACACACACTCGGGGACACTCTGGGATTCCCTATCTCTCACACACTCTCGGGGATTCCCTATCTCTCACACACACTCAGGAATTCCCTATCTCTCTCACAGACTCGGGGACTCTCTGGGATTCCCTACCTCTCACACACACTCGGGAACATTCTGGGTTTCCATATCTCTTACACACACTCGGGGAATCCCTATCTCTCAGACACACTCGGGGACTCTCTGGCATTCCCTATCTCACACACACACTCGGGGACTCTCTCGGATTCACTATCTCTCTCTCACACTCAGGGACTCTCTGTGATTCTATCACACACACTCGGGTACACTCTGGGATTCCCTAACTCTCACATTTTCTCGGAAACTTTCTGGAATTCCCTATCTCTCACACACACTCGGGGACTCTCTGGGATTCCCTATCTCTCACACACACTCCGGGACTCTCTGGGATTCCCTATCTCTCGCACACACGCCGGGACTCTCTGGGATTCCCTATCTCTCGCACACACTTGGGGACACTCTGGGTTTCCCGATCTCTCACACACACTCGGGGACACTCTGGGATTCTGTATCTCACACACACTCGGGGATTCTCTGGGATGTTATCACACACTCCGGGACTCTCTGGGACACCCTATCTCTCACACACACACTGGGATTCCCTATCTCTCACACACACTCTGGGATTCACTATCTCTCACCCAGGCTCTGGGATTCACTATCTCTCACCCAGACCCGGGTATTCCCTTTCTCTCGCTCACACTCGGGGGATTCCCTTTCTCTCGCACAAACTCTGGGATTCCCTTTCTCGCGCACACACTCTGGGATTCCCTTTTTCTCGCACACTCTCTGGGATTCCCTTTTTCTCGCACACTCTCTGGGATTCCCTATCTCTCACACACACTCGGGGACTCTCTGGCATTCCCTATCTCACACACACACTCGGGGACTCTCTCGGATTCACTATCTCTCTCTCACACTCAGGGACTCTCTGTGATTCTATCACACACACTCGGGTACACTCTGGGATTCCCTAACTCTCACATTTTCTCGGAAACTTTCTGGAATTCCCTATCTCTCACACACACTCGGGGACTCTCTGGGATTCCCTATCTCTCACACACACTCCGGGACTCTCTGGGATTCCCTATCTCTCGCACACACGCCGGGACTCTCTGGGATTCCCTATCTCTCGCACACACTTGGGGACACTCTGGGTTTCCCGATCTCTCACACACACTCGGGGACACTCTGGGATTCTGTATCTCACACACACTCGGGGATTCTCTGGGATGTTATCACACACTCCGGGACTCTCTGGGACACCCTATCTCTCACACACACACTGGGATTCCCTATCTCTCACACACACTCTGGGATTCACTATCTCTCACCCAGGCTCTGGGATTCACTATCTCTCACCCAGACCCGGGTATTCCCTTTCTCTCGCTCACACTCGGGGGATTCCCTTTCTCTCGCACAAACTCTGGGATTCCCTTTCTCGCGCACACACTCTGGGATTCCCTTTTTCTCGCACACTCTCTGGGATTCCCTTTTTCTCGCACACTCTCTGGGATTCCCTATCTCTCACACACATTCGGGGTCACTCTGGGATTCCCTATCTCTCACACACATTCGGGGACACTCTGGGATTCCCTATCTCTCACACACACTCGGGGACACTCTGGGATTCCCTATCTCTCACACACACACGGGGATTCACTATCTCTCAACCAGACTCGGGGATTCCCGTTCTCTCGAACATTCGGAGATTCCTTTACGCTCGCACACACTCGGTGATTCCCTGTCTCTCAGATTCCCTGTCTCTCAGACACACTCGCGGACTCTCTAGCATTCCCTATCTCTCACACACACTCGAGACTCTCTGGGATTCAATCACACACACACTCCGGGACACCCTGGGATTCCCTACCACTCACACACACTCGGGGTCACTATGGGATTCCCTATCTCTCACACACACTCGGGGATTCTCTGGGATTCTGTATCTCTCACAAACTCGGGGACTCTCTGTGATTCTATCACACACTCCTGGACTCCCTGGGATACCCTATCTCCCTCACACACTCGGGGATTCCCTATCTCTCACACACACTCTGGGATTCCCTATCTCCCTCACACACTCGGGGATACCCTATATCCCTCACACACTCAGGGATTCCCTATCTCCCTCACACACTCGGGGCTTCCCTATCTCCCTCACACACTCGGGGATTCCCTATCTCCCTCACACACTCGGGGATTCCCTATCTCCCTCACACACTCGGGGATTCCCTATCTCTCACACACTCTCGGGGATTCCCTATCTCTCACACACTCTCGGGGATTCCCTATCTCTCACACACTCTCGGGGACTCTCTGGAATTCCCTATCTCTCACATATACTCGGGAACTCTCTACGATTCCCTATCTCTCACACACACTCCGGGACACTCTGGGATTCCCTATCTCTCACACACACTCGGGGACTCTCTACGATTCCCTATCTCTCACACACACTCCGGGACACTCTGGGTTTCCCTATCTGTCACACACTCGGGGACTCACTGGGATTCTATCACACACACTCGGGTACACTCTGGGATTGCCTATCTCACACACACACTCGGGGACTCTCTCGGATTCACTATCTCTCTCTCACACTCAGGGACTCTCTGTGATTCTATCACACACACTCGGGTACACTCTGGGATTCCCTAACTCTCACATATTCTCGGGAACTTTCTGGAATTCCCTATCTCTCACACACACTCGGGGACTCTCTGGGATTCCCTATCTCTCGCACACACGCCGGGACTCCCTGGGATTCCCTATCTCTCACACACACTTGGGGACACTCTGGTTTTCCCGATCTCTCACACACACTCGGGGACACTCTGGGATTCTGTATCTCACACACACTCGGGGATTCTCTGGGATTTTATCACACACTCCGGGACTCTCTGGGACACCCTATCTCTCTCACACACACTCTGGGATTCCCTATCTCTCACACACACTCAGGGATTCACAATCTCTCACCCAGGCTCTGGGATTCACTATCTCTCACCCAGACCCGGGTATTCCCTTTCTCTCGCTCACACTCGGGGGATTCCCTTCTCTCGCACAAACTCTGGGATTCCCTTTCTCGCGCACACACTCTGGGATTCCCTTTTTCTCGCACACTCTCTGGGATTCCCTTTTTCTCGCACACACTCTGGGATTCCCTTTTTCTCGCACACACTCTGGGATTCCCAATCTCTCACACACACTCAGGGACTCTCTGGGATTCTATCACACAGACTCCGAGACACTCTGGGATTCCCTATCTCTCACACACACTCGGGGATTCACTATCTCTCACCCAGGTTCTGGGATTCACTATCTCTCAACCAGACTCGTGGATTCCCTTTCACTCGCACACTCGGGGATTCCCTTTCTCTCGCACGCACTCGGGGATTCCCTGTCTCTCAGACACACTCGCGGACTCTCTGGCATTCCTTATCTCTTACACACACTCGAGACTCTCTGGGATTCAATCACACACACTCGGGGACACCCTGGGATTCCCTACCACTCATACACACTCGGGGTCACTATGGGATTCCCTATCTATCACACACACTCGGGGCCTCTCTGGGATTTCCTATCTCTCACACACACTCGGGGACTCTCTGGGATTCTATCACACACACTCGGGGACATTCTGGGATTCCCTACCTCTCACACACAAGCTTGGATTCCCTATCTCTCACACTCGGGGACTCTATGGGAGTCCCTATCTCTCATGCACACTCGGGAACTCTCTGGGATTCCCTATCTCTCATGCACACTCGGGGACACTCTGGGAGTCCCTATCAATCACATATACTCGGGAACTCTCTGGAATTCCCTATCTCTCACATATACTCGGGAAATATCTGGAATTCCCTATCTCTCACACACACTCGGGGATTCCCTATCTCTCACACACACTCGGGGATTCCCTATCTCTCACACACACTCTGGGATTCACTATCTCGCACCCAGGCTCTGGGATTCACGATCTCTCAAGAGACTCGGGGATTCCCTTTCTCTCGCACACTCGGGGATTCCCTGCCTCTCAGACACACTCGCGGACTCTTTGGCATTCCCTATCTCTCACACACACTCGGGGACTCTCTGGGATTCCCAATCTCTCACACACACTCGGGGAGTCTCTGGGATTCTATCACACACACTCCGGGACACTCTGGGATTCCCTATCTCTCACACACTATCGGGGACACTCCAGGATTCCCTATCTCTCACACACACTCTGGGATTCCCTATCTCTCACACCCACTCGGCGCCTCTATGGGATTTCCTATCTCTCACGCACACTCGGGAACTCTCTGGGAATCCCTAACTCTCACGCACACTCGGGATCACTCTGGGATTCCCCATCTCTCACACACACTCGGGGATTCGCTATCTCTCACACACACTCGGGTCACTCCAGGATTCCCTATCTCTCTCACACTCTCGGGGACACTCCGGGATTCCGTATCTCTCACGCACACTCGGGGACACTCTGGGATTCCCTATCCCCCTCACACACTCGGGGATTCCCTATCTCTCACACACACCCGGGGACACTCCGGGATTCCCTATCACTCACGCACACTCGGGGACTCTCTAGGATTCCCTCTCTCTCACACACACTCGGGGATTCCCTATCTCTCACACACACTCGAGGAGACTCTGGGATTCCCTATCTCTCTCACACACTCGGGGACAGTCTGGGATTCCCTCTCTCACACACACTCGGGAACTCTGGGATTCCATATCTCTCACACTCACTCGGGGATACTCTGGGATTCCCTATCTCTCACACACTCCCGGGGACACTCCGGGATTCCCTATCTCTCACACACTCTCGGGGACACTCCGGGATTCCCTATCTCTCACACACTCTCGGGGACTCTCTAGGATTCCCTCTCTCTCACACACACTCGGGGATTCCCTATCTCTCACACACACTCGGGGACACTCTGGGATTCCCTATCTCTCACACACACTCGGGGACAGTCTGGGATTCCCTCTCTCACACACACTCGGGAACTCTGGGATTCCATATCTCTCACACTCACTCGGGGATACTCTGGGATTCTGGGATTCCCTATCTCTCACACACTCCCGGGGACACTCCGGGATTCCCTATCTCTCACACACTCTCGGGGACACTCCAGGATTCCCTATCTCTCACACACTCTCGGGGACCCTCCAGGATTCCCTATCTCTCACACATACTCGGGGACACTCTGGGATTCCGAATCTCTTACTCACCCTCGGGGATTCCGTATCTCTCACACACACTCGGGGACTCTCTGGGATTCCTTATCTCTTACACACTCTCGAGGACACTCTGGGATTCCCTATCTCTCACACACTCTCGAGGATACTCTGGGATTCCCTATCTCTCACACACTCTCGAGGACACTCTGGGATTCCCTATCTCTGACACACTCGGGTCACTCAGGGATTCCCTATCTCTGACACACTCGGGGACACTCAGGGATTCCCTATCTCTCACACACACTCGGGGACTCTCTGGGATTCCCTATCTCTCACGCACACTCGGGAACTCTCTGCGAATCCCTAACTCTCACGCACACTCGGGCACACTCTGGGATTCCCTATCTCTCACACACACTCGGGGATTCCCTATCTCTCTCACACACACTCGGTTACACTCCGGGATTCCCTATCTCTCATACACAGTCGGGGACACTCCGGGTTTCCCTATCTCTCACACACTCTCGAGGACACTCTGGGATTCCCTATCGCTCACACACTCTCGAGGATACTCTGCGATTCCCTATCTCTCACACACACTCGGGGACACTCTGGGATTCCCTATCTCTGACACACTCGGGGACATTCTGGGATTCCCTATCTCTCACGCACAGTCGGGAACTCTCTGGGAATCCCTAACACTCACGCACACTTGGGGACATTCTGGGATTCCCTATCTCTCACACACACTCGGGGATTCCCTATCTCTCACACACACTCAGGGCATTCCGGGATTCCCTATATCTCACACACGCTCGGGGACACTCCGGGGTTCCATATCTCACTCACACACTCGGGGATCCCTATCTCTCAGAGCCACTCGGGGACTCTCTGGGATTCCCTATCTCTCAATGTGGGTGAGAGATAGGGAATCCCAGAGAGACACTCGGGGACTCGGGGACTCTCTGGGATTCCCTACCTCTCACCCACATTCTGGGATTCCCTCTCTCTCGCACACACTCGGGGTCTCTCTGGGATTCTCTATCTCTGACACACTCGGGGACACTCTGGGATTCCCTATCTCTCACACACACTCGGGGACTCTCTGGGAATCCCTAACTCTCACGCACACTCGGGGACACTCTGGGATTCCCTATCTCTGACACACTCGGGGACTCTCTGGGAATCCCTCTCTCTCACACTCACTCGGGGACAGTCTGGGATTCCCTTCCTCACACACTCGGGGATTTCCTATCTCTCACACACACTCGGGGACACTCTGGGATTCCCAAACTCTCACTCACCCTCGGGATTCCCTATCTCTCACACACACTCGCGGACAGTCTGGGATTCCCTCTCTCACACACACTCGGGGACTCTACGGGATTCCCTATCACTCACACACACTTGGGGACACTCCGGGATTCTCGATCTCTCACACACTCTCGCGGACACTCCAGGTTTCCCTATCTCTCACACACACTCGGGGACACTTCAGGATTCCCTATCTCTCACACACTCTCGGGGACCCTCCAGGATTCCCTATCTCTCGCACACACTCGGGGACACTCTGGGATTCCCAATCTCTTACTCAACTTCAGGGATTCGATATCTCTCACACACACTCGGGAACTCTCTGTAATTCCCTATCTCTCACACACTCTCCGGGACACTCTGGGATTCCCGATCTCTTACACCCACTCGGCGACTCTCTGGGAATCCCTATCTCTCACGCACACTCGGGAACTCTCTGGGAATCCCTAATTCTGGGATTCCCTCTCTCACATACACTCGGGGATTCCCGATCTCTCACACACACTCGGGGACAATCTGGGATTCCCTATCTCTCACACACTCCCGGGGACACTCCGGGCTTCTCTATATCTCACACACTGTCGGGGACCCTCCGGGATTCCCTATCTCTCACACATACTCGGGGACACTCTGGTATTCCCAATCTCTTTCTCACCCTCGGGGATTCCGTATCTCTCACACACACTCGGGCACTCTCTGGGATTCCCTATCTCTTACACACTCTCGAGGACACTCTGGGATTCGCTATCTCTCACACACTCTCGAGGACATTCTGGGATTCCCTATATCTCACACACTCTCGCGGACACTCTGGGATTCCCTATATCTCACACACTCTCGCGGACACTCTGGGATTCCCTATATCTCACACACTCTCGCGGACACTCTGGGATTCCCTATATCTCACACACTCTCGCGGACACTCTGGGATTCCCTATCTCTCACACACACTCGGGGACACTCTGGGATTCCCTATCTCTGACACATTCGGGGACACTCTGGGATTCCCTATCTCTCACACACACTCGGGGACTCTCTGGGATTCCCTATCTCTCACACACACACGGGGATTCCCTATCTCTCTCACACACACTCGGTGACGCTCCGGGATTCCCTATCTCTCACACACAGTCGTGGACACTCCGGGATTCCCTATCTCTCACACACAGTCGTGGACACTCCGGGATTCCCTATCTCTGAGACACTCCGGGACCCCCTGTGATTCCCCATCTCTGACACACACTCGGGGACACTCCGGGATTCCCTATCATTCACACACACCCGGGGATCCCTATCTCTCAGAGACACTCGGGGACTCTCTGGGATTCCCTATCTCTCACCCACATTCTGGGATTCCCTATCTCTCGCACACACTCGGGGACACTCTGGGATTCCCTATCTCTCAGAGACACTCGGGGACTCTCTGGGATTCCCTATCTCTGACACACTCGGGGACACTCTGGGATTCCCTATCTCTCACGCACAGTCGGGGACTCTCTGGGAATCCCTATCTCTCACGCACACACGGGGACACTCCGGGATTCCCTATCTCTCACACACTCTCGGGGATCCCTATCTCTCCGAGACACTCGCGGACTCTCTGGGATTCCCTATCTCTCACCCACATTCTGGGATTCCCTATCTCTCGCACACACTCGGGGACTCTCTGGGATTCCCTATCTCTCACGCACACTCGGGAACTGTCTGGGAATCCCTAACTCTCGCGCACACTCGGGAACTCTCTGGGAATCCCTAACTCTCACGCACACTCGGGGACACTCTGGGATTCCCTATCTCTCACGCACACTCCGAGATTCCCTATCTCTCACCCACACTCGGGGACACTCGTGGTTGGGGAGAACGGCATTGCATGGGGTTAGGGGAACGGCGTTGCACGGGGATGGATGGAATGTGGATGGGGGAATGGCGATGCACAGGGTTGGAGGAACGGGGTTGTGGGGGGCAGAATGGCATTGCACAGGGTTGGGGGGGTCGGCGACGCACGGGGTTGGGGGAACGGCGTCGCACGGGGTTTGGGGGGGAACGGCGTTGCACGGGGTTTGGGGGGAACGGCGTTGCACGGGGTTGGGGGATGGGGATGGGGGAACGGCGTTGTACGGGGTTGTGGGGAACAGGGTTGGGGGAGCAGCCTTGCACGGTGTTGGCGGGGTGGGGGGACAGGGTTTGGGGAACGGCATTGCACGGGGTTGGAGGGGAACGGTGTTGCACGGGGTTGGGGGACGGGTTTGGGGTAACGACGTTGCACAGTGTTGGGGGATGGGGTTGGGGGAACGGCATTGCACGGGGTTGGGGATACGGCGTTGCACGGGGTTGGGGAGAATAGCATTGCACAGGGTGGGGGGGAAAGCATTGCACGGGGTGGGGGGAAACGGCGTTGCTCGGGGTGGGGCGGAACGGTATTGCACGGGGTGGGGGGGAGACGGGGTTGGGGGCGAACGGAATTGGGGGAGAACAGAGTTGCACGTGGTGGAGGGAACGGCATTACACGGGGTTGGGGGGAACAGGGTTGGGGGAGCAGCCTTGCACGGTGTTGGCGGGACGGGGTTGGGGGCACGCGGTTGCACGGGGTGGGGGGACAGGGTTTGGGGAACGGCATTGCACGGGGTTGGGGGACGGGTTTGGGGGGAATGGCATTGCACGGCGTTGGGGGGAACGGCGTTGCACAGGATTGGGGGAACGCCATTGCACGTGGTTGGGGGAAACGGTGTTGCATGGGGTTGGGGGAACGGCGTTGTACGGGGTTGTGGGGAACAGGGTTGGGGGAGCAGCCTTGCATGGTGTTGGCGGGACGGGGTTGGGGGACGGTTTGGGGGAACGTTGTTGCACAGTGTTGGGGGACGGGGTTGGGGGAACGGCATTGCACGGGGTTGGGGGAACAGCGTTGGACGGGTTTGGGGGGGAATGGAGTTGCACGGAGTTGGGGGATGGGATTGGGGGGATGGCATTGCACGGGGTGGGGGGAAAAGCGTTGCACGGGGTGGGGGGGACGGCATTGAACGGGGTGGGGGGAACTGCGTTTCATGGGGTGGAGGGGACGGCGTTGGGGACGAACAGTGTTGGGGGAGAACAGTATTGCATGTGGTGCGGGGGAATGGCGTTGCATGGGTTTGATGGGACAGAGTTGGGGGGGAGCGGCGTTGCATGGGGTTGGGGGGACAGAGTTGGGGGAACGGCATTGCATGGGGATGGGGGACAGGATGGGGGGGAATGGGTTGGGGGAACGGGTTTGCACGGGATGGGGGGACAGGGTTGGAGGGAACGGCGTTGCACGGGGTTGGGGATGGGGTTTGTGGGAATGGCGTTGCGGGAAAACCGCGTTGCATGGGGTTGGGGGAACGGCGTTGCACGGGGTTGGGGGACAGGGTTGGGAACAGCGTTGCATGGGGTTGATGGGATGGGGTTGGGGGAGCGGGTTTGCACGGGGTGGGGGGACAGGGTTGGGGGGAATGGCGTTGCACGGGGTTGGGGGAAACGGTGTTGGAGGAGGTTGGGGGGGAACTGTGTTGCACACGTTTGGGGGAACGGGGTTGGGGGAACGGCATTGCACAGGATTGGGGGAGCGGTGTCGCACGGGGTTGGGGGGGAACGGCGTCGCACGGTGTTGGAGTGAACGGCGTCGCACGGCGTTGGGGGAATGGCGTGGTATGGGGTTGGGGAGAAGGTGTTGCACGGGGATGGGCGGAATGTGGATGGGGAATAGTGATGCACAGGGTTGGGGGAACGGGGTTGTGGGGGCGGAATGGCATTGCACGGGGTTGTGGGGGCGGAATGGCATTGCACGGGGTTGGGGGGGAACGGCGTCGCACGGGGTTGGGGGGAACGGCGTCGCACGGGGTTGGGGGAACGGCGTCGCACGGGGTTGGGGGGAACGGCGTCGCACGGCGTTGGGGGAATGGCGTGGCATGGGGTTAGGGAGAAGGTGTTGCACGGGGATGGGCGGAATGTGGATGGGGGAATGGTGATGCACAGGGTTGGGGGAACGGGGTTGTGGGGGCGGAATGGCATTGCACGGGGTTGTGGGGGCGGAATGGCATTGCACGGGGTTGGGGGGAACGGCGTCGCACAGGGTTGGGGGAACGGCGTCGCACGGGGTTGGGGGGAACGGCGTCGCACGGGGTTGGGGGAACGGCGTCGAACGGGGTTGGGGGAAACGGCGTCGCACGGGGTTGGGGGGAACGGCGTCGCACGGGGTTGGGGGGAACGGCGTCGCACGGGGTTGGGGGGAACGGCGTCGCACGGGGTTGGGGGGAACGGCGTCGCACGGCGTTGGGGGAATGGCGTGGCATGGGGTTGGGGAGAAGGTGTTGCACGGGGATGGGCGGAATGTGGATGGGGGAATGGTGATGCAAAGGGTTGGGGGAACGGGGTTGTGGGGGCGGAATGGCATTGCACGGGGTTGTGGGGGCGGAATGGCATTGCACGGGGTTGGGGGGGAACGGCGTCGCACGGGGTTGGGGGGAACGGCGTCGCACGGGGTTGGGGGGAACGGCGTCGCACGGGGTTGGGGGAACGGCGTCGAACGGGGTTGGGGGGGAACGGCGTCGCACGGGGTTGGGGGGAACGGCGTCGCACGGGGTTGGGGGGAACGGCGTCGCACGGGGTTGGGGGGAACGGCGTCGCACGGGGTTGGGGGGAACGGCGTCGCACGGGGTTGGGGGGAACGGCGTCGCACGGGGTTGGGGGGAACGGCGTCGCACGGGGTTGGGGGGAACGGCGTCGCACGGGGTTGGGGGGAACGGCGTCGCACGGGGTTGGGGGGAACGGCGTCGCACGGCGTTGGGGGAACGGCGTCGCACGGGATTGGGGGGAACGGCGTCGCACGGGGTTGGGGGGAACGGCGTCGCACGGGGTTGGGGGGAACGGCGTCGCACGGGGTTGGGGGGAACGGCGTCGCACGGGGTTGGGGGGAACGGCGTCGCACGGGGTTGGGGGGAACGGCGTCGCACGGGGTTGGGGGGAACGGCGTCGCACGGGGTTGGGGGGAACGGCGTCGCACGGGGTTGGGGGGAACGGCGTTGCACGGGGTTGGGGGGAACGGTGTCGCACGGGGTTGGGGGGAACGGCGTCGCACGGGGTTGGGGGGAACGGCGTCGCACGGGGTTGGGGGGAACGGCGTCGCACGGGGTTGGCGGGAACGGCGTCGCACGGGGTTGGGGGGAACGGCGTCGCACGGGGTTGGGGGGAACGGCGTCGCACGGGGTTGGGGGGAACGGCGTCGCACGGGGTTGGGGGGAACGGCGTCGCACGGGGTTGGGGGGAACGGCGTCGCACGGTGTTGGGGGGAACGGCGTCGCACGGGGTAGGGGGGAACGGCGTCGCACGGGGTTGGGGGGAACGGCGTCGCACGGGGTTGGGGGAACGGCGTCGCACGGGGTCGGGGGAACGGCGTCGCACGGGGTCGGGGGGAACGGCGTCGCACGGGGTCGGGGGGAACGGCGTTGGGGGAACGGTGTTGCACGGGGTTGGGTGGAACGGCATTGCGCGGGATTGGGGGAACGGCGTTGCGCGGGGTTGGGGGGGAACGGCGTTGCACGGGGTTGGGGGGGAACGGCGTTGCACGGGGTTGGGGGGACGGCATGGCACGGGGTTGGGGGGAACGGCGTTGCACGGGGTTGGGGAGGAGAAACGGCGTTGCACGGGGTTGGGGGGGGAACGGCGTTGCACGGGGTTGGGGGGGAACGGCGTTGCACGGGGTTGGGGGGGAACGGCGTTGCACGGGGTTGGGGGGGAACGGCGTCGCACGGGGTGGGGGGGGAACGGCGTCGCACGGGGTTGGGGGGAACGGCGTCGCACGGGGTTGGGGGGAGAACGGCGTTGCACGGGGTTGGGGGGGAACGGCGTTGCATGGGGTTGGGGGAACGGCGTTGCACGGGGTTGGGGGGGAACGGCGTTGCACGGGGTTGGGGGGGAACGGCGTTGCACGGGGTTGGGGGGGAACGGCGTTGCACGGGGTTGGGGGGAACGGCGTTGCACGGGGTTGGGGGGAGAACGGTGTTGCACGGGATTGGGGGGGAACCGTGTTGCACGGGGTTGGGGGGAACCGTGTTGCACGGGGTTGGGGGGGAACCGTGTTGCACGGGGTTGGGGGGGAACGGCGTTGCACGGGGTTGGGGGGAACGGCGTTGCACGGGGTTGGGGGGAGAACGGTGTTGCACGGGATTGGGGGGGAACGGTGTTGCACGGGGTTGGGGGGGAACGGCGTTGCACGGGGTTGGGGGGGGAACGGTGTTGCACGGGATTAGGGGGGAACGGTGTTGCACGGGGTTGGTGGGGAACGGTGTTGCACGGGGTTGGGGGGGAACGGCGTTGCACGGGGTTGGGGGGAACGGCGTGGCACGGGGTTGGGGGGAATGGCGTCGCACGGGGTTGGGGGGACGGTGTTGCACAGGTATATGGGGAATGTGGTTGGGGGAATGGCGATGCACAGGGTTGGGCAGAGCGGTATTGAATGGGGTTGGGGGGACAGCGTTGCACAGGGTTGGGGGAACAGTGTTGCACGGGGTTGCGGGGATGTGGTTGGAGGGAATGGTGATGCATGGGGTTTGGGGGAACGGCATTGTGGGGGTACGACGTTGCACGGGGTTAGGGGGAACGGCGTTGGGGGAACGGTGTTGCACGGGGTTGGGTGGAACGGCATTGCGCGGGATTGGGGGAACGGCGTTGCGCGGGGTTGGGGGTGAACGGCGTTGCACGGGGTTGGGGGGGAACGGCGTTGCACGGGGTTGGGGGGGAACGGCGTTGCACGGGGTTGGGGGGGAACGGCGTTGCACGGGGTTGGGGGGGAACGGCATGGCTCGGGGTTGGGGGGAACGGCGTTGCACGGGGTTGGGGAGGAGAAACGGCGTTGCACGGGGTTGGGGGGGGAACGGCGTTGCACGGGGTTGGGGGGGAACGGCGTTGCACGGGGTTGGGGGGGAACGGCGTTGCACGGGGTTGGGGGGGAACGGCGTCGCACGGGGTGGGGGGGGAACGGCGTCGCACGGGGTTGGGGGGAACGGCGTCGCACGGGGTTGGGGGGAGAACGGCGTTGCACGGGGTTGGGGGGAGAACGGCGTTGCACGGGGTTGGGGGGGAACGGCGTTGCATGGGGTTGGGGGAACGGCGTTGCACGGGGTTGGGGGGGAACGGCGTTGCACGGGGTTGGGGGGGAACGGCGTTGCACGGGGTTGGGGGGGAACGGCGTTGCACGGGGTTGGGGGGAACGGCGTTGCATGGGGTTGGGGGGAGAACGGTGTTGCACGGGATTGGGGGGAACCGTGTTGCACGGGGTTGGGGGGAACCGTGTTGCACGGGGTTGGGGGGAACCGTGTTGCACGGGGTTGGGGGGGAACCGTGTTGCACGGGGTTGGGGGGGAACGGCGTTGCACGGGGTTGGGGGGAACGGCGTTGCACGGGGTTGGGGGGAGAACGGTGTTGCACGGGATTGGGGGGGAACGGTGTTGCACGGGGTTGGGGGGGAACGGCGTTGCACGGGGTTGGGGGGGGAACGGTGTTGCACGGGATTAGGGGGAACGGTGTTGCACGGGGTTGGTGGGGAACGGTGTTGCACGGGGTTGGGGGGGAACGGTGTTGCACGGGGTTGGGGGGGAACCGTGTTGCACGGGGTTGGGGGGAACGGCGTTGCACGGGGTTGGGGGGATGGAGATGGGGATGGCGTGGGACGGGTATGGGGAGAAACAGCGTTGCACGGGATTGGGGGAACGGCGTTGCATGGGGTTGGGGGGACGGAATTGCACGGGGTTGGGGGGACGGAATTGCACGGGGTTGGGGTGAACGGCGTTGCACAGAGTTGGGGGAAAAGGCGTTGCACTGGGTTGTGGGGGTGGTGTTGCACGGGGTTGAGGGGAACGGGGTTGTGTGGCGGGACACGGCATTGCACAGGGTTGGGGCAACAACGTTGCACGGGGTTGCGGGGACAGTGTTGCACAGGGTTGGGTGGAACGGTGTTGCACGGTGTTGTGGGGACGGCGTTGCACAGGTTTGGGGGATGTGGTTGGTGTAATGGTGATGCACGGGTTTGGGGGGTCGGAGTTGGGGGAATGGTATTGGGGGGTAGGGGGTTGCACGGGGTTTGGGGAACGGCATTGGGAGAACGGCGTTGCACCGGGTTGGGGGAATGGCGTTGCACGGGTTTGGGGGGAACGGCATTGGGGGTACGGCGTTGCACGAGATTGGGGGGGCGAAAGGCGTTGTACGGGGTTGGGGGAAACGGTGTTGCACGGGGTTAGGGGCTCGGGGTTGAGGGGGAACGGCGTAACACGGTTTTGGGGGGATGGGGATGGGGGAACGGCGTGGGATGGGTTTGGGGGGAATTGCGTTGCACGGGGTTGCGGGCGAACGGCGTTGGGGGGAACAGTGTTGCACCGGGTGGGGGGGAACGGTGTTACATGTGGTGGGGGGAAACAGTGTTGTATGGGGTTGGGGGGAACGGCGTCGCACTGGGTTGTGGGGGCGGTGTTGCACGGTGTTGAGGCAATGGCGTTGCACGATGTTGGGTGACAGGCTTGGGAGGAACGGCATTGCACAAGGTTGTGGGGAGGGTTTTACACAGGGTTGGAGGGATGTGGTTGGAGGGAATGGTGATGCACGAGGTTGGGGGGTCGGGGTTGGGGGAACAGCATTGGGGTGTACGGCGTTGCACGGGGTTGGGAGGACGGGGTTGGGGGGACCAGCATTGGGGGGTATGGCACTGCACGGGGTTGGGCGGAACGGCGTTGCACAGGATTGAAGGGAGCGGCATTGCACGGGGTTGGGGTGAACGGTGTTGGGGGGAAACAGTGTTGCACGGGGTTGGGGGGACGGGGTTGGGGGGAACGGCGTTGTACGGGGTTGGGGGACAGGGTTGGGGGGAACGGCGTTGTACGGGGTTGGGGGACAGGGTTGGGGGGAACGGCGTTGTATGGGGTTGGGGGACAGGGTTGGGGGGAACGGCGTTGTACGGGGTTGGGGGACAGGGTTGGGGGAAAGGGGTTGGGGGGAACGGCGTTGAACGGGGTTGGGGGGACGGGATTGGGGAAACGGGGTTGTGGTGGAGGGAATGGCATTGCACAGGGTTGGGGGGACGGCGTTGCACAGTGTTGGGAGGATGGGGTTGGGGGGACCGGCATTGGGGGGTGTTGGGGGGGCCGGGTTGCACGGAGTTGGGGGTGAACGGCGTTGCACGGGGTTGGGGGAACGGCGTTGCACTGGGTTAGGGGGAACGGCGTTGCACGGGGTTGGGGGAACGGCGTTGCACTGGGTTAGGGGGAATGGCATTGCACGGGTTTGGGGGGGGAACGGCGTTTCACGGTGCTGGGGGGAACGGCGTTTCACGGGGTTGGGGGGACGGGGTTGACGGGGAACGGGGTTGCACAGTATTGGGGGGACGGGGTTGGGGGGAACGGGGTTGCGCAGGGTTGGTGGGACAGGGTTGGGGGAACGGCGTTGCACGGGGTTGGGGGACAGGGTTGGGGGGGAACGGCGTTGCACGGGGTTGGGGGACAGGGTTGGGGGGGAACGGCGTTGCACGGGGTTGGGGGAAAGGGTTGGGGGGGAACGGCGTTGCACGGGGTTGGGGGGATGGGATTGGGCGAACGGGGTTGTGGTGGGGGGAACGGCATTGCACGGGTTTGTGGGGGAACAGCGTTTCACGAGGTTGGGGGACGGGGTTGCACGGGGTTGGGGGTGAATGGCGTTTCACGAGGTTGGGGAACGGCGTTGCACTGGGTTAGGGGGAATGGCATTGCACGGGGCTGGGGGGGGAACAGCGTTTCACGGTGCTGGGGGGAACGGCGTTTCACGGGGTTGGGGGGACGGGGTTGAGGGAGAACGGGGTTGGACAGTATTGGGCGGACAGGGTTGGGGGGAACGGGGTTGCGCGGGGTTGGGGGGACAAGGTTGGGGGGAACGGGGTTGCGCGGGGTTGGGGGGACAGGGTTGGGGGAACGGCGTTGCACGGGGTTGGGGGACAGGGTTGGGGGGGACGGCATTGGGGGGAACGGCGTTGCACGGGGTTGGGGGGATGGGATTGGGCGAACCGGGTTGTGGTGGGGGGAACGGCATTGCACGGGTTTGTGGGGGAACGGCATTTCACGAGGTTGGGGGGACGGGGTTGCACGGGGTTGGGGGTGAATGGCGATGCATGGGTTAGGGGGAACGGCGTTGCACTGGGTTGGGGGAACGGCGATGCATGAGTTAGGGGGAACGGCGATGCACGGGTTAGGGGGAACAGCGTTGCACTGGGTTGGGGGGAACGGCGTTGCACTGGGTTGGGGGGAACGGCGTTGCACGGGGTTGTGGGGATGGGGCTGAGGGGGAACAGGGTTGCTCAGTGTTGGGGGACGGGGTTGGGTGGGGACGGGGTTGGGGAGAACAGGTATGGGCGGGGACGGCGTTGCACTGGGTTGGGGGGACGGCGTTGCACGGGGTTGGGGGGGAACGGGGTTGGGGGTAATGGGGTTGCACAGGGTTGGGGGGATGGGGTTGGGTGGGGATGGGGTTGGGGGAACGGTTTTGGGCGGGGACGGCGTTGCACAGGGTTGGGGGAACGGGGTTGGGGGGTCATTGCATGGGGTTGGACGGGGACGGAGTTGGAGGAACGGGGTTGCACAGAGTTGGGGGAATGGGGTTGGGGGAACAGCATTGCACAGTGTTGGGGGACGGGTTTGGGCGGGGATGGCATTGCACGGTGTTGGGCGGGTACAGGGATGGGGGAACGTGGTTGGGGGGGAACGGCGTTGCACGGGATTGGGGTACGGAGTTGGGAGGGCGGCGTTGTGGGGGACGGGGTTGGGGGGACGGTGTCAGACGTGGTTGATGGGAGCAGCGTTGGACGCGGTTGGGGGTGGGTGGGGAGACAGGAGCCCCCTGTAAATTGAGATACATCCCACCCAGCCCCTCAGCGTCCCCTGTACACACTGACACATTCCCCCTCCTCAACCCCCCACCTCGGAGCCCCCTGGAAACACTGACACATTCCCCTCCGCCCACCCCTCTCGGAGCCCCCTGGAAACACTGACACATTCCTCTGGTGTATTAATCCGTTCCTGAAAGTTAGTGTCAACATCCCCACAATCACGCTAAATCAGCTTCTCTCAAGCTCCCACTCACAATGAAAGCAATAGCTCCCTCTACAAATGGGTGAAATGAACAATCCAAATGATACCCTTCCATTTCCTACACCAAAGCAGTGACTACTCTTCAAGCTGACAATCTGGGCCTCCAATGAATCTCTCTGTTCTAGGAATTCACTGAGTAAATATTAAAGAAATATCCATTATGAACCTGACAGACCACTTTTCAGGGATTCCCCCTGAGGGAGAATGTGTATATTGGGTATCTCCTGAATTGTCCCAACTGCTGGAAGTGTTTCTCCATCGAGATCGTCTGATTCAGAGTCCAGAAGCCGGGATGTGTGGAAGGACAGGACTGTGAGAGCTACTGTATACCACATCTGACTGTGTCAGTCACAAAAATAAATCTCTCGGTTTGAATCCTGTCATGGTCAGTGAGGATCAGTAATGGACGTCTGATTCCCTGTCTGGGAGAAAACCTTGCTATTTTGCAAGATCAGCATTTTAAATTGAATATTCCCATGTATCAGAACTGCCTCCAGAGTCAGCGATGAACAATGGACCCTAATTTACACCCAGACATCAATGAGACCCAGAAAGGGTCCTTGCTGTTTCAATAGTGCAATCACAGTGCCACAGCCAAGCAAATGATGGGATTGTTTCTCCCAAAAAAACTTTAGCAACACAGACAGAACGATACCATTTAGCCCCAGGAGCCTGACTGCAGCTTAATAACATTCTTTGTTCTGATTAAAAGATTGTAGGCAGCACGTGGCACAGTGGTTAGAACTGCTGCCTCACAACGCCAGAGACCCGGGTTCATTTGCCGCCTTAGGCGACTGACTGTGCAAACTCCACCCATTCTCCCTGTGTCTGCATGGGTTTCCTCTGGGTGCTTGGGTTTCTTTCCACAGTCACAAAGATGTGCAGGTTAGCTGAATTGGCCATGCTGAATTGGCCGTAGTGTTAGATGTAGGAGAATGGGTCTGGGTGGTTTGCGCTTCGACGGGTCGGTGTGGACTTGTTGGGCCGAAGGGCCTGTTTCCACACTGTAAGTAATCTAATCTAATCAAATGCAAAACATTAACTCTGCTTGTCTCTCTCTACATTAGCTGCCGGTCTGTTTCAAATTTCCAGCAGCCACAGCATTTGTGTTCATTTCAGTAACATCATCGTTAACTTTTCAGAACTCACCCAGTTTCTGCAACATCTTTTGATCCACTTAGTATTGCAAACATTGCAAATTATTCTCTGGAATGTAGTCAGTGATTCCATTCTTGAGGTGGAAATGATCACAGATTCCCAGGTGTTTGAGTGAAGTCATTTCTCCTTATCTCAGTCACTCAGGCTGCTCTCCAGTCCTGAGACTGTGACCCATCGTAGATTCCTATCAGCAGAGACAGCTGCCAACATCAATCCTGCCAATCTCTTTGGTCATAATATCCAATTCAATGAAAACACCTCTTATCACATGCAGTACAGGATATCTGAATCTCACCCACTTATTCAACAATCTCCAGAACCAGGAATAAGTTGGTGCCCCTCTGTTACAAACACTCTGATGGCAACGTGTGCTTCCTTCAGTGAGGAAAACAAATTTGCACCAATCCGGATCTATCTGTCTGCCTGAGGTTCCAATAAGTGCATTGATGGAAATCACATTGGAAAACCAAATCCCTTTCCAGGTGTTTAAATCAATTCATGCAGAATTTACACAGGAAATCTGCATTATTGGGAGCATAATCTTATTAGTGACAGTCTGTTGCACACAGCAACATGATCCTCTCACAAACACACGCTATTGTTTTATGTTGAAATTGAAATATTAAGCTAAAAAGGTTATGTAAACAATCTACTGCTTGTCACTTTAATAAATGAACTTTCTGATAAGGTAATGCTCAAAGTGTTATAAAGTTGAAGGTGTGTACTCTATCTTTAAGAGGAAGAGAACACTCTTCTGAACTGTGTACTGTATATGACTAGCCAGCAAGCCAAAGTGTACTGGGAAAAGAAACAAATGTAACATTTGGCTGTGAAATATAGACCTATGTTGGTTGCTGTTTTGACAAAATTCAAATTTAACCTATCAGTTTAAATTATACCCCAAGATTCTAAAACCCAATTGAGTTTGAATTTATTGTTTTGCCAGCATCAAGCCAATGAGATGATCTGATGGGGGCGTATAAAATGTGGACATTTTAAAAATTGGTCAGAGAGTAACTGCTGTCTGGGAGAGTCAACATCTTGCTCACCAATAAATTAGGAAAGTCTCTCAATCAAAGGGTACCTTTTCATATGAAACATACTCGGAGTAAAAGAAGACAACGACGACCCAGGGAGATCCTCAGCCAGAAGCAGAAAGACACAAAATTCACGAGTCACTGTGTGGGTTCGATATTAAATTGATGTAATTTTAATAAGTGTCTTACTGAAATAACGTATAGTTATAGAGCTGGAGGCAGATAATATGCAGTGAAGAGAAAGGGAGAGCTTAGATTTATGAATAGTTGTTTAATATTCACTTTGAGTTAAAAATAGATTAATGCTATTTTCTTTAAATAGTGGAATGTGTGAGTTTTCTGTCACTCAGACTTTAACAGATTATGTGGGGAGGTGAACTTTTCTGGGTGTTTGGTTTAACTAACAGAGGGGGGTCACCGTCATGTTGTAACAAAAGAAACACGACAAAGAACAGTACAGCACAGGAGCGGGCCCTTCAGTCCAGAATGTTGTGCTGAATGTGACACCAAATTAAACTCATCCTTTCTTCCTATCTTTGTTCCATATCCTTGTATATTCACATGCTCACCCAAAAACCCCTTAAACAACCCTCTCATTTCTGCCTCCTCCACCATCCCTGGCAACATGTTCCAGATTCCGACCACTCTCTGTGGAAAACATATTACCCCTCACATCTCCTTTGAGCTCTCCCCCTCTCACCTTAAATGCACATTCTCTAGTAAAGATATTTCAACTCTGGGTAAAACATTTTGACCAGCAACCTTGTGCATCTCATGGCGCTGCGCTGACTGTCCCTAATTAGGTCATTCTTTACTAAATGCACATAAATCCTATCTGTAAAAATTCTGTCCAAAGCTTCCCAACCACTGAGGCGAGACTCACCAGGCTATAACTTCCTGGATTGTCCCTATTTCCCTTCTTGAAGAGAGGAACACCATAAGCTACTCACCAGTCCTCTGCGACCTTTCCGGTGGCAAGTGAGGACTCAAAAATCATGTTCAAGACCCCAAAAATCTCCTGTCTTGCCTTTCTCAATAACCTGGGGTAGCTACTGTCGGATCCTCGGGATTAATCCACTTTAATGCTGTTCAAGAAATCTAATGCTTCTTTCTCGACCTCAAAAATACCCGATCACATTAGCATACTCCACACAAATCTCATTATCCCCAATATTCTTTTCCTGGGTGAATGCCGATGCAAAGTAATTATTTAGGATCTCGTCCACTTCCACTGACTTCAAGCACAAGTTCCTTCCTTTAGTCTTGACTGGCCCGACTTCTTTCCAAGTTATGTGGAAGCTGTGGAAAGAGTGCAGAGTAGATTTACTAGGATATTGCCTGGTATGAAAGGAAGGTCTTACAAGGAAAGGCTGAGGGAATGGAGGCTGTTTTAGTTGGAAAGAAGAAGGTCGAGAGGTGACTTAATTGCCTGCAACAGTAGTAGAATTGCCGACGCAAATGGCATTTAAATGGGCATTGGACATACATATGGGTAATATTGGAAGGTTGTAGGTTAGATAGGCATCAGATTATTTTCAAAGGTCGGTGCAACATTGAGGGCCAAAAGGCCTGCACTGCGCTGTAACGATCCATGTTCACATCCTCTTGTGGCTAATTATCTCCAGAACGATTTGGGATGCTCTTTAACCTTCCTTGCGAAGGGCATGCCCCTCCTTGCTCTGCTCATTCCCTGTTCAGGTTCCTTCCAGCTTTTGTTTTTTTACGTTCATCACATGCCATGCCCGATTCTAGCTTCCCAAACCTTGCATAGGCTTGTTTTTTCCCCTTTTGACTAAATTCCCAGCCTCCCTTGTTATCCAAGGGGCCTTACATTACCAGCCTTATCCCTCCTCCTTACTGGAACATGCTGGTCGTGAACTCCAATCAGCAAGCCTTTAACTAACTCCCACGTGCCCAATATGGCATTGTCTGATGACAGCTCCTCCCAATTAACACTCCCCAGATCCTGCCTAATACTGACATCATTTGCAATCCCACAATTTAGAAACATCCCATTTATTCGTAGCTGCCTTAAAAAAAACTTACGTTGTGATCACTGTTTCCAAAATGGTCTCCCACTGAAAGGTCAGTCACCTGGCCAGGCTCATTCAGCAATATAAGGTCCACTATGGTCCCTACCCCTCCTTTACACTACTATTTCAAGAAACCCTCTTGGATACACTTAATAAACTCTGCACCGTCTCAGCCTCTTGCTCTAAAGTAGTGCCAGCAAATGGTGGGGAAGTTAAAGACACTTTGAGAACTCTGTTGTTATTGCCTCTGCCGAGACATTCTGCCAAGATATTTGTACCTCGAGGTATTGTTGGCAGATTGAGGGTCCTATAGCATAATCCCATTAACTGCATCCTTCTTATCCACATTGCCTCAGTGGGCGAGCCCCTCCAATATGTCCTGAGTGCAGACATAACATTCACCCGATTGGTAATGCAACTCCTCCACCTCTTTTACCCTCCTCTCCATCTCATCTGAAACAATGAAACCCTGGAATATTGAGCAGCCAGTCCTATCCTTCTCCAAACCAAATCTCTGGAATGGCCACAATATCGGATCTGTGCTCATCTACCTTAACTATGTTGCGCCTTGTGTTGAAATTAACACAATCAGCCCATTCGTACAATGGTGTTCATTTCTCTGTATTTCCTTTCTGATTGACTCGTATACATCTTCCGACCTTCCTTACCCCCCATGTGCTGCCCTGCTGCTGTGATTCCCAGGACCTTGCCATTCTAGGTTAAACCCTTCCCTTGTAGCAGGAACAAGCCTCCCAGTGAGGATATCAGTTCCCCTCTAGTTCAGGTCCCAATTATTCAAGATCCTGAAACTCTTCCCCCTATACCAGCTCTTCAGCCATGCATTCATCTCTGCTATCTTTCAATTCCTTGTCTCACAAGCACATGGGACTGGTGGTAACGCAATGATTACTAGCCTCAAGGTTCTGCTTTTCAGTCGTTCCCTACTTCCTGTGCTTACTCCTCAGGATCTCATCCCTCTTTCTACTCGTGTCGTTGGTAGCAATGACCTCTGGCCTCCCATTCTCCCAATTCAGAATTTCAAGCAAATGCTCAGAGATGTCCTTGACCCAGGCACCAGGGATACAACAGTCTCAGACGCAGCCACAGTAACACCTGTCTATGCCCCCAACTAGTGCTTCTCCTCCCATTTTCGCTCCCTTGGATTTTGCCCGACCTTGGTCTACAGCACAGTCAGTTATAGAGTCATAGAACATAGAACATAGAACATAGAACATAGAAGAATACAGCGCAGTACAGGCCCTTGGGCCCTCGATGTTGCGCCGATCCAAGCCCACCTAAACTACACTAACCCACTATCCTCCATATACCTATCCATAGTCATAGAGTCCTACAGCACAGAGAGAGGCCCTAAGGGCCAGACTGATCCCTGGCAACCATAATGTCCATCTATGGTCACCGCATTTCCCTGCCCATGCCCCATCTCCTTCTAATCCTTTCCTATCCATGTATTTGTCCAAATGCCTTTTAAATGTTGTTAATGTACCTGCCTCAGCCACTTCCACTGACAGCTCATTCCGTATGAGAATCAGCATCTGTGTAAAAAAGTTGCTGCTAACGTTCCCTTTTATTCTTTCCCCTCTAACGTTAAACTGATGCCCTCTAGTCCTCAATTCTTCAACCCTGGGAAAAAGATTGAATGCATTCACCCTATCCATGCCTCTCATGATCATATACATTTCTATAAGATCTCCCTTATGTCTCCTGTCCTCTGAAGAAAAATGTCCCAGCTTGTCCAACCTCTTCCGATAACTCAGGCCATTGAGTATTATAGACCTGGCTACCGCTGTGCTACTCCCCTGAGAAGCTATCCCCAACAATACACCAGCTCTCTCTCCTTAAACATCCCGCATCCAACCCCATCTTTGTCCCCTGTACGATCCTCAGTTTCCTGCTCTTGCTCCAACCCAACCACGCGGACACCCACCTACCTGATGGAACCTGGATGCTTGGACAGGACAAGATCATGGGTGTTTTTAAACGCAATGAATGGAATTCTGAAATTATATTTGGACTGAATGTAATGTAGAGCAGCGTGAAATGGAGGTGGATGACTTACGTGACTTGCTGTAAGGATACTGACAGTAGAATCTGAGGTGATCGTGAGTATATGGAGGTAGAATGTGGGAAACGAGCTGGGACTGTATTGGAGTAGTCATGGTGAGAGAGAACAAATGCTGGATGGAGGGTTTCAGCAGCTGACGGCCTGACACTGAGGTGAACCGTCGGAAACTGTGCAAGTGGCCACCATCTAATAGGACAGAGAAACTGATCCATCGGCCTGAAACTGACTGACCACGTGGCTGTCAATGAATCTAATACAAGTGAATGGAAACATTGCTCAGATTCTGTTTCTGTAACATTCAACACAACCAGGAAATGGAAAGTGAATAATGAGCTGAAAACAAGGCCACTGCTCTGTTAGAGTCAAAATCATTCAATGTTCAGTCACTGAATATTCTCACCTGCAGAAAGGAATCTCCCAGAATCACAGCAGAAGGAGAAAACAAACTTGGCAGAGACAGAATCAAGCCACCGCCTGCATCACAACAGCTCAGAACAAAGAGGCTGAATTCTCAATCAACTGACAAGCAATACAGATACTTTCAGAGTTACAGATCGAGTTCAGAATTATTCAGGAAACAGACTTACCAGATACATTGGGAGGTGGTGTGTGCCAGAAATCCATGAAATAGCTTTGTGATGTGCCGTTTTTTCGTTGAGAAATGATTCTTTGTTTTCGCTAAGAAGAGCAGATGCATAGTTCACTGATTATTAGATTTACAGACAAAGGAAACCTGATCAAGGACTCACAGGTCAATTACACTGTTAGTGACAGTCCATCGCACACAACAACAGCCTGTTACACAGAGAACAGAACAGATTCTAGTTTAACAGAGACACTCTCACAATGAACATCTGCTGCTTTAATAAAAATGTTACCTGTTTGAAGAAAAGGAACATATCAACAATACAGCGAGACTTTTAAACTGCCCAATGTAACTGTGGAGTTTTTACCCAATTCAGTGATCACTGTTTCTATGTATTTTGAAGCTATTTTGAGCAGGGTATCTACCGTGGGTCAGTGTGGACTTGCTGGACTAAGGGCCTGTTTCCACACTGGAGGGATACTATTCAATATAATTATCAACCTGTCCCACAGCAGGATGGGTAAGGCTCGAGGGGAGTCTGAACTGGGGAGGGGTTGTGTCCCACAGCTGGATGGGTAAGGCCCGAGGGGATCTGTACTGGGGAGGGGTTGTGTCCCACAGCAGGATGGGAAAGGCCCGAGGGGAGTCTGTACCGGGGAGGGGTTGTGTCCCACAGCAGGATGGGTAAGGCCCGAGGGGATCTGTACTGGGGAGGGGTTGTGTCCCACAGCAGGATGGGAAAGGCCCGAGGGGAGTCTGTACCGGGCAGGGGTTGTGTCCCACAGCAGGATGGGTAAGGCCCGAGGGGAGTCTGAACTGGGGAGGGGTTGTGTCCCACAGCAGGATGGGTAAGGCCCGAGGGGAGTCTGTACCGGGCAGGGGTTGTGTCCCACAGCAGGATGGGAAAGGCCCGAGGGGAGTCTGTACCGGGGAGGGGTTGTGTCCCACAGCAGGATGGGTAAGGCCCGAGGGGAGTCTGAACTGGGGAGGGGTTGTGTCCCACAGCTGGATGGGTAAGGCTCGAGGGGAGTCTGAACTGGGGAGGGGTTGTGTCCCACAGCTGGATGGGGAAGGCTCGAGGGGAGTCTGTACCGGGGAGGGGTTGTGTCCCACAGCTGGATGGGGAAGGCTCGAGGGGAGTCTGTACCGGGCAGGGGTTGTGTCCCACAGCAGGATGGGAAAAGCCCGAGGGGAGTCTGTACCGGGCAGGGGTTGTGTTCCACAGCAGGATGGATAAGGCTCGAGGGGAGTCTGAACTGGGGAGGGGTTGTGTCCCACAGCTGGATGGGAAAAGCCCGAGGGGAGTCTGTACCGGGCAGGGGTTGTGTCCCACAGCAGGATGGGTAAGGCTCGAGGGGAGTCTGAACTGGGGAGGGGTTGTGTCCCACAGCTGGATGGGGAAGGCTCGAGGAGAGTCTGACCTGGGGAGGGGTTGTGTTCCACAGCAGGATGGATAAGGCTCGAGGGGAGTCTGAACTGGGGAGGGCTTGTGTCCCACAGCAGGATGGATAAGGCTCGAGGGGAGTCTGAACTGGGGAGGGGTTGTGTCCCACAGCAGGATGGTTAAGGCCAGTCAAGAGTCTATACTGGGGAGCGGTTGTGTCCCACGGCAGGAAGGGTGAGGCCCGAGGGTACTCTGTACCAGGGAAGGTATGCGACCCAAAGCAGGACAGGTAAGCCTCAAGGGTAGACTGTACTGAGGAGGGGTTGTGTCCCACAGCCAGACGGTTAAGGCCCGAGGAGAGTCTGCACCAGGGAGAGGTTGTGTCTCACAGCAGGATGGGTAAGGCTCGAGGGGAGTCTGTTCCTCAGAGGGGTTGTATCCCACAGCAAGACGGTTAAGGCCAGAGAGTAATCTGTACTGGGGAGGGTATGCGTCCCAAATTAGGATGGGTAAGCCTCAAGGGTAGACTGTACCAGGGAGGAGTTCGGTCCCACAGCAAGATGCGTAAGGCCTGTGGACAGTCTGTACTGGGGATGGAATGTGTTGCACAGCAGGATGGGTAAGGCCAGAGGGAAAACTGTACCCAAGTGGGGTTGTGTCCAACAGCAGGGTGGGCAAGGCTCAAGATTAGACTTTCCCAGGGAGGAGTTCAGTCCCACAGCAGGATGGGTAAAGCCTAAGGGGAGTCTGTACCAGGGAGGTGTTGTGTCCCACAGCAGAATGGGTAAGGCCCGAAGGGAGTCTGTACCGCGGAGGGGTTCAGTCCCACAGCAGAATGGGTAAGGCCCGAGGGCCATCTGTACCGGTGAGGGATTGTGTCCCACAGCAGGATGGGTAATTAGATTAGATTACATTACAGTGTGGAAACAGGCCCTTCGGCCCAACAAGTCCACACCGACCCGCCGAAGCGCAACCCACCCATACCCCTACATTTACCCCTTACCTAACACTACGGGCAATTTAGCATGGCCAATTCACCTGACCTGCACATCTTTGGACTGTGGGAGGAAACCGGAGCACTCGCAGGAAACCCACACAGACACGGGGAGAACGTGCAAACTCCACACCGTCAGTCGCCTGAGGCGGGAATTGAACCCGGGTCTCTGTCGCTGTGAGGCAGCTGTGCTAACCACTGTGCCACCATGCCACCCACAAATGTCCGAGGGAAGTCTGTACCGGGGAGGGTTTGTGTCCCACAGCAGAATGGGTAAGGCCTGAGGAGTGACCGAGAGCAAAGATTTACTTAGGGAGCTGAGGGGCAACATTTTCCACAGAGGACGGTTCATATACAGAATGGACTGCCAGTGGCACATGGGAGAAACAAGAACAATTACAACATGGAAAAGACATTTGGGCAGGAACATGGAGGGGAGAAAGTTTGAAGGGCCATGGGCCAAACGCAGGGAAATGCAACTCATTCAGTTCAGGAAACCTGGCCAGCATTGGTGACTTCGGACAGAGAGTCATGCAGCACAGAAACAGACCCTAAGTCTTGCGTTATTGGGGGAGTGGACTCTCGTGACAAGGCATGTTGTCGAGACTGAAGTAAGTTACAGAGATATGGATGGTCGTCTGGACTGGAGCAGGTTCAAACGTATGAAGTGATTGGTGAGAGGGGAGGAAAGTACAGAGATAGGAACTATTTTTAGCATTAGAATGACTGATCCACATGACAAGCCATAGATACAGTGTGGGAGAGGGAACACAGAATGGAACATTCCCAGACAGCATTCCCACCCTCTCGTGGAAGGCCTGCTTTCCCCTCTTTTGTACTGATGCTCACTAAGACAGCACAGGCTTGGATTGATAACTGTGACACTCCCGATGTTGTCTTAGTACAACAAAACTTGCAGTAAAGGCGGTGACCGAACCTGGGGTGTGTCTGTATTGTGCTCCCCTTCCAGCACTATAGCTATGTCATGTCCTGTTAACTGATGTTTGGAGCCCTCTCATTGCTCTCTGCACTATGAGTGATCTTACCTCACTGCAGGATTTATTGAAGGCTCCAGATCTCCCTGCCCTGTGTCTCTCTGGCTGACAAACCATCTTCAATGAGGGATGGATTAGACACCCAGCAGCTGGGAAGTCTATTAGGTCAGGACCTTCCTGAGTACCTACAGACAGATAAACAGAATTGGAAATTAGAATGATGCAGTGATGGCTTCACATGTCAAATGGCACTGAGTCCGACAGAAATCTGGAACACCCCAGTCTCCATCGTTTATCTGGAGTGGAGAATTCTGTTTGCTCAGGATCTGGAGTAGCTGCAAGAGCGAGGGACACTGACAGAGGCAACAATTCGACCCACACAGTGAGGGATACCACATGGAGAGTTACTAAGTAATATCACCAGAGTGCAAGATCAAACAATTGTGCAGGAAGAAAGGGTTTTGATTCTTGTTGCACTGGGATGCGCAACTTGTGAGCAGGCGAAGTGATGGCCTATTGGCATTATTGTGGAACAATTTATCCAGAAACTCAGCAAGTGTGCTCTGGACACAGGTTCAAATCCCACCATTGCAAATGATTGAATGTGAATGAAATGCTTCAAAAAAGATGTAACTAAAAACCTGTGAGTATTAAACAATTGCTGATGTTAAGAAAAATCCACCGGGTGCATTCATGTCTTTAGTGAAGTAATCTAAGGTGGGTCTTTCCTCCAATTGTCCTCGACCCCAATAGCCCCGCCCACCTGCACATTGACCTTCTCAAGATGGCGGCTGTGAGGCCCGCACTCCCTCTTCCCTCAAACAAATGGCGGCCGTCACCCTGGGCCGCTTTCCCGACAGAGACCACCATCTCCTTATCAGGGCCTGGAGAGTCTTTTTCGGGTTTTTTCACCTATATCTGCGTCTTGTGAATTCTCTCCGCTCCTTTCTCCCAGTGAGTCTCCCACACGCCACTCTCTGAAGCCGAGCGTAGCCACACCCGGAGAAAGCTGCTCCAAGTCTCGCCGTGTCCTGGTTAATGTGACACTGCGCATGCCCTTCATAGAAACCAAACTGCGCGTGCGTCGGAGGTTATCAGTGAGTTTATAGAGAATATTCATAACTGCATAGAATCACGGGAGAAATATGAGACATTAGCAATTGCTCTGTCGAGTTACAGTCATTGAGATGGTTCATATCCAAATAGATTTTTCCATCCAACTTAATCATACCGGCCAGGTATGTAAATTTCCAATCATTCTGGGAATTTGAAAATAAGTTTGTTACTCGAGTTGTGTAAATCGATTGGAAATATGTACATTGTCAGATTTACATCTTAACTATGTTGTCAGATTTACATCTTAACGATTTCTTTAAAACCTCACATTGTTTTATGAGAGGGGATAATACTCCACTATGTCGTGAGAATGATCAATCCTGCAAAACAGTTTACTTTCTGACCAATGCTGAAGCGTTCACTCCCGAGAATGTATTGGTCCCGCTCCTCACTCACTCTGTTTGGAGGACCGGACACTGCTCTGTCCTCCAGTTCCGCCCCTTCCTCCCAATTGCAGTGTTGATTGTGGCGCGACTCAGCAGCTAAGCAACAGAAACATTAAGGGACAAGGGAATAAGTGAGAATCTGGATAAAGTAGACTGGAAACAAAAATTTTATGGTGGGAAGTTGATGAGCAGTGGAAGAGTTTCAAAGACATTTTACAAAGGTCTATTCCAGTGAAATGGAAGGACTGTATGAAAAGGCATACTCAGCAATGGGTATCTGAGGAAAGTGATCAAATTAGACCATAAGACATAAGACATAGGAGTGGAAGTAAGGCCATTCGGCCCATCAAGTCAACTCCGCCATTTAATTATGGCTGATGGGCATTTCAACTTCACTTACCCACATTCTCCCCGTAGCTCTTAATTCCTTGTGACATCAAGAATTTATCAATCTCTGCCTTGAAGACATTTAGCGTCCCAGCCTCCACTGCACTCCATGGCAATGAATTCCACCGGCCCCACGCTCTGGCTGAAGAAATGTTTCCGCATTTCTGTTCTGAATTTATCCCCTCTAATTCTAAGGCAGTGCCCACCGGTCCTAGTCTCCTCACCTAACGGAAACAATTTCCAAGTGTCCACCCTTTCCAAGCCATGTATTATCTTGTAAGTTTCTATTAGATCTCCCTTAATCTTCTAAACTCCAATGAATACAATCCCAGGATCCTCAGCTATTCCTCATATGTTAGACCTACCATTCCAGGGATCATTCATGTGAATCTCCGCTGGACACGCTCTCGTGCCAGTATGCCCTTCCTGAGGTGTGGGGATCAAAACTGGACACAGTACTCCAAATGGGTCCTAACCAGAGCTTTTTAAAGTCCCAGTAGCACATCGCTGTTTTTATATTCCAACCCTCTTGAGATAAATGACAACATCGCATTCGCTTTCTTAATCACGGATTCAACCTGCATGTTTACCTTGAGAGAATCCTCGACTAGCACTCCCAGATCCCTTTGTACTTTGGCTTTATGAATTTTCTCACCGTTTAGAAAGTAGTCCATGTTTGTATTCATTTTTCCAAAGTGCAAGACCTCGCATTTGCTCACGTTGAATTCCATCAGCCATTTCCTGGACCACTCTCCCAAACAGTCTAGATCCTTCTGCAGCCTCCCCACTTCCTTAGTACTACTTGCCTGTCCACCTAACTTCGTATCATCAGCAAACTTCGTTGGAATGCCCCCATCCCTTCATCCAGATCATTAATATATCATGTGACCATGCAGGTAACCATGCCTGGGATCCAATCAACAACAAGTCCAGCAGTAACTTTAGTGCAATTGCCGAATGGGCAGACTGTTCAAGTCCAAGTCGTTATCCAAGCAGCTCAGTCCTCAGTCACGCAGTCCCCTCAAGTTCAGACTGCTCAGATTTCTACTATACTTTAAAATGAAGACTCCCAGGAATCTGTGGATAGCACGACTGACTCTCAGAAACGTAGAGAAATTCTATCGAGACGGCCTTCATACAGGAAAATCCTGAATGAACTTTCTTCTGATCCCCCCAGTGTGCCAAGAAATCGATGAGGAGAAATCAGAAGAAGAGACTGTCTCAACCATTACTACAACGATGATGCAGACACCCATCTATCAGATTAGCAGTGGACAATACATTGCTATGACACAGGGGGAAGCAATTCAGCTGGCCATCAATGGTACAGATTAAATGCAAGGACTCCACACATGAACAATGACCAATACAGCGACAGCCAAGGTTGGAGCAGCCATTATACAGTATGCACAGAGCCCTGATGGACCGCAAATCTTTGTGCCAGGCAGCCAAATGCTTGTTCAAGGTGCTGCTGGAGATGTCCAAACCTATCAGATCTGTAGAACTCCTAACTCCACTGCTGACCAGGGAATGGTTATGGCATCTTCACCAGTCCTGCAAAGCCAGCCCCAGAATGCTGAAGAAACCACTCGTAAACGTGAGGTCCGCCTCATGAGAAACAGGGAAGCAGCTCGAGAGTACCATCGCAAGAAGACATAGTATGTGAAATGCTTGGAGAATTGGGTTGCTGTTCTGGAAAATCAAGTTGAAAGAGAAGTCGGACAAAGTGGCCAAAAACAGCATGAAAGTAGAACTGGGAAAATGTTAAAGGTCAACCGAAAGCCACAGGAGCTATTAAGAAAAGTAATATAGAACATGAGAAAAATAAACTAGCACAGATTACAAAGACAGAAAGGAAAAGTTTATATAAATATATATAACGAGAAAAGAATGGCTAAAGTAAATGTTGGTCCTTTGGAAAATGAGAAGAAGCATTTAGTTATGGGATATCACAGTGGAGGATACTAATATCTTTCCAGTAACTAGCAAAGAGACAAAGGTAGGTGAGGATTTGGAAACTATCATTATTACAGAACAGCTAGCTTTAGACTGTTTTGAGGTAATTGAGCTAACGATAGAATAGTCTCCTCACCTTGATGGAATGCATTCCAGGGTACTAAAAGAGATGCTAGGAAAAATAGCAAATTCACTGGCAGTAATTTTCCAAAATTCACTGGAGCCTGTGGCAGTCCCAGCAGACTGCAAAACAGCAAAAGTGATACCAATGTTTTTAAAAGGAGGTAGACAAAAAGTGGGGAATTATGTACCAGTTACTTTATTCTCTGTAGTGGAAAAGATGCTTGGGTCTATTATCAAGGAAGAAATAATAGAGAATCTCGATAGAAATTGTCCCATTGTACAGACACAGCATGAGGGGCAGGTCATGCTTGACCAATCTTTTTGAATTCTATGAAGACTTTTCAAGCAAGGTAGACAACGGGGACCCAGTGGATGCGGTGTACCTGGATTGCCAAAAGACCATCAACAAGGTGCTGTGCAAGAGGCTGTTGCATAATATAAGGGTGCATGGCGTTACTGGCAGAGTATTAGCATGGATAGAAGATTGGTTGACTAATAGGAAGCAAAGTGTGGGGATAAATGAGCATTATTCTGGCTGGCAATCATTGACAATTAGTGTGCCTCAGGGATCGGTGTTGTGACTGCAATTATTTACAACTGATACAGATGATTTGGAGTTGGAACCACATGTAGGGTGTCAACGTTTGCATGTGACACTAAGATGATTAGCGGAACAAAGTGAGCGGAGGACTGTGAAACTTTGCAGAGGAACATTTCAACATGGAGTGAGTGGGTAATGGTCTGTAAAATGAAATAGAATGTTTGTAAATATAAAGTTTATACTCTTTGGTTGTAGTAACATTAAAAAAAATCACTTGAATGTTAAAAAGTTGCATTATTTGCTCTGCAGAGTGACCTAAGCATCCTTCTACATGAAGGTTGGTCACCAGATACAATAATCAGTTCAGAAAGCAAATGGAATTTTGTCCTTCATTGCTGAAGGGATTGTGTTTAAAAGCAGAGGTTTTGTTTCAGCTGTATTTGGGTGTTGGCGTACTGCATGTAGTTTTTGTCTCCTTACTTGAGAAAGGATGTACTGGCACAAGAGGGGGTGCAGAGGAGGTTAACTAGGTTGATTCCAGAGTTGACAGGTTCGGCTTAACAGAGACTGAGTAGATTGGGATTATATTCATTGGAATTCAGAAGAATGAAAACATATAAAATAATGAATGGAATGGATAAAATAGAAGTAGAGAGCTGTTTCCATTGGCAGGTGAAGCTAGGACAAGAGGGCATCACCGCAAGACTAGAGGCAGCAAATTTAAGACTGAATTGACAAGGAACTCCTTGACCTCTATGGAATTCACTGCCCAGGGAAGTAGTTGGTGCTCGTTCAGAAAACGTTTTTAAAACTAGGTTAGATTTTTAAAAATGTAATTAATTAATGAACACGGCGAGAACGTGGGTAAATGGTTCTGTGTCCACGAAATGATCAGCCATGATCTTATTGAATGACAGAGCAGGCTCGAAGGGCAGGACGGCCTTCTACTGTTCCTAGATCTTAGGTTATACATCACCCCCCCCCCCCCCCTCATTCGTGACTTGGAGGTGTTGGTGTTGGTGTTGGATTGGGATGGACAAAAGTAAAATTCACAGAACACCAGGCTATTGGTCAACAGGATTATTTGGAAGCACTAGGTTTGCTGCTTCTTCATCAGGGGGTTTTGAGATGCTGTTGTCATTTCTGTAACTCATGAACAGCAACAAAAGCCACGAAGCAATCCGCATGCTCCAGCCAACAATGCGCCCCGGGTGATTGATGTCAGCGGCGGACCAATGGAAAGGCAGGGACAGAGCTGGAGGACCTGGCGCACAGTTGGTCCTCCGACCAATGAGGGTGAATGAGGGGCGGGACTAGACTAGACCACTTGATCATCCTCGCGGTCTGTTCGGGATGTGTGGATGGAGAGCTGTTGGTAAAGATAGAAATAAACAGCAGGAAGCGGGAGGGAAATGGTGTCGGTATGGGTTGAGAGGGTTTACAGACATTTGGTGCACATCGAAAATACAAATTTGAAACTCAGTCCCGTTTTTGCAGTAAACGGGAAAATGCCTCATCCAGCGATTGATTCGAGTAAGCACCACCATCTTTATTCGGGGCAACGATTCACTGGACCCGTGCAGCCGCCAGCTTTGTTGGGGGCAAAGTTCAGCGGGACGCATGTGCAGCCCTCTCTGGTAGGGAGTCACAGGGCAGGATTTGCACAGAGCATATTCACACCCAGAGAAATGGATTTTTTTTTCTGGATTTGTTTTTTCATTCATTTAAATGATTTGGATGTGAATAGAGGCGGTACAGTTAGTAAGTTTGCAGGTGACACCAAAATTGGAGGTATTGTGGACAGTGATAAAGGGTATCTCAAAGTACAATGGGATATTGATCGAATGGAACAATGGGCTGGGGAGTGGCAGATAGGGTTTAATTTAGGTAAATGTGAGGTGCTGCATTTTAGAAAAGCAAATCAGAGCAGGACTCACACACTGAATTGTAAGATCTTGGAAAATCTTGTGAACAAAGAGACCTTGGAATGTAGGTTCATATTTCCTTGAAAGTAGAGTTGCAGGTAGATACGACAGTGAAGAAGGCATTTGGTATGCTTCCCCTTATTGGTCAGAGCATTGGGTAAAGGAGCTGGACAGGTCATTGGTTAGGTCACTTTTGGAATATTATGTGTAGTTCTGGTCTCCCTCCCATCAGAAGGAGGCACTGAAACTTGAAAGGTTTGAGAATAGATTTTCAAGGATGTTGCCAGTGTTGGAGGATATGAGTTGCGGGGAGAGGCATAATAGGCTGGGGCCATTTTCCCTGCAGTGTCATAGGCTGAGGTGTGATGTTATAGAGGCTTATAAAAATCGTGAGGGACATTGATAGCGTAAGTAGACAAGGGTTGGTAGACCCCAGAACTAGAGGATATAGGTTTAGGGTGGGGTGGGAAATTCAAAAGGAGCCTAAAGGGCAACTAAAATTGTAACATTTCAAAGGCATTTGAATAGGAAGGGTTCAGAGGGATGTTGGCCAAGTGCTGGAAAATGGGAATACATTAGGTTAGAATATCTGGTTGGCAAAGATGGGTTGGACCAAAAAGTCTATTTCTGTGCTAGACATCTGACTGTGGGATCATAAAAGTGAACATTGCTCTGATTCATCTCTGGGCTCCTTGATGTCCACTTGTTTGTTATCTAGCTTTCTCAGTCTCTCGTGTGTATTTTTGCTCTGTGTAGTATTTTACTATTCCGTTCACAGTCCTCTTTGTAAATGAATTGTCCACTGCTGCCTGGCTCCTGACCATATACTCTATTATCAGGTTATTTTTTCCACAATATCTTTGACGGTCAAGAGTTCTTTTTTTTCCAATAAGTGAGTGGTTTTTACCTTCCATTTCTGACAGTCAAATTCTGCACCATTTTCATTCCCCCATAAATCATATTGCACTCCCTGAAACATGATGTGTATTTCTCCTTCCACAGATACCAGTGATCAAGGCCAAAGCTCTGTTGCCTGTTGAGAAGGTGATGTTTGACTTCCTTGTACTGCTGCAGTTGGTATGGTGAAGGTGTTCCCACAACGTGGTTGGGTAGGAGACATTACAGATTATGCACTCAGAGATAGTGAAGCGTAGAAGATATCTGTATAAATCAACACATTTTTAATTTCACAAAATATTGAGAACTTTTGACATAAGGCTACAGATGGAGAATATTATGTCCGGTGACCAAACCTTTGCGAAATAAGCAATTTTTCAGGAATGACTTATAGGAAGAAAGCAGATCTTAGAGGGTGGGAATTCCAGACCGTGTTGCCTTGGAATCTGTAGAAACAGTCACACAGCTGAACTCAAAAATAAACATATCATTGGGAGTCTAAACTGAAATGAGTTATTGAGATGTGAAAGTGTGTCTGGTGCATGGAGATAGGAATGATTACAGTCAGGAATTAAGTCAAGGATGTGAAAGTAAATTGCTGTTGCTTATAAATGGGAGCCTTTTTGATGGATCAGCAAGTTCTGGTACAAGTGAACACTTGGGCAGTAGAGTTTTCAATATTCTGGAGATTATAGGGAGGGTGATTGTGGGATGCTGGCCAGGAGTTGGTTTAGATAATGAAATCTAGAGTTCATAAAATGAATGAATGAGAATTTCATTAAATTAGCTGAGACTGTGGTGAGGTCAGATGATATCACTGAAGTCGAAATAGTGGTCTTGGAGTGGGACGGGCTGTTACCTTCAGCTGTTTGTCAGTTTGTGAATCAAGTCTGTAACAAGCTCAGAAGCTGATTGGCCTTGCAAGAACCCAAACTGGGCGTCACTGAGCAGGTTATTGTGAGCATGTGCTTGACAGCACTATCGATGACAACGTCTATCACTTCACTGCTGAGCGAGTGTGGACCGATGGAGGGAAATTGGCTGGGTTGGATGTGTCCTGCGGTTTTGTGTTGAACAACACTGGGAAACATTTCCCAATATCGGTAGATGCCAGTGCTGGAGCAGTACTTGTCTTGGTGGGCAGCAAGTTCTGGAGAAGAAAGTGAGGACTGCAGATGCTGGAGATCAGAGCTGAAAATGTGTAGCTGGAAAAACGCAGCAGGTCAGGCAGCATTCAGAAACTCATTCCTGAAGAAAGTCTCATGCCCGAAACGTCAATTCTTCTGCTCCTTGGATGCTGCCTGACCTGCCTGCGCTTTTCCAGCAACACATTTTCAGCAAGTTCTGGAGCACAGCTATCAGTATATATTGCCACAATGCTAGCAGGGCCCATAGCCTTTACACTACTTGTCCATTTCTTGATCTGATTTGAAATGGGTTTTCAACCAATTCGATTCACATCTGTGATGTCATGGACAAATGGAGAAGCCTCATCCACTTGGCACTGCTGGCTGAAAATTGCTGAAAATGCTGTCGTCTTATCTGTTGTATGAATGTGTGAGGCTCCTCCATCATTAAGGGTGGGGATATCTGTGATGCTTCCTGCAGTGAGTTGTTTAATTGCCCATCACCATTCCTGACTAGGTGTGACAAAATTGCAGAGCTCAGATCTGATCCACTGGTTGTTGGATCACATAGTTCTATTTGGTGTTGCTTGCACTGTACCTTCACCAGGTTGGCGCCACATTTTCAGGTATGTCTGGTATTGCTCCTGGCATGCCCTGCGGAACTCTCCATTGAAGTAGTGTTGATTCCCCTGGCTTGATGTTAATGGTTGAGTGGGGGATATACCAGGCCATTAGATTACAAAATTGGGCTGGGGTACAGTTCTGGTACTGCTGTTGGCCCACAGTGAGACAGAGGTTGTAGGGTCAAGAGGGCTGATTGTGTTGTTGTATTTTCCAGTGCATTGGTAGATGTAATGTGGTCCATCCAGTTTCATTCCTTTGTTGAGACTGTGCAGTGACTAATACAATGAGTGATTTGATGGGCCACTGTCAGGAATGCAACTTTTGAAAGAAAGGTTTTGTGATTTATACATGAAAGAAGTGAAACTATCATGATATTCGAACAGATGAAAGACTCAACATACAACCAAGGTATTTTTCAATGGACAATTTCAGTTACGTCACACTATAAATTTTTGCTATAAATGCTGTGCCTTAGAATTGTGCCCTCCACACTCACCTGATGAAGGAGCGGTGCTCCGAAAGCTAGTTTGCTTCCAATTAAACCTGATGGACTATAACCGGTGTTGTGTGATTCTTAACTTAGAATATTACAGTACTACGAACAGGACTGCATGTAAACAGGCTCAGTCCAGTTAGTCAATACATTCGGAAGGATTGCCTCCAAGTTTAACGACGCAATATTCGTCAAAACCGTCAACTTCAACCTGCAATGTTGTTATTAACAAAAACTTCAGGCTGACACAAAGCTCCCCACCCCACTGCAATGTGGTAACTGGGCCCGGCCCAGGAATTGGAACTGGGACATTTGTGGACCGTGATCTCAAAGGAAGCGAGCAAACACAATTCTGACAGATGAGTTCTCAAAGATGAGTAGCAGGTTTGAGACAAGGCTGGTGGTATACCATCTTGCACTTAGCTTAATTGCATTTCTTATTTACAGTCGTGTTTTGAAAAGTATAAAGAACCAGTTTGTTTTCCGTGGTTGGGGACTTTTATCCTCGTTGATCACAGTTGATGCCTCTCGCTCCACAAGTCAAATCATAGGATCTAAACAATAAACTGCAGGTGCTGGAGATCTAAACCCAGAAACAAAGTGCTGGAGAAACTCAGCAGTTCTGAGGGCATCGGTGATGAGAAAAATAATTGTTACATTTCAAGTTTTTGTCTGAATGGACAAAAGGTCATTGGACTTGGAACTTACAATGTTTAATTCCCCTCAGAGATGCTGCTGGGCCTGCAGTTCTCCATCACTGTGCTTTCGATATTCAACTTTATTTACAAAACAGATCGGAAAAATACTAATCTGCAAAAGTGAAAGGTTCATTGCAAACATGAGCATAGTTTCCACACTTGAGTTACACAAGCACGCCTCAGTTTAAAAACAAGATTTAACTCAAAGTAATATTCCATTTCAAAATTAGCCGAGTTACACCAGTAATAAAGCTCATCCACCCAATGAGGAACTTCAGACAACATCCTGCAGTGTTGCACACAGCCACCTTTACCGAAGAATGATCACATGTCACAAAATTGAAGGCAAAGAGCGTGTCTCTTTACAGGAGCTGAAGTCAAACTCTCAATTTTTGGAAAGATTTTTATTAAACCTGATTGAACATTTAAATCTCAGAGCAAAATCTTTGCTTTTTTTAAACAAAGTGTGTGGGAAACATCCCACATCTTGCTAAAGGTTCAGTTCAGTCTGATACATAGAGCCAAAGGTCAAACAAACATCACACTTTCTTTCACTTCTACAAAGGGCTGACATCACATTTCCTCAGGATTTAAAGTATTTTATAAATTGTTTGTAAAATCATTTGTCACGTTAAAGAACTGGACAATAACTACCATTGTATACAATAAGAGTGAAGCCTGTGACAGCAGATTGAGCTTTGGAGGGCAGTGAATGCACTTTCTAAATTCTGGGAGCACTTTTGGAGACTGCTCCCAGATGGTGATAGTGAGCATATCTGGAATGCCCTGTTTAGATTTGGGAATCCTTGGGAAACAGTCTGTGGTTTCACTGATACTTGGTTTGCGTTGTTGGTGTACAGTAAGCAATTCATAAAGTTACTTATGTATTGTTGTTGACTACCTGAATGGTATTCAAATCTGCCAGGTTGCCTTCAATAGTGTGAATGCATCTATTGTAAATATTTCGAATATTCCAGAACTGCCCAGTGCTTGGCAAATTCAGGGGGGACAAAAAAATCACATTGAGTAATTTGAAATTAAGAATGCAAGAGGATTTAACCACTGAAGTATTCAATTCAAATAGTTAAATGGAGTGCTCACATCTAAAATACCTGTGATCCATAGGAATGGATGGACTGACAGAATTGGGACCAAATTCCTAGCTGGGGAGTGTGAAATGTGCTTTGATAAAGTCACCTGCATTTACCAACAATAATTTGGCAAGCTCGGAAATTTAAAAAAACAATACGAGCTTCATTGCTGCTCCAGTCGGGTCCCAAGCTCTGTGAAAAAATAACAATGTTCAGGTTTATTGCATACACTCTGAAACACGTGTTTCTTCAATAGATCTTGCAAGTTTACCAATGAGCATAGCAACATCATTTGGATGGACAAACTTTTGCCAACTCATTTCTTTCCGAGCCTCTATAGCCTGAAGAGTGACCAGAAGCAATTACTCCCCATATGTGGGAACATATGGGGAGTAATTGGGGTGGCACAGTGGTTAGCACTGTTGCCTCACAGCACCAGAGAGCACCAGAGACCCGGGTTCAAATCCCGTCTCAGGTGACTGACTGTGTGGAGATTGCACATTCTCCCCGTGTCTGCGTGGGTTTCCTCCAGATACTCCGGTTTCCTCCAACAGTCCAAAAATGTACAGGTCAGGTAAATTGGACATGCTAAATTGTGTTAGGTGTAGGGGAATGGGTCTGGATGGGTTGCGCTTCGGCGGGTCGGTGTTACTTGTTGGGCCGAAGGGCCTGTTTCCACACTGTAAGTAATCGAAAAAAAAATTACCGTCGAGGATTTTTTCCTTCAGAATTGACTTCCATATATTCAGTGCCCAGAAAAGATAAAAAGCTTGTCACCTTTTATAGAGCAATGATTCAGTGGGAGTAAAACACTCACCTTTTCTTGCTTAATAATCACGCTGCCTAAATTTTAAACATGAACACTTCTTAATAGTTCACGAGATCCTAACGAAATATTTTGTGCAAAACAAATCACATGATACATAGTTATTCAGATAATAAAACAAGTTTGTTCATTGAAGAACCCAGAGGAAAAGGTCATGAAACAATGTGAGTTTGATACACCTCAATTATCATTTCAAGTGCATTCTCTGCATAAATTCTCCTTTTCCTCCTCGAAGTATTCAAATTCTTGAATAATTGAGAGAATGAAGTCACAGTTGTACAACACACAATCAGACCCTTCAGTCCAACTTGCCCATGCTGACCAGATATCCTAAATTAATCTCATCCCAGCATTTGTTCCAGCATTTGTTCCATATCCATCTTAAACCCTTTCTACTGATTATCATTTTATTTTACTTTATCAGCACTTGAAATACTGACGTTGTTTTCTCTAACATTGGTTAAAGAAATCATAAGTTAATTCATCTAAGTTAATTTTGTAATCTTTCACAAAGAAACAATTGAGAACAAAATATAGCCGAGTGCAAAACAAAATACTGCAGCTGTGCGATATCTGGGAACACTCTAAAGCTGAGGCACTGATACTGCACAAGTTTGTCAGCACGGTTTCAATTACTGACAATAATTTATTAATGTCTTAGCCTTCACATAGTTAAGGTAAATGTGAGATATCTGAATTTCATGAATTGGTTCCTATTGCACTGTGATCAACAAAAAATATTCTTGGTTTAATCTACTCAAAGGAGAAAGTGACGACCAAAGAAGCTGGACATCAGAGTCGAAAAGTGTCATGCTGGAAAAGCACAACAAGTCAGGCAGCATCCGAGAAGCAGGAGAGTTGATGGTTCAGGCATAAGCCCTTCATCAGCAATCACAGGCTTCAGAAAAATAACTGGCATAGACTTATGGCAACACATACGTAGAAAGGTCGAAGCACGTTACTATCTGATTAGAGACTAATTTCAGATTTGTTACCATTCAGAGCAACATTTCAGTATGATATTTACATATGTACCTAAAAGATAAGTTTGGTTAAAATTACAAGCTCTAGAATGATTATAGGATTAAACCTGGAAATAAAGCTGGTGAACAAGAATGGCAAAGTGAAGTCCCACCAGTATCGCCTTGGGCAGTGTCAAGTAAGAATTTGAGAGCAGAGTTGCCACTTTGGAGTAACCTGCAGTCTGGCCAAATTGCAGCAAAAAGCTGTTCAATTTTATCTGCAAACTATTGAATGCAAAATCCTCCTTGCACAATAATGAGGTAGTATTTTGGGATGTCATTTTTAAAATATATTATTTTCAAAGTTACTCACAATTGAGAGTAACAGCTTGGCGCTGTCTGCATAACACAGTACGTAAAGGAATTAACAGAAAAAATATTATTACCCAAATTCAGAGTCACTAATTTATTGATATTGCATGGGTCCAGCATTGATAAGTAATCGATTTTTAAAAATAAATATAGATACATTTACTAACTACATTGGGATACAGTCAAGTTTCTTACTGAACAGTGACAGGATTGGACAGAGTCCGCGTGGATTTAAGAGAGGGGAATCATACTTAACAAAGCTACTGAAAGAATCTACAGAGTCAAATATTAAAGTAAGAAATTGCAGGACATTTAGAAAAGCTTATCATTATCATGGTAGACTGGGTTTTGTGAAAGAGAAATTATATTTGACAAATTTGCGACAGTTCATTGAGGAGATAACAAGCAGGGCTGATAAAGGGCAATCCAATGATGTTCTGTATTTGGGTTTTAAAAATGCAAATGATAAGGTGCTACATAAAAGTCAATTGCTCAATTTAGGAGCTCATGGTATCGGCGTAATGTATTAGCATGGATCGACGATTGGTTTACCACACTGGCTGTTGGTGAGTCCTCACTTGCAGTGTTGTATACAATGTTAGCTCCCATATTTAATAAAGGATAAACCAACATCGGAGACCATTCAAAAAAGATTCAATTAGATGTTTCGAGGACGAAAGTGTTGACCTATCAAGAATAGATAAGCAGGAGTGATCTTATGGAAACAAGATTCTGAGGAGCTTGACAGAGTAGATGTTGACTAGATTTTCTAGCACCAGTGAAGTCTCAAACCAGGGGACATTACATAAGGGAACATTCATTTTAGAAAAAGTAAAGAACTTTTTCTCTGTGAATGGCTAGAATTTCCGCACCCAAACAATTGTGAAAGTTCAGTGTGGGAGGGGAATGGTTGGCTGACTCTTCGGAGGGTTGTTCTGGCTTGTTGGGCTGAAGGACCTGTTTCCACATAGTAGGGAATCTATGATTCTCTCTCAAATTATTTTAAAAAAGGGCAAATAGATTTTTGAAATATTGAGCAGTTGAGGGCTATGCGGATCAAGCATAAAAGAGGTATTGAGGTCTGGGTTGGCCAAGCCATGATCTGATAGAATGGGGGAACAAGCTGAAGGCGATGAATGCCCTACTCCTGCACCGATTCCTTGAGGCTCTATTTCATGTTTTTTTTTTGTTTCCAAAGAAGAGCGTGATACAATGTGCTTAAGATCTCAGATGTTGTGTAAAGGAGTGAAAATGGGGTGTTTATGTACTGATTCAGAAGGCATTGATTCATCAATCACAGCTATACAGTCATGAGTAGGAAGGCAATCCCCTCCATGAATAAAGGAAATCTACTGCAGAGCTCACACAAAGGGAATTCTTACCCTCAGTAAACTCTCCCATCACATTACCCAACATATCAGCTAAAGCAGGACACACTGCGCATGTTCTCGCCAACAAAGGGACTCCGGGTGATTGATGTCAGCACCGGACCAATGAAAGGACGGTGGGCGGAGCTGGATGACCTAGCGGGATGTTGGTCCTCCAACCAATCAAAGTGAATGTTGGGCGGAGCTAAACTAAACCATGTGATCACTCGCGCGCGGCGCACAGTCGCTGTAATGAATGCTCGGGAAGTTATGGAGAGAAAGGATACGGTAAGGAAAGAAATAAACAGGGAAACGGGAGAAAAACTGTGTTGCCATGAGCGGAGAGGTTTTACAAACAAATTGTGCACGTCGGAAAACACAAATTTGAACGTCCCAGTCCCGTGTTTGCAGTAAATGAGGAATGGCCTCAGCGCGGCTGCAGGCCTGAGTGAGCGCCGCCATCTTTATTCGGGACAATGATTCACTGGACACGTGCGGAGCCGCCATCTTTGTAGGGGGCAAGGTGCAGCCAGGCGCATGTGCAGCCTTTCTCTGGTATAGAGTCTTTGTGATCAGAGCAGCCCATACTGCTCTGATTCACCTCTGGGCTCCCTCATGGCCATTTTGTCAATGTCTAGCTTCCTCAGTCTCGAACCATGGGTGTATTTTTGGTCTGTTTACTACTGTATTATTACTTTTATAGACCTTTGCAAATGAGTTTTTCGCTGCGGCCCAGCCCCTGACCATGTGCTGCTCTATTATCAGATTACTTTTTTCTTGAATATTTTTGACAGTCAAGAATTCTTTTTTCCAAAAAGCAAGTGTATTTTCCTTCCATTTCTGGCTGTCAAATTCTGCACCATTTTCATTCCCTGTAATCCATTTTGCACTCCATGAAACATCAACTGTGTTTCTCCTTCCACAGATACCAGTGATTAATGCCAAAGCCCTGTTGCTTGTGGAGAGGGTGATGTTTGACTTTCTTGTACAGCTGCAGTTTGTGTGGTGAAGGTGCTCCTACAATGTGGTTGGGTAAGAGACATTACAGATTATTCATTACAGCAACAGTGATGATTTGAAAATAATGTCAAATCAACAACAGTTTGTATTTTTATTATCATGCTTATAATTTCACAAAAATACTATTGAGAACTTTAGACATATGGCCAGAGGTGGAGATATTAGGTCAGGTGACCAAAAGTAGGTTTTGAGGGATGTCTTAAAGGTGGAAAACAGAGCTGTGAGATTTTGGTTGCGAATTTCAGACCATGCTGCTTCAGCAACTGTAGAAACAGCCACACAGATGAAGTAATGAATTAACAAATTGTTGGGAGTCTCAAAGAAAATGGGTTGTCGAGGTCTCAAAGTGTGTGTGGTGCAGGGAGCTCGGGATTATCACAGCCAGGAATTAAATCAAGTGTGAGAAATTTAAATTGAGGGATATTGGCCACATGCTGGCAGGTGAGACTAGATTGGGTTGGGATATCTGTTTGGCATGGATGGGTTGGACCGAAGGGTCTGTTTCCATGCTGTACATCTCTATGACTCTATGTTGTTGCTTATGAATAGGAGACTTTTGATGAATCAACAAGCAGATATTTAGATGTTCTTGAGATTACAGGGAGGTTGAATGTGGGAAGCTGGCCAGGGATTGAGTTTGGATAATGAAGTCTAGAGATAGCTCATATACTTTCATCACATTGTGTTGAGACAAGGGTGAAATCAGCTCGAAATAGTGATCTTGGAGTGGGGCTGAGCTATCACCCTCACCTCACCTCTGGGATTCAGCTGGTTGTCAGTTTGTGAATCAGGCGGTGACACAATCGTGAGCTCATTGGCCCTGGTGGAGCCTAAAGTGAGTGTCGCTCAGCTGACTGTTGCTGAGCAGCTGCTGCTTGGTAGCCCTGGTGATGACATCTTCCATCACTTTACTGCTGATCGAGTGTAGACTGATAGATGGAAATTGCCTGGGTTGGATTGCCCTGTGCTTTTGTGTTGAACATCCCTGGGCAATGTTCCACATTGTCGGTAGATGCCAGTGCTGGAGCGGTACGAGGCTCGGTGGGTGGCAAGTTCTGGAGCACAAGCCATCAGTATGATTGCCAGAATATTGGCAGGGCCAGTAGCCTTTACACTACTTAACCATTTCTTGATGTGATTCAAACTGAATCGAACTGGTTTAAAACTCACATCTGTGATGTTGGAAACCACTGGAGAAGGCTGAGATGGATCATCCCACTTTGCACTTCTGGCTGCAGATTGCTGCAAATGCTGTCATCTTATCTGGTACATGGATGTGTGAGGCCCCTTCATCAGTAAGGGTGGGGATATCTGTGATGCTTCCTCCAGTGAGTTGTTTAATTGTCCATCACCGTTCACAACTGGATGTGGCAGAACTGCAGAGCTCCGATCTGTTCCATTGGATGTTGGAACACTTAGCTCTGTTGCTTGCTGCTGATGCTGTTTGATATGCAGGTAGTTCCGTTTGATAGCTTCACCAGATTAGCACTTCATTTTTAGGTATGCCTGGTGCTGCTCTTGGCAAGCCCTCCTTTACTGTCCATTGTGATGGGTGAGAGCAGGATTTACAAACCCATGAGATTACAGATTGTGCTGGAGTACAGTTCTGCTGCTGTTGATGTCCCACAGTACCTTATAGATACCCTATTTGAGATTCTACATCTCTTTGAAGTCTGTCCCATTTAGAACGGTGATAGTGCCACTCAACACAGCGGAGGTTTTCTCAACTTTAAGGCAAGGTATTGTCTCCAAAAGGAACATGTGATGGTCGTTCTTACCGATAACTGTCATGGCCAGACATATCTGCAGCTTGTCAATTCATAACAATGAGATCAAGTATGTTTTTTTCCTTCTTGTTGGTTCCCTCACCACACGCTGCAGACTCAGTTGAGCAGCTATGTCCTTTAGGACCTGGCCAGCTCAGTCAGTAATTCTGTTGCAGAGCCAGTCTCGATTGTGGACATTGAAATCCTGTACCCAGAGTATGTTTGACACCATTTTGTTGCCTCAGTGCTTCCTCCAAATGTTCAACATGAAGGAGAACTGATCCATCAGCCAAGGGAGGACGGTACATGGTAATCAGCAGGAGCCATGAGACTCCCAGGGCGAATCCTCCCTGTCTGTACACCACTGTGCCACCACCTCTGTCTGGTCTGTGCTGCCGGTGGGACAGGACATATCCAGAGATTTTAGGAGAAATTGAAGACTGCAGATGCTGGAGGTCAGAGTCGATAGTGTGGTGCTGGAAAAGCACACCAGATCAGACTGATGAAGGGCTGAGGCTCAAAACGACGATTCTCCTGCTCCTCTGATGCTGCCTGACTGTTGTGCTTTTCCAGCACCACACTCTCGATATCGAGGGATGGTGATGGTGGTGTCTGGTCATTGTCTGTAAGGGATGATTCCGTGAATATGACTATGTCAGGCTGCTTCTTGACTAGTCTGAGGTACAGCTCTCCACATTTTGGCACCAAAAACCATATGTTAGTGAGGAGGACGTTGCACCATCGAGAGGGCTGATTCTGTGGTTGTAATTTCTGGTGCCTTGTTAGATGCCACATGGTCCATCCAGTTTCATTCCTGTGTTGAGACTTTGCAGTGATTAGTACAGTGAGTAGCTGGCTGGGCCGCTGTCAGGTTGGCAGGATTTTTTTTACCATTAACAATGATTCCATGGAAATCAGGAGATTCCTAATTCCAGTTATTTTTTCGTGAATTCAGATTCCACCATCTATAAAGATGGGATTCGAACCAGGACTTCAGTCGTTTGTTTTAATATTCTGGATAAAAGCTAAACACATCAGGTTTGTTCACTCATTTTAAATATCACTAACCCTGGATTTGTTTCTCTGTAAAACACTGTCCATCATCCTGTCTCCTCTATCCTCCCCTCCAATAACATGAGTGAGGAGCACATGGAGTTTCTCTGTCACCATGACTGAGATAATCCGATCTGCTGCTTCCCTCCCTCCCACTAGCCCACCGAGCCAAACTGCCTCACGTGGTGTTCCTGGTTTTTGTCCTAAACCTACATCTTTCTCCAGTCTCTTGTTAAGCCTTATCAGAGCTCATCTTTACAATTTACCCAAAGCTTGCTAAACCACAGACTTTCCAACACTCTGTCTCCTCCTCCTCCTCACCGATTCACAGATATTGTTCCTTGTTCTGGCTGTCTGTCTTTTCTGGTTATGCCCTTCTCTCCCCTTCTTTGAAAAACTTCCTTTTGACCTCATGGTTTTTGGAAAATCCTGCTCCATTTCCACTCTCTCTTTCCTTTCTGAATTCCTTGCATTTGGTGTCCCTCGTGGATCTATCCTTGCTCTCTCCTGTATCTCACCTACATACTGCCAGGAGTTGACATTGTGAAAAAGCACCATGTTAGGTTTCACATGTACATTGACACTGTCCAGCTCTCCCTCCCCACCATCCCTCTCCATTGTTCCACTGTTACTCAGTTACCAAACTGCTTATCACATTCCCACTACTTGATTAGCTGCAGTTTCCTCCAATGAAACATTGTAACGGTTAAACCCATTGCCTTCAGTTGTTATTCCAAACTCCTTTCTCTTACTGCTGAGCCTCTCCCTCTCCCTGGTAACTGTCTGAGGCAGAAATACGTTCTTCACAATATTGCTGTTATATTTGACCCTAAGGTGACCTTCTGATCAGACATCTGCACAATCCCAAACACCAGGGAATTCCAATCTCTTAAACATTGTTTGTCTCCACCTCACCCCAGCTCCATTGCTACTGAAACCCCTTACCCGCCTCTGTGTCGCCTTAAACTTGACGAATCTGAAGCAGAACCCTTGATTCCGCGACTGACCCAGAATCTGGTTCCAGACTCCCTTTTCAGTATTAACACTCGGAAACATCCACTCAGTATTTATCCTGTCAAACCCCTTAAGAATCCCATCTGTCTCAATGAGATCACCTCTCTTTCTCCAAAATCCAGTGAGTAGAGTCCCAACCTGTTCAGCCTTTATTTAAAAGATAATCTCTCCAAACCAGGGATCATCCCAGTGAATCTTCCCTGCTGAAAAATGTGTTGCTGGAAAAGCACAGCAGGTCAGGCAGCATCCAAGGAGCAGGAGAATCAATGTTTCGGGCATAAACCCTTCATCAGCTTATGCCCAAAACGTTGATTCTCCTTCTGCTTGGATGCTGCCTGACCTGCTGCGCTTTTCCAGCAACACATTTTTCAGCTCTGATCTCCAGCATCTGCAGTCCGCACTTTCTACTAGTGAATCTTCCCTGAAATGCCTCCAATAAAGTGACACATTTCCTTATCTAAAGGGACCAAAACTGCTCACATTACTCCAGATATGGTGGTCTCACCACCACTTCCTCACGTTACTCTCAGGTATATACTCCAAACTCTCATACTGAAAACCCTCCAAACAAAACATTCCATTCCCCTTCCTGATGACCTGTTGTAACTATGTACAGTAATCCTGCGCCAGGAGGAGGGGATGGTGTGGGTTTCTAACTTGAACTGAGAGTGACAGATTGTATAAACTTGTATTACAGGATATTACAGGTGGACATTCAGATGGTAATCTCAGTAAATGTTCTGCCAAACTCTGAATTACTCAGTACATCAGGACCTGGATATTCGCATTGTGTGTGTGTGAGTATTGCGTTCCAGATCAATCCCTTTTGCTGCTTAAAAATTCTCCTTTGAATCATCACATTCTCTCAAAAGGTCTCCCCAAACCATCATGTGTTATGTAATCATTTTGTAATGATGTGATGAGTGTAAGGTTTATTATTCGAATGTGTAATTTTTGTACAAGGATGCCTCGGAGAGGGAGCAGAATATTCTTAAAGGGGAGAATAACCATTTTGCGGGAGGCTGTTGTTTATTTATCAATGACATAGGAATAGAAGAGTTCACATTGTTGGATCATTCAAATCTCTTGTGGGGTAGAATTGACCTTCATCAGAAGGTTGGATTGTACCTGCACTGAAAGGGAAGAGTTGCTAGTTCTATTCAGGAGGCATTAAACCAGTGAAGGAATGGAGGTAAACTCAAAAGAGTGAGGAAAGAGCCAAGTCTGAGGCTGGTACAGTTCAGGCGTCAAACAGTCAAGGCAGGCAAGGGCAAGGCACAGAATGAGGTAGGACTGAGCAGTTACACTGCATTTATTTCAATGCAGGAGGCCCGATAGGTCAGGCAGAGGAGCTCAGGGTATGGTTTTGAACATGGCACTGGGATATTACAGCAATTACAGAGGTATGACTTAGGAATGGTTGGGACCAGCAGCTTAATGTTCCAAGGTATAGATGCTATAGCAAGGATAGAAAGGGGGCAACAGAGCAGGGGGGTAAGGTGGTTTTGATGAGGGATAACATTATGGCTGGGCTTCAGGAGGATAATCCTGGAAGTACATCCAGGCAAGTTGTACAGGTGGAACTGAGAAATAAATAGTCAGCCGGGAATTGAGAAGCAAATTTACTAACGGATCACTTATCTGTAAGAATAGTATGATTGTATACAAGACTTGACCTTTTTTAATTCATTCACAGGATGAGGGTGTCACTGGCTGGGCCTCAAGGGCAGTTAAGATTCAACCATGTTGCTGTGGGTCTGGAGTCACATGTAGGCCAGACCAGGTAAGGATGGCAGATTCCTTCCCTGAAGGATATTAGTGAATCTCATGGTTTTCTTTTTGCAACAATCAACAATGGATTCATGGTCTTTAATAGATTCTTACTTCCAAATTTTTATTGAATTCACATTCCACTGTCTGCTGTGACGGGATCCAAACGCTGGGACCCAGAACGTTATCTGGGTGTCTGGATTATCCATCTAGCGATAGTATCACTAGACCATTGGGAAGGGTGAGTGACTGAGGTATCAGTGGGGCAGCACATCAGCACCAAATATCCCATGGTCTCTGTGGAACATAGAAAGGGCTGGGGAGGGAAATATATGCCTGGTGGTGGGGTCTGACTGTAGGTAGCGGAAGTTGCAGAGGTTAATGCGCTGTATCTGGAGATTCGTGGGGTGGCAGGTGAGGACCGGTGGATTATATTCTTATTGTGGTTGGAGGGGTGGGGGAAGGTGGAGGTACGGGAAGTGGAGGATATGCATTGGAGGGAATTTTTGATCACGTGAGAGGGAAATGCAGTCCTTGAAATAGGAATCCTTTCTGGGATGTCCTGGAGTGGAATTGCTTCTCCTGGAAGCAGATATGGCAGAGGCGGAGGATTTGGGAGTACAGGTTTATGTTTTTACAGGAATATACTCAAGGGAAATCAGATGAGCAAAAAGGGAACATGAAATATCTCTAGGAAATGGTTTAAGTAGAATCCAAAGCGATTCTACAAATATATCAAGGATAAAAGAAAAAACAGACAAAGAATACAACTTCTTACAGACCAAGAAGGCCATCTGTGGAACAACAGGAGGTGGGAGAGATACTATGCTTCTCTTTTCTGGAGAGTTTGGAGAACGTGATAGTTAACAACAGTGATAACTTGAAAAGTGTCCATGTTACAGAGGAGGTGGTACTGGATGTCTTAAATGGCATCAAGGTGGATAAATCCCTGGTCCTGATCAGGTGTATCCCAGAAATTTGTGCAAAGCTAGGAAAGCAGTGCCCCTCCCTGAGGTATTTATATCATCGTTTGTGACAGGTGAGGTGCTGGAAGACAGGTGTTGTTATTTTAAAAAGGTGGTAAGGAAAGGCCAGGGAACAAGAGAACAGGCAGCCTGTAGTCAGTGGTAGGCAAGTTATTGGAAGGGATTCTGAGGGATAGGATTTACATGTATTTGGAAAGACCAGGAAAGATTAAGGATAGTCAACATGACTTTGTGTGAGTAATTCTCTCTTTCTAACTTGATTGAGTTTTTTTGAAGATGTGACAAAGATGATTGATGAAGACAGACTGTGGACGCTGTCTATATGGACACTGAACGATGTTCCACAAAGCAGACTGGTTAGCAAGGTTAGATAACATGGAATGTTGGGAGAACTAGCCATTTGGATACAAAACTGGCTTGAAGGTAGGAGGCAGAGGGTGGTGATGGAGGGTTGCTTTGCGGACTGGAGGCGTGTGAGCAGCAGTGTGCTGCAGGAATGGATATTCGGTCCTCAAATAAATGACTTGGATGTGAATATATGAGATATAGTCAGTGGTTTTACAGAAGACACCAAAATTGGAGGTGTAGTGGACAGCGAAGAAGGTTAGTTCAGAATACAACAGGATCTTCATCAGATGGGCCATTGGAGCAAAGAATGGCAGACGGTGTTCAATTTAGACAAATGCGAGGTGCTGCATTTTGGAAAGGCAAATCAGGGCAGGATTTATACACTTAATGGTAAAGTCCTTCGGAGTGTTGCTGAACAAAGAGACCATGGAGTTCAGATTCATTGTTCGTTGCAAGTAGAGTCGCAGATAGGCGGACTAGTGAAGGTGGTGTTTGGTATGCTTATATTTATTGGTCGATGCATTGAATACAGAAGCTGGGGCATCATATTGTGGCTGGACAGGACATTGATTAAGCCATTTCAGGAATTCTGTTTTAAGTTCAAAATCCCCTGTTCTGGGAAGGATGTTCTGAATCTTGAAAGAGTTCAGACAAGATTGACAAAGACTTTGCCAGGGTTGGAGGATTTGGGCTACAGGGAGAGGCTGGGGGTAATTTCCCTGGAGAGTCAAAGATTGAGAGGTGACTTCATGTAGATTTGTAAAATCATGAGGGGTATGGATAAGGTGAACAGCCAGGGTCTTTCCCCCCCCAGGTTAGGTGGTTCCAAAACAAGATCACATGGGCTTAAGTCAAGAGAGCAAAGATTTAAAAGGGATCTGAGGAGCAAAGTTTTCAAGCTGTGTGTGGTGTGTGTATTGGATGAGCTGCCAGATGAAGTAGTGGAGGCTGATACAATTACAACATTTGAAAGGCATCTGATTGGGTACATGAATAGGAAGGGTTTCGAGGGATACGGATCAATAGCTGGGAATAGGATTCCATTAGTTTAGGATTCCTAGTTGGCATGGACAAATTGGACCAAAGATCTGTTTCTGTGCTGTACATCTCTGTGACACGAATAAATGAAAATAAGATGTGTTCCTCTTTTGTAGAGAGCTAGCAGAAGCACAGATAATTGTATGTGGAGAAGGTTAAGCAGTGAGTTTGACCAGCTGCAAATTTGTGTCTAGGATATTTAATTTGCAGAGAGAAGGGAATTGTGAACAATGTCACAATTTTAGTAACTATTTTCAGGTAATTGGCAAATAATATGTGAATATGTGAACAATATTTTATTCAGTAAAGTCTGAGCATCTGGAACTGTCTGATTGGCAGCTGGACACAGACTCGGCAGTTATTCATAAACAGATTTGGAATTTTACTTTTTAGGGGAAGATTTGGGGGGGCTATGGGCAAATGGGAAGGGAATTGGGACAGATGTGCAGCATCTCCAGAGGGAGAGAGTACAGTCCCAATGGGCTGAATAGCCCCCAGGCCCTGTGCTCTGAGATACTGCCCCATTCACTGTGAATGATGAAGCTCATCCCAGGACAGAGAGAGGGAGGATCCCACCACTCACCTCACAATGGGTCTCGTGTGATTGATGTCAGCGCAGGCCAATAGGGGGCAGAGGGCAGTACTAGAGGACCAGGTCGTACCAGTTTGTCTTCCAACCAATCAGAGTGAATGAGGGCATCCTCAAGGCTGGAACTAAAGAAAGGCACTTGTAGCAGAGATCTGAGAAACTGGAGGACATGAGATAGGGAGCGTTCTGTGGCTGGTGAGGAATTATATAAATAAGGAAGAGTTGTGAGGCTGGATGAGGTGACAGTGATCAGGAGAGTTGAGGATGGAGGGATTTAGAGTTAGTGAGGATTAGAGTCATAATGTTATACAGCAAGGAAACAGGCCCTGTGGTCCAACCAGTCCATGCCAACCATAATTCCAAACTGAACTAAGTGTACGTGCCTCCGCTTGGTCCACATCCATCCAAATATTTCCTATTTATGTACTTATCTGAATGTATTTTAAATATTGTAATTGTATTCACAGCTACCACTTCCTCTGGAAATTCATTCCACACGTATATTTTTTTTTTAAAACCCTTATGTCTTTTCTCAAACCTTTCTCATTTCTTCTCAAAATGAATGCACCCGAGTTTTGAATCCCCCTCTCCCCCGGCTATTCACCTTATCTACACTCTTTCTGATTTTATAAACCTCTAATAAGGTCACCCCTCAACCTCATGCACGCCAGTGGAAAAATTTCCCAGCCTATCCAGCCTCTCCTTAGAACACAATCCCTCCATTCATGGCAACATGCAGGTAAATCTCTCCTGAACCTGCTCCAATTTAATAATATCCTTCCTATAACAGCACAACCAGAACTGGACAGAGTATTCCAGAAGAAGCCTCCCCAACGTCCTGTACATCCTCAACATAACGTCCCAACTCCTGTATTCAAAGGTCTGAACAATGAAGGTAAGTGTGCTAAGCACCTTAACCACCCTGTCTACATGTGACACAAACTTCAAAGAGTGAAGCCCTCGGTCTCTTCGTTCCCATATCACTACTCAAGGTCCTACTTTTATTGAGTGTAAGTCCTACCCTCGTTTGTTTTGTCAGAATGTAGTATTTTGCATTTATTCCAATCCAAAAGTCCTTCAAGTATAAAGGCAGTAGGAGTATAATTAAGAGGGAAATCAGGAGGCAAAAAGGGGGCGTGAGATAGCTTTGGCGAATAGGGTTAAGGATAATCCAAAGGGCTTTTATAAATACATTAAGAACAAAAGGCTAACTAGGAGAAAATAGAGATCAGCAAGGCAGTCTTTGTGTGGGGCTTCAGGCGATGGGCGAGATAGGGAAACAATACTTTGCATCAGTGTTTACTGTGAAGAAGTACATGGGCGATATAGAATGTGGGGAAATAAATGGTGACGTCTTGAGAAATGTCCATATTACAGAGGAGGAGGTGCTGGATGAGTGGCTAAGGAGCTGGTGCAGGGGAAAATGATTCACATTTTTGCATCATTGTGATCTCCTCTGGAGTAGAGTTGACCTGATAAGAAGGATGGATAGTACCTGATTTGGAAGGTGTGTAATATCTGGGCAGGGAGATTTGTTAATGCTACTCAGGAGGCATTAAACCAGTGAGGGAGTGGGTGTGATTGCAAATAGATAGTGAGAAAAGAGGTATGTCTGAGGCTGGTGCAGTTAGTCAAGGCAGACAAGGGCAAAGCAGAGAATGAGGTCAGACTGAGCAGTTACACTGCATTTATTTCAATGCAAGAGGCCTGACAGGGAAGGCAGATGGGCTTAGGGTATGGTTTTGAACATGGCACTGGGATATTATGAGTATTACAGAAACGTGGCTCAGGGATGGATAGGACTGGCAGCTTAATGTTTCAGAGTATAGATGCTATAGGAAGAATAGAAACGGGGTCAAGAGAGGGGGGGAGTAGCGTTTTTGATCAGGGATAGCATTATGTTTGTGCTTAGGGAGGATATTCATGGGAGTACGCCCAGTGAAGTTATTTGGGTGGAACTGGGAATTAAGAAAGGCATGATCACCTTATTGCGGTTGTCTGCGTGGATTGCATCCGGGTTCTCTGGTTTCCTCCCACTGTCCAAAGATGTGCAGGGTAGATTGGATTATCCAGGCTGAATTGCCCGTAGTGTTCAGGGATGTGTAGGTTGGGTGGCCCTGGAAAATGCAACGTTACAGGGGGAGGTTAGGAGGCTCTGAGCGTCAGTATCGATGTGATGGACCGAATGGTCTCATTCCACACTGTTGGGATTCGGGGATTCTCTGATAATTCTATTAATTTTAAAATAGTTATAGAAAATAATAGACCAGATTGCCCAATTTAGAAACTTAACTTTTCAAAGGTCAATTTTGATGGCACAAGGCAAAAACTTTCATCTGACCCCTCAAACCTGCTCTGCCATTCAATAAGATCAGGGTTGATCTTTTCATGGCCTCAGCTCCACATTCCTGCTCTCTCACCATAACCCTTAATTCCTTTCCTGTTCACAAATCTACCTTTTGCCTTAAAGGCAAATAAAGTTGATAGCTCAGCTGCTTCACTCAGCAGGGAATTCCACAGATTCACAACCCTTTAGCTGAAGAAGTTACTCCTAAACTCAGTCCTAAATCTGCTCCACCTTATTTTGACGCTATGTTCTCTAGTTTCACCCACCCCTGGTGAAAATAAACTCCCTGCTTCTATCTTACTTACTCCCTTCATAATTTTGGTTTTTTTCCCATCCAACCTCCCATTCTTCTAAATTACAATGAGTATAGAACTAGTTTTCTCTCCACATACACTAACCCTCTCAACCCCAGGCCCAAACTAGTGACCTTCCTCTGCACCCCCTCCAGTGTCAGTACATCTTCGCTGAAGTATGGAGATCAAACCTGTACACAGTACTCCAGGTGTGGCCTGTACAGCTGCAGCATCACCATCCCTCTAGCAAGGAAGCACAATATTCCGTTCACTGCCTTAATTACCTGCTGCACCTGCAAACCAACTTCCTGTGATTCATGCACAAGGACACCCAGCTCCCTCTGCACAGCAGCATGCTGCAAGTTTTCACCATTTTATCATCCAGTTTGCTGTTAGTTCGACCAAAGTGGATGACCCCACATTTCCCAATATTGTCCTCCATCTGCCAGATCCTTACCCACTCACTCAACCTATCTGTATCCCTGTGCAGACTTACGGTGGCCTCTGCACACATTGCTCTACCTCATCTTTGTATCAAATCTGAACTCTGACACCCTACACTTGGTCCTCAACTCCAAAACATTTGTGTAAATTGTAAACAGTTGTAGTGCCAACACTAATCCAAACACCCATTTATCCCCATTCTTTACTTTTTGTTGGTTAACCGATCCTGTATCCATGCTAATACATTACCCTAACGCCGTGCAGCCTTTATCTTATACAGCCTTTCATGTGGCAACTTGTCGATTACTTTCTGGAAATCCAGATACACCACATCCACTGGGTCCAATGCATTTGTGATGTCCTCAAATAGTTCAAGTAAATGCGTTAAACATGAGCTGCCTTTCATGAATCCATGCTGTGTCTGCTCAATGGGATAGTTTCTGCCCGGATAACTCGCTACTACTTCCTTGAGAGGTTCAAGCATTTTCCCCACTACAGAAGTTAAACTAATAGGTGTTTTTTTTTAAATAGTGGCATCACATTTGCAGCTTTCCAATCTGTCAGATACGTCCCAGAGTCCAGCAAATTTTAGCGAATTATCATGAACACATTTGCTATTTTCCCGGCCATTTCTTTTAGCCCCTGGGATGCATTCCATCAGGGCCAGGCACCCCTTTTACCTTTAGGCTGTTACCTTTCCCAACACTTCCTCTTTACTGAGAATGATTGATTCTCTGTCCACATCTGCCATTGCCTCCATAGGCCTGTAAAAATGAGACAATGAGAGTACACAGACAGTATGTTCCTGTTAAGGCCAAGGATGGGAGGCGTAGAGAATGCTGCCTGTCGAGAGAAATTGAGGCTCTGGTCAAGAAAATGAAGGAGGGATATGGCAGGTACAGACAGCTGGGTTTGAGTGGATCCCTGGAGGAGTATAGAGACAGTAGGAGAATACTTGAGGGAAACCAGGAGGGCAAAAAGGGGACAAGCGATGGCTTTGGGAAATAGGTTTAAGGAGAATCCAAAGAGATTCTAGAAATACACTAAGGACAAAGAGTGATCAGGCAGAGAATAGGGACCCTCAAAGATCAACAAGACTGACTATGGAACCGCAGGAGGTTGGAAAGATTCTATATGAATATTACACATTGGTTTTTACTGAAAAACGATATGGAAGCTAGAGCATTTGCACAAATAAATAGTGATAATTTGGCAAGTGTCCATGTTAGAGAGGAGGATACTCTGAATGTCTTAAAATGGATAAAGGTGGATAAATCCCTGGGATCTGATCAGATGTATCCCAGAAATTTGTGGGAAGCTAGGGAAGTGATTGTTGGGCCCCTCCCTGAGATATTTGTGTCATCAATAACTACAGGTGAGGTGCTGGAAGATGTGTACCATTATTTGAGAAAGGAGGTAAGGAAAAGCCAGGGAACTATAGACCGGTGAGCCTGAAGTCAGTGGCAGGCAAGTTGTTGGAAGGGATTCTAAGGGACAGGATTTTCAAGTAATTGGAAAGGCAAATAATTGGGGAGAATCAGCATGGCTTTGTGCATGGACATCGTTAACTCGGACTTCAGGAAGACACGATGTTCCACATAACAACAGACTGGTTAGCAAGTTCAACATCATAGAATACGGGGAGAACTAGCTAGTTGGATAAAAAAAAATGGCTGAAAGGTCATTCATCACAGAGATATACAGCACAGAAACAGACCCTTCGATCCAACCCATCCATGCCAACCAGATATTCCAGCCGAATCTATCCCACCTTCCAGCACCCGGCCCATATCCCTCCAAATCTTTCCTATTCATATACGTATCTAGATGCCTTTTAAATGTTGCAATTGTACTAGCCTCCATCACTTCCTCTGGAAACTCATTCCATACACGTACCACCCTCTGCGTGTAAACGTTGCCCCTCAGGTCTCTTTTATATCTTTCCCCTCCCACCCTAAACCTATGCCCTCTAGTTCTGGAAGCCCCCACTCCAGGGAGGAGACTTTGTCTATTTATCTTATTTATCCTATCCATGCCGCTCATGATTTTATGTACCTCTGTGAGGTCACCCCTCAGCCTCCGACACTCCAGGGAAAACAGCCCCAGCCTATTCAACCTCCGCCTGTCGTGATTTCGACCAGGAGCAGATTTGTCTCCAGGATATTTAGTTGACAGAGAGGTAAAGTAGAAAGTTTGTCACAATGTTTAGTAACTACATTCATGTAACTGGCAAATAATGCAAGGTTAAAATGAGAATATTATTTTACTGAGTCAGTTCTGAGCATCTGGAACAGTTTGAACAACAGCTGAATGCAGATTCAACAGTTACTGTCAAAACAAATTTGGAATTCAACTTTTTAAGGAAAGATTTGGAGGGCTATGTCCAAATGGGACGGGAGTTGAGACAGATTTGCAGCATCTGCAGAGGGAGAGAGTACAGCCCAAATGGGCTGAATAGCCCCCAGCCCCAATGCTCTGTGATAATGCCCCATTCACTGTGAATGATGAAGCTCATCCCAGGGCAGAGTCATCGAGCCATAGAGATGTACTGCACAGAAACAGACCCTTCGGTCAAACTCGTCCATGCTGACCAGATGTCTTAACCTAATCAAGTCCTATTTGCCAGCTCTTGGCATATATCCCTCTATACCCTTCCTATTCATATACCCATTCAGATGCATTTCAAATGGTGTAATTGTACCAGGCTCCACCACTTGTCCTGACTGAAAATTCCATGCATGTAGCATCCTCTGATTGACAGAAGTTGCCCCTTAGGTCCCTTTTAAATATTTTCCCTGTCAACTTAAACCTATGCCCTCTCGTTCTGGACCTGTCTATTTATCCCATTCATGCCCCTCATGGTTTTATAAAACTCAATGAGGTCACCCTTCAGCCTCCAACACTTATGGGAGGATCCCACCAACATGACACAATGGGGCCCAGGTGATTGACAGCAGCTGCAGACCAATAGGAGAGGGTGTGGCCAGCAGGCCAACATGTGACCATGAGCTGTGCAGGCGCAGTGTCACTGTGAGGGGGGGCTCAGAGAGTGTGATGGGAGTGGCATAGACTGGGAGAAAAATGGAGTTTGTGGGTACTGGGGCGGTTTATAAACACACGGTGTAGGCTGCTTGACATGAATTACAAGCTCCCGCTAAATAAAAACCAGAAAAAATTGTGGATGATGGAAATGATAAACAACAACCAGAAAGTGCTGGAAAAGCTCAGCAGGTCTGGCAGCATCTGTGAAGACAAATCAGAGTTAACATTTCTGAACCTATGAACCTTCCTCAGAACTGATGTGACTGAGGGAAAAAATGTTGGTTTATATGCAGAAGGTATAGGCTAAAGAGTAAGTGATTGGGAATAGAGTCCAAAGAGAGAGAGAGGAGAAATTGGACAAAGGAGTGTATATCGATCTGGCTGGGGGAGAGTGAATAGCTGTTTATGGGGACTGTTAGTGGCTAATCACAGATAGTGTGTAATAGCAGGCTATGTAATAACAATGCCTGGTGTGTGGGGTAGGGGGCTAGGATGCTAGGACGTGGGAGAGTTCAGGATCTAAAATTGTTGAATTTGATATTGAGGCCAAAGGGCTGAAGGGTCCCCGAGTGGGTGATGAGGTTTTGTTCTTCCAGCTTCATTAACATGTGGCACTGGAAACACACAGCAGGTCAGGCAGCATCCAAGTAGCTGGAGAATCGACGTTTTAGGTATATGCCCTTCATCAGGAATGTGCGGTGTGGGAAAGAATGCTGAGAGATAAATAGGAGGGGGTGCGTAGGGCTGGGGGGGGGGGGAAGGGAGCTAGGAATGCAATAGGTAGATGCAGAGGTAATGGTGAGAGGGTGGAGTGGATAATGGGGAAGGAAGATGGACAGGTGGGTCAGTTCAAGAGGCCAGTGCCGAGTTGGAGGGTTGGAGCTAGGATAAGGTGGGGTGAGGGGAGATGAGGAAACATTGATGCTGTGTGGTTGAAGGGTCCCAAGGCGGACGATGAGGTGTTATTCCTCCAAGCTTCGGGTGGCTTGATTTGGCGATGGAGGCAGCCCAGAACCTGCATGTCCTTGGCGGAGTGGGAGGGTCCGTTGAATATGTCGACCACAGGGCAGTGGGGTTGGTTGGTACATGTGTTCCAGAAATGTTCCCTGAAATATTCCGCAAGTTGGCGTCCTGTCTCCCCACTGTAGAGGAGACCACATCGAGAGCAAAGGACTCAACAGGTGAGGTGTTTGAATGTAAGAACTATCTCTGCTGAATGTGGAAGATCCTTTGGTGTCTTGGATGGAGGTGAGGGGAAGGTGTGGGCACAGGTTTTCCACCTCTTGCAATAGCGAGCAAAGGTGCCTGGGAGTGGAGGATGGGTTGGTGGGGAGCGTGGATCTAACATGGAAGTCACAGAGGGAATGGTCTCTGAGGAATGCTGAAAGGACTGGGGAGGGAAATATATCTCTGATGGGGTCTGATTGTAGGTGGTGGAAATGGTGGAGGACGATGTGTTGTACCTGGGTGGAATGTGAGGACTTGGGGGATTCTATCCTTGTTGCAGTTGAAGTAGTTGGGTTCAAGGACGGAGGTGTGGGAAGTAGAGGAGATACGGTGGAGGGTATTGTTGACCACATGGGAGGGGAAATTGCTGTAATTGAAATACGGATCCATTTGGTATGTTCTGGAGTGTTCTGCCAGTTTGTATCAAGCTTCACTGGAACATTGCAGTAAGTATGAGACAGGGATGTTGCCCAGGGAACAGGCTCGTGTGTTGAAGTGGCAGGCAACTGGAAGCTCAGGGTCTTTTTTGCGGCAGAACGTACATCAGCCACCATTTCCATCACATCCACTGAGATGCTGCCAGACACCGGTTCCTGTTCCCTCCATTAACAGCTATGCGCACTCCCAGCCAGATCGCTATCCAGTCCTTTTTCTTTCCAAATGTTCCTTTGGGCTCTGTCCCCACCTATTATTCACTCTTTAACCCCTATCTCCTTTGCCATTGCACTGGGAGCTAAATTGCTAGTTTTCAGAGATGTGTAGGTTAGGTGCAAGATAAATATTTGTCTTTACTATTCATCCTGCACTGACTGTGAGTTTTGTTGTGTGAATTCATTTTATGGGATATTAATTGAGACTGGGATCTCAGAAACAGGTTTTTACAGTCAGCAGAGACATCAGGACCTGAATATAATTGGCATTTAACTGTGGAAACAGAAAGGGTTGTCTGTTCTGTCTGTGAGAAAGTATCTTAAATACTGTTGTCAAGCAAAAATCAGAGAGATGGACAAATTTGTGGCTGGATCACCCTTTGGGTGTGTGCTCTGTTCTGGGCCCTGCAGCTGAGGAAGGAGATATTGGCCTGAGAGGGAGCACAGATTTATCCAAATTGCACCTCATCTCTTTGCAGGAACTGTCAGATTTAGTCCCCAATCACCCACTTCGTAATGTTAACCTGTAAACTTCTTATTTTCAGTTCTCTGCAAACTACCCACTAAAATTCCTTATGGACTAAAATTCCAGCATCTTTTCAGGTGGAATGTTCCAGATTCTGACAACTGAAAATGACAGGGCTGCACTGAGAGTGCTGCTTGGCTCAGTGAGTGTGTTTTGGAGTTGGGTGAAAACAGTGAGGTGAGACAGGAGAAGGTGATGCTGAAACTCAGGTTTAGTTCAGGCCATTCAGAAATTCACATACTCCCAATGGGAATAGCCAATTTTTATGAGATACCTGCTGAATATTTTGTAACAGGTTTTAAAGTATAACATGTCAGCTTAAGTAAAGGTCGGGGATTTAGATTATAATGGACATGCTTGAAGTGAAGAAAGGTTGCTAGCTCATTTAAGTTCTCGCGATGGGAGAACTAGCTGAATCTAGAGAGACATTGTTACAGGAGACCTCAGATCCGCGGTGTTCTCCTCTTGTACAATGTGGGAAATAAGGGATGCTTCCAGTGTCCCTGGTGACAATATGTGCAGGAAGTGTGCCCATCTGCAGTTACTGGGAAACTGCTTTTCAGATCTGAAGCTGTGAGTGGACTCACTGTAGCTCATCTGCAATACTGAGGATGTTATGGACAGCACGTTCAGTGAGTTAGGAAAGGGAATGGATGACTATCAGATCAAGTAAAAGGCTCAGGAAGGAAATGCAGGAGTTCCCACTGATCATCCCGTTATCAAACAGATACTGTATCCCGCTTTGGATTCTGCACAGAACAGGAGGAAAGAGAGTAACGGGGATTCAATAGTCAGGCGTACAGACAGGCACTTCTGTGGCCACAGACATGATTCCAGGATAGTATGTTACCTCCCTGGTGCCAGGATCCGCAATAGCATGGATAGGTTATTGGACATTGTGGAGCTGGAGGGTAAACAGCCAGTGGTGGTGGAATCCTTTCACTATGCAGACCATGTATCATTTACATTCTCCACTGCTTCTCACTCATGTCTGCTTCAAAAAGAGGGAATCGCGGAGAAACATGGAATAAAATGGGGTCAGAGTCTCTGGTATTAAACTGTTGAACACAATACCCCCATCTTCTCCATATTGGTCATCAAGCATACATGCCCGCTGCGATCATCTCATACCTTTTTGATATTAGAATGGGATTGGTTAATGTTTTGGGGAGGAAAATGAGCAGAGAGGTTTAGTAGGAAATGCTGGAGCTCAGGGTGCAGGAATCTGAGTTAAAAATGGGCTATCCTCAAGGCTGGAGTTACAGAAAGCCACTTAGCAGAGAGATTTGTGGGGATCGAGATTACAGAGATAGGGAGGATTGTGTGATTGGAGAATGTTACAGAGATGCTTATGATAGCAGAAATAAGGAAGAGTTGTGAAGCTTCATGAGGTGACAGTGATAGGGAGAGTTGTGAGCATGAAGACACCGAGAGTTAGAGTTTCAAAGGTATATATCATGGAAACAGACCCTGTGGTCTAACCAATCCATGTCGACTATAATTCCACCTAAACTAATCACACCTGCCTCTGCTTGGTCTATATCCCTCCAAATATTTCCTATTTATGTACTTATCCAATTATCTTTTAAGTATTGTAATTGTATTCACAGCTACCACTTCCTCTCGAAGTTCAACCCATAAGTGCAAAAATAGAAAAACTCATGTCTTTTTAAAATCTTTGTCATCTCTTCTCAAACTGTATGCACCGGTGTCTTGAATCCCCCTCCCATGCAGCCATTCATCTTATCTACACACTCCATGATTTCATAAACCTCTAATAAGGTCACCCCTCAACCTCCTGCTCTTCAGTGACAGACATCCCAGCCTATCCATCCTCTCCTTCTACACAATCCCTCCATTCATGGCAACATCCTGGGAAACATCTTCTGAACCTTCCCCAATTTAATAACATTCTTCCTCTAACAGGGGGACCAGAACTGAACACAGTGAAGAGGCCTCACCAACATCATGTATAACCTCATGACAGTGTCCCAACTCCTATACCTAAAGGTCTGAACAATGAAGATAAGCGTGCTAAACACTCACTTAACCACCCTGTCTACATGTGACACAAGCTGCAAAGACCTGAACCCCTCGGTCTCTTTGTTCCACATCACTACTCAAGGCCTTACTTTTAATTAGTGTACTTAATTAATGAGACTAAAGGAGATGTTTGTTTTATTAAAATATAATATCTTACATTTATTCAAATTAAATTCCATCTGCCACATTTCAGCCCATTCACCCAACTGATCAGGATCCCTCTGTATTCGTGGATAACCTTTTGTTACTGTCTACCTTAACAGTTTTTGATGTCACCCACAAACAAACCATGCCTTGTATATTCTAATTCAAACCATCTACACACATGACAAACAAAAATGGACCCAGCACCGATTCCTAGAGAACACTGCTGGTCACGGGCCTCCAGTGTGGAAAAACAACCCTCCACTATTACTGTCTCCTATTGTTAAGCTAATTTTGTATCCAATTGGCAAGCTCTTGCTGAATCCCATGGGATCGAACTTTACAACTTCGTCTCCCCTGCACAACCTTTTTAAAGGCTTTACTAAAGTCCAAATAAACAATGTCTGCCACTCTGCACTCATCGATCATCTTGGTGACTACCTTAAAAATCTCAATCAAGTCTGTGAGACACCCTGTTAAGTAACCATGTTGAGTGTCCCTAATCATTCCTTAACTCTCCAAATACTCTCCTATCCTTCTGAATCGCCTCCAACGGCTTACCCACCACTGAGGTCTACAGTTCCTAGGCTGCTCCTTATACCCCTTCTTTAACAAAGATACAACATTAGCCACTCTCCAGTCATCAGGCAGCTCACCTGTAGTTATCGATTATACAAATATTTCTCCATAGTGCGCACAATTTCCTCTCACCCAAACTGTTCCCGTCCTATCACTTCAGTCACTTGCCCTGTCTGATCAGACAAGAAAAGGTCAGGTGTTGCTTGCTTCCTGATAAGAACATTTAAATATTGATAAAGAACATTTCTTGAACTCATTTAACACATTCTTTACCAACCAAACCTTTCACACTATCGTAATCACCTACTATTATAACCTTATTGTTGTGAATGTATATCGGAGATCTCTCTGTATATTTGTTCCTTATGTTCTCCCTGATTATTGCAGCGTCTATAGTGCCATCTGACCAAGGTGAATTTTTTTAGTTTGAAAACACAATTTTGTTTTTAAAAAAGCTTTCCTCTGCGATTTAAATATAAATTGTTTATTCACTCAGATGTGGATGTTTACCCTGAGGGCAGTTGAGAGTTAACCACATTGCTGTGGGTCTGGAGTCACATGTTGGCCAGACCGGGTGAGGATGACAGTTTCCTTCCCTAAAGGGCATTAGTGAACCAGATGGGTTTTTTCCCAACAGTCGATAATAGTTTCATGGTCATCATGAGCCTTTTCATTCGAGATTTTATTGATATCTGATGCCACCATCAGCCATGATGCTACCATCTAACCCTAATCCTCGGAACATTGCTCATATTACTCGTCTAGCAAGAATATCATCTGGCCATTGCCTCCGTTTTTAGCAATGTATTAATTTTAAAAAAGCTCCATCATTCTCCGTGTACAATTTGAGGTAAAATTACACACATGCAATTTCTGAAGCTGGAGAGGGATTACAGAGACAGGGAGGGATGTGGGTCTAGTGGGGGATTGTTGTCCAAACATCACTGTGGTGTACATGGACTGCAACATTTCATTGAGGCCGTTCACCACCACTTTCTCCAAGACACATAAAGGTGGCCAATAAATACTGGTCTGGGCAGCAAAGGCAACCTCCAGTGAATAAAACCGAGCAGTGACCTCTCCCAGCTGACTTGTGAAGGTAGAAACCTCTCTGGAAATGCAGCTTGGAGAAAAGAGAAACAAACAGTGACATTTCACAGCTGCCCTCAGAGAGACCTCGCTCTCTGAGCTGCTCACAGCCGGATCAGCTCAGTGGGTTTCAGTCTCTTGAAACATCAACTTTAGACGGTTTTATTATATTAATAGTGAGAAAGGTGAGGGTTTCTTTTTCATGTCTTTCGGTCTGTTGTTTAAATGTTTAAAATATAAAGCGTAAGCATTAAGTTATTCTCGGGCAGTATTTTTCGAGCAGTAAGACTGTGCCTTTGTCTTGGTCTGTAGATTGTTAAGGCGGAGAGATGGCCTGTTGTAGAGTGGTGTGCTGTTCCTGTCAGATGTTGGAGATTAGAGAGAGTTTCAATGATCCTGATGATTGTGTCTGCAGGAAGTGTGTTTGCAAATCCTATCAGATCACATGGATTGGTGAAGGAGTGATTAAAGGCAGTGAGGAATTGACAGGGCCCAGGGGTGTGATAGGTGGCAGTCTCAGGATTGCAGGATACTGCAGATACAGCCAGGTAGATGGGTTACCTCTAGGAAAACTAGGAGGGGTAGGCAAGTACTGCAGGAATATCCAGTGGTTATCCCCAGCTCAAACAAGTGTACTGTTTTGGAAAATGTAGGGGGTAATAGACTTTCAGGGGAATATAGCACTGACTGCCAAGTTACTGCGACTGAGACTGGCTCTAACATAATGTAAGGTATATCCAGTTCCACGCAAACGATGGTGATAGGGGACACTCTAGTCAGGGGCACAGTCTGCCATTTCTGCAGCTGACAGTGAGACATCAGAATGGGGTGGTGCCTCCCTGATGCTAGGGTCAAGGATGCCTCGGAGAGGGTGCAGAATATTCTCAAAGGGGAGAATAACCAGTGGGAGGACATTGTACATTGGTACCAATGGCATAGGAAGGGGAAAGCATGGGGTCCTGATGAGCAGGGAGATTTGCTAGTTCCACTCAGGCATTAAACCAGTGAGGGAGTTGGAGTAAACCTAAAGAGATAGTGAGAAAAGAGGTATGTCCGAGTCTGGTACTGTTCAGATTAGACTGTCAAGGCAGGCAAGAGCAAGCCACAGAATAAAGTGGGACGGACCAGTTACACTGCATTTATTTCAGTGCAAGAGGCCTGACGGGTCAGGCAGATGGGCTCAGGGTATGGTTTTGAACATGGCACTGGGATATTATAGCAATTACAGAGGCATCACTCAGGGATGGATAGGACTAGCAGCTTAATATTCCAGGGTGTAGATGCGATAGAAAGGGGGCAACTGTACAGGGGGAGTGGCGTCTTTGATTAGGGATAACATTACAGCTGGGCTTCGGGAGGATATTCCTGGGAGTACATCCAGGCAAGTTACTTGGGTGGTACTGGGAAATAAGGAAGGGATGACCATCTTACTGGGATTGTATTATAGACTCTGTCCCAATAGTCAGCGGGGAATTGAGACACAATTTTACCAGGAGACCTCGGTTATCTGTAAGAATACTATGGATACAATGATAAGGGGTTTTAACTTTACCAACATAGCCTCGGAGTGCTGTAGTGTTAAGGGCTTGGATGGAAAGGTATTTGTTCAGTGTGTACGAGAACATTTCAGATTCAGTTTGTAGGATGTACCTACTAGAGCAGGAACAAAACTTGACCTGTTTTCTTTATTCATTCACAGGATGAGGCTGTCACTGGCTCGGCCAGCATTTATTGCTTCGTTTAACCAGAGGGCAGTTAAGAATCAACCACGTTGCTATAGGTCTGGAGTCACATGCAGACCAGACCAGGTAAGGATGGCATTTTCCTTCCCTAAAGGTCATGAGTGAACCAGATGGGATTTCCCAACAATTGACAATGGATTCATTGTCGTCACAAAATTAATTTTTCCAGATATTTATTGAATTCATGTTCCAAAATCTGCCGCGATGGGATTCAAACCCAGGTCCCCAGAACGTTATCTGGGTCTTGGGATTAACAGTCTAGCGATAATTTCACTCCATCATCACTGCCACTTAGAAAATGAGGCAGGGTGAGTGACTGAGTTATCAGTGGGGCAGCACATCAGCACCAAAGATCTTGTGGCTTAGTGGTTAGCGCTGCTTCCTCAGCACCAGGGACCTGGGTTTGATTCCAGCCTCTGGCGACTGCCTGTGTTGGAGTTGGCACGTTCTCCCCAGTGTCTGTGAGGGTTTCCTTCGGGTGTTCCAGCTTGTTCCCACAGTCCAAAGATGTGTAGGTTAGTTGGATGACCATGTTAAATTTCCCATAGTGTCCAGATGCAGTATATGAGGTTTTGGGATGTGCAGAGAAATCTCTGCCTGATGTGAAAAGATCCTTTTCAGGTCTTGGACAGAGGTCAGAGGGAGGTGTGGCCGCATGTTTTACATCTCCCGTGGCGGCAAGGGAGGGTCAAGGGTGTGGAGCATGGGTTGGTGGGAGGGTGTGGGCCTAACAAGGATGTTGCTGAGGGAATGGTCTCTGTGGAACGCAGATAGGGATGGAGAGGGAAATATGTCTGTGGTGGTGGGATCCGACTTTAGGTAGCAGAAATAACAGAGGTTAATGCACTGTGTCTGGAGATTAGTGGGGTGGAAGGTGAAGATTGCAGGGTTATAATCTTATTGTGGTTGAAGTGGTGGGATAAAGGTGGAGGTGCAGGAAGTGGAGGGTTTGCATTGGAGGGCATTGTTGATCAAGTGAGAGGGAAATTGTGGTCCTTGAAGTAGGAGGCCTTTCTGGGATGTCCTGGGGTGGAATTGCTCCTCCTGGGAGCAGATATGGCAGAGGCAGAGGAATTGGGAGTACAGGATCACGCTTTTATACTTGAGGGAAATCAGGAGAGCAAAAAGAAGACATGAAATAGCTTCAGGCACTGGTTTAAGTAGAAACCAAAGAGATTAAACAAATATATCACAGACAAAAGATTAACTGGACCAGAGAAGAGGACCCCTTAAAGACCAACAAGGCTGTCTATGGAACCACAGGGAGTGGGAAAGATATGTGAATATTTCATGTCATTTTTTACTGGAGAAGGATATGGAAACTCGAGAGTTTGGAGAAATAAACAGAGAGAACTTGAAAAGTGTCCATGTTACAGAGGAGGTAGTACTGGATGTCTTAAATGGCATCAAGGTTGATAAAGCCCTGGGACCTGATCAGGTGTATCCCAGAACTTTCTGGAAATCTAGGGAAGTGATTGTTGGGCCTCTGCTGAGATATTTGTATCGTTGATAGCGACAGGTGAGGTGCTATTATTTTTAAAAGATTGTAAGGAAAGGCCATGGAACAAGAGAACAGTGAGCCTGACATCAGTGGCAGGCAAGTTGTTGGAAGGGATTCTGAGGGACAGGATATCCATCTATTAGGAAAGGTAAGGAATGAATGATCAGGGAGAATCAATGTGGCTTTGTACATGCACAATCGTGTCTCACTAACTTGACTGAGTGTTTTGAAGTGACAAAGAAAATTGATTGATCCAGGCGGTGAATGGTGTTTATGTGGACATTCAACAAGGTTCCACAAAGCAGACTGGTTAGCAGGGTTAGATAACACGGAATGCAGGGAGAGCAAGCCATTTGGATACAAAACTGACTTGAAGGTAGGAGACAGAGGGTGGTGATGGAGGGTTGCTTTGCGGACTGGAGGCCTGTGGGCAGCAGTGTGTTACAAGGATCGATATTGGGTCCTTAAATAATTGACTTGGATGTGAATGTGTAAGGTATGGTCAGTAGGTTTACGGAAGGCACCAAAATTGGAGGTGTAGTGGACAGTGAAGAAGGTTAGTTCAGAATTCAACAGGATCTTGATCAGATGGGCCAATGGAGCAAGGAATGGCAGATGGAGTTCAATTTAGATAAATGTGAGCTGTTGGATTTTGGAAAGGCAAATCAGGGCAGGACTTGTGCACTTAATGGTAAGGTCTGGGGAGCATTGCTGAATAAAGAGACCTTGGAGTCCAGGTTCATAGTTCCTTGAAAGTCGGGTCACAGGTAGGCAGGGTAGTGAAGGTGGTGTTTGGTACACTCCCCGTTATTGGTCAATGCATTGAATGCAGCTGTTGTGACGTCATATTGTGGTTGTACAGGACATTGATTAATGCTCTTCTGGGATTCTGTTTTCAGTTCCAATCTCCCTGTTCTCGGAATGATGTTGTGAAACTTCAAAGGTTTCAGAAAAGGTTTGCAAGGACTTTGCCAGGGTTGGACGGGTTGAGCTATTGGGAAATGCTGAATAGGCTGGGACTATTTTCCTGGAGAGTTAGAGACTGAGAGGTGACCTTATAAATGTTTATAAAATCATGATGGACCTGGATAAGGTGAGCAGTCAGGGACTTTTTCCCAGGTTCTGTGGGTTCAGAACTAGAGGACACAGGCTTAAGATGAGAGGGAAAAGATTTAAAAGGGATCTTAGGGCATCTTTTTCTCAATGAACAGAGTTATCAGAATCTGGAACATTCCACCTGAAAAGGTGCTAGGATTTGAGTCCATAAGGAGTTTACAGGTTAACATTATGAATTGGGTGATTGGAACTAAATCTGACAGTTCCTACAAAGAAATGAAGTGCAATTTGGATCATTCTGTGCTCCCTCTCAGGCCAAAAAAGACCCTGAGCTCCCGGTTGCCTGCCACTTTAACACACGAGCGTGTTCCCTGGCCAACATCTGTCTCATGCTTACTGTCGTGTTCCAGTGAAGCTTGATGCAAGCTGGCAGAACACTCCAGAACATACCAAATGGACCATATTTCAAGGACTGCAATTTCCCCTCTCATGTGGTCAACAATGCCCTCCAGTGTATCTCCTCTACTTCCCACACCACTGCCCTTGAACCCCACCCCTCCAACCCTTAACTCACACACATTGTTATCACATTGCCTGCCATTACACACTACCCACGATTAACCACTAACTGTCTCCGTTGACAGCTATTCCCAACCTATATCACTCCACAATTGGAGCTGCCAAGGACACAAACCTCTGGAATATCCTCCCTAACCCCCTCTGTCCTCCTTTAAGATTGTTGGGCCTCTCCTGAGATATTTGTATCGTTGATAGCGACAGGTGAGGTGCCATTATATTTAAAAAGGTGGTAAGGAGAGGCCATGGAACAAGAGAACAGTGAGCCTGAAGTCAGTGGCAGGCAAGGTTGTTGGAAGGGATTCTGAGGGACAGGATATACGTGTATTTGGAAAGGATGAGGAAGAGTTAAAGTGGCTTTGTTTGTGCAAAATCGTGCCTCACTAACTTGAGTATTTTGTTTCTTGAAGAAGTGACAAAGATGATTGATGGCAGCCTGTGAACGTTGTCTCCATGGGCATTGAACAAGGTTCCACAAAGCAGACTGGTTAGCAAGGTTAGATAACATGGAATGCTGGGAGAACGAGCCATTTAGATACAAAACTGGCTTGAAGGTAGGAGACAGAGAGTGGTGATGTAGGGTTGTTTTGTGGACTGGAGGCCTGTGAGCAGCAGTGTGCTGCAGCAATGGATATTGGGGCCTTCAATAAATGACTTGGATGTGAATATATGAGATATGGTCAGAAGGCACCAAAATTGGAGGGGTAGTGGGCAGTGTAGAAAGTTAGATCAGAATACAACAGGATCTTGATCAGATGGGCCATTGGAACGAAAAATGGCAGACTGAGTTCAATTTAGATATATGTGAGCTGTTGTATTTTGGAAAGGCAAATCAGGACAGGACTTATGCACTTAATGGTAAAGTCCTGGGGAGTGTTGCTGAACAAAGAGACCTTGGAGTTCAGGTTCATTGTTCCTTGAAAGTAGAGTCGCAGGTAGGCAGACTAGTGAAGGTGGTGTATGGTATGCTTATATTTATTAATCAATGCATTGAATATGGAAGCTGGGACATCATATTGTGGCTTCACAGGACATTGATTAAGCCATTTCAGGAATTCTGCTTTCAGTTCGAATATCCCTGTTCTGGGAAGGATGTTATGAAATTTGAAAGGAGTCAGACAAGATTTGCAAAAACATTGCCAGGGTTGAAGGATTTGGGCTACAGGGAGAGACTGGGGCTATTTTCCCTGAAGAGTCAAAGACCGAGGTGACTTTATGGAGATTTATAAATCATGAGGGGCATGGATACGGTGAACAGCCGGGATCTTTCCCCCCCCCCCCCCCCCCCCCAGGTGAGGTGGGTCCAAAACAAGAACACATGGGCTTAAGTTGAGAGGGCAAAGATTTAAAAGGAATCTAAGGGGCAACGTTTTCAAGCTGAGTGTGGTGTGTGTGTGGAATGAGCTGCCAGATGAAGTAGTGGAGACTGATACAATTACAACATTTGAAAGGCATCCATGAATGGGATGGGTTTTGAGGGATAGGGCCCAATAGCTGGCAAATGTGACTCCAGTAGTTTAGGATTCCGAGTCGGCATGAAAGAATTGGACCGAAGGTCTGTTTCTGTGCCGTCCATCTCTATGACACTAATAAATTAAGATGCGTTCCTCTTTTGTGGAGAGCTAGCAGAAGCACAGATAATTGTCCTTTGAGCTGAGACGGTTAAGCAGTGATTTGGACCAGGTGCAGATTTGTTTCCAAACAATTAATTTGCAGAGAGAGAGGAATTGTGAGCACGATCACAATTTTTCGTAACTACTTTCAGGTAACTGGCAAATAACGCAGAGTGAAAATGGGAACATTATTTCACTCAGTAAGTTCTGCGCACCTGGAATAGGCTGAAAGGCAGCTGGACACAGATTCAGCAGGTGTTCTCAAACAGATTTATAATTTTACTTTTTAAGGAAAGACTTAGAGGGCTTTGGGCAAGTGAGAGGGGAGTTGGGACAGATTTGCAGCATCTCCAGAGGGAGAGAGTACAGCCCCAATTGGCTGAATAGCCCCCAGCCCCTGTGCTCTGTGATACTGCCCCATTCACTGTGAATGATGAACCTCATCACAGGGCAGAGAGAGAGAGGATCCCACCACTTACCTCACAATGGGGCCCGGCTGATTGATCTCAAACAAGTACACTGTTTCGGAAAGCGTCAGAGGTCACCCTCTCAGGGGCATATCGCACTGACAAGCAAGGTACTGGTACAGAGACTGGCTCCAATGTAATGTGCGGTATATGAGGTTCCTGGTGATCGATGGTGATAGGAGATTCTCTGGTATAGGGCACAGACTGCCGTTTCTGCAGCTGACAGTGAGACATCAGAATGGGTGGTACCTCCCTGGTGTCAGGGACAAGGATGTCTCTGAGAGGGAGCAGAGTATTCTCAAAAGGGAGTATGATCAGTGGGAGCTCATTATACATTAGTACCAATGACATCGGAAGAGGAAAGGATGAGGTTCTGACGAGAGAATATAGCAAATTATCCTGGAGGATAAAAAGTAGGTCTTCGTGGGTAGTAATATCTGGATTACTCTTTGTGCCGCATGCTAGTGAGAGTAGGAACAGCAGGATAGAGCAGATGAATGTGTGGCTAAGGATCTGGTGCAGGGGAGAAGGATTGCCATGTTTGGATCATTGGAATCTCTGCTGGGGTAGAATTGACGTGCATAAGAAGGATGGATTGTACCTGAATTGGAAGGTGTCTAATATCCAGGCAGGGAGATTTGCTAGTGCTACTCAGGAGGCATTAAACTAGTGAGGGAGTGGGGGGTAAACCTAAAGAGATAGTGAGAGAAGAGGTATGTCTGAGGCTGGTACAGTTGAGAAGTTAGGCAGTCAAGGCAGGTAAGGGCAAGGCACAGAACGAGGTGGGACAGAGCAGTTTCACTGCATTTATTTCAGTGCAAGAGGCCCGTCAGGGAAGGCAGATGAGCTGAGGGTATGGTTTTGAACATGGGACTGGGATATCATGGATATTACAGAAACGTGGCTCAGTGATGGATAGGATTGGCAGCTTAATGTTCTAGGGTGCAATGGGAAGGATAGAAAGGGGGACGAGAGGAGGCGGAATGGCGTTTTGGATTAGGGATACCTTTATGGTTGTGCTCAGGGAGGATATTGGGAGTATTTCCAGTGAAGTTACTTGGATAGAATTGGGAAATAAGAAAGGGATGATCACCTTGTTGTGGTTGTCTGCTTGGGTTTCGTCTGGTTGCTCTGGTTTCCTCCCACAGTCCAAAGATGTGTAGGATGGGTGGGTTATCCAGGCTGAATTGCCCATAGTGTTCAGGGATGTGCTGGCCAGGTGGATTGCTCATTGGAATTGCAACGTTTTTAGGGGTAGGGTAGAAGGCTCTGATGTTCAGTGTGGATCTGATGGGCTGAATGGCCCGCTTCCACGCTGTCTGGATTCTCTGATAATTCTACTAGCTTTAAAATAGTTACAGAAAATAATAGACCAGATCTAATAGGTAGCCTTCTGAATTGGACAGTTGCAATGGCACAAGGTAAGAACTTGCAAAATTTGTTTGCGGGAGGTTATTTCCAGGGAAAGCGATGGCTGGACAAAAGAGTAACCAGGCAGAGAATAGCAACCCTCAAAAATCAGTAAGGCTGTCTATGGAACTGCAGGCGGTGGGAGAGATTCTGTAAGTATTTCACATCAGTTTTTACTGAAAAATGATATGGAAGCTAGAGAGTTTGGAGAAATAAATAGTGATAATTTGGCAATTGTTCATATTACAGTGGAGGAGGTACTGGATGTCTTAAAAAGCAGAAAGGTGGATAAATCCCAGGAATCTGAGCAGGTGTATCCCAAAACTTTGTGGGAAGCCAGGGAAGTGATTGCTGGGCCCCTCGCTGAGATATTTGTATCATCAATTGCCACAGACAAGGTGCTGGAAGATGGGTGCCATTATTTGAGAAAGTTAAAAATCACACACTAGGTTATAGTCAAACAGGTTTATTTGGAAGTGTGCTTCTAATTAAACCGTTTGGACTAGAACCTGGTGTTGTGTGATTTCTAACTTTGTACACCCCAGTCCAACACTGGCATCTCCAAATCATTATTTGAGAAAGGTAGTAAGGAAAAGCCAGGGAACTATAGACCGGTGAGCCTGAAGTCAGTGGCAGGCAAGTTGTTGGAAGAGATTCTCAGGGACAGAATTTACATGTCATTGGAAAGGCAAGAAAAGATTAGGGATAGTCAGCATGGCTTTGTGCATGGAAGTCATTAACTTGGACTTGAGAAAGACACAAGGTTCCACATAACAGACTGGTTAGCAAGTTCAACACCATAGAATACAGGCGGAACTAGCTATTTGGATACAAAATTGGCTGGAAGATCAAAGAGTCATAGATGTACAACACAGAAGCAGAGACCCTTCGGTCCAACCAGTACATGCTGACGAGATATCCCAACGCAATGTAGTCCCACCTGCCTGCACCCGGCCCATATCCTTCCTATTCATATACGCAATAAGATGCCTTATAAATGTTGCATTCGTCCAACCTCCACCACTTCCTCTGGCAGCTCATTCCATACACGTACCACCCTCTGTGAAAATGTTGCCCCACAAGTCTCTTTAAAGTCTTTCCCCTCTCACCCTAAACCTATGCCCTCTCGTGCTGGGATCCACCACCCCAGGGAAGAGACTTTGTCTATTTATCCTATCCATGCCCCTCATGATTTTATATACCTCTATAAGCTCACCTCTCAGCTTCCGACGCTCCAGGGAAAATAGCCCCAGTCTATTCAAAATCTATTCAACCCCCAGCTGAGCTCAAATCCTCCAATCCTGGTAACTTTCTTGTAAATCTTTTCTGAACCCTTTCAAGATTCACAACATCCTTCCGATAGGAAGGAGATCAGATTTGTACGCAATATTCCAATAGTGGCCTCACCAATGCCCTGTACAGCCACAACATGACCTCCCAACTCCTGTACTTAATGTTCTAACCATATGCCGCCTTCACTATCCTATCTACCTGTGGCTACACTTTCAAGGAGCTATGAACCCGCACTCCAAGATCTCTTTGTTCAGTAACACTCCTCAGGACCTTACCATTAAGTGTATAAGTCCTGCTAAGATTTGATTTCCCCAAATGCCACTCCTCAGCTCATTCACTCATCTGATCAAGATCCCGTTGTACTCTGAGGTAATTGTTTTCACAGTCCACTACACCTCCAACTTTGGTGTCATCTCACTAACTATGCCTGCTATGTTCACATCCAAGTCATTCATATAAATGACGAAAAGTAGTGGATCCAGCACCGACCCTTGTGGCACTCCACTGGTCACAGGCCTCCAGTCTGAAAAACAACCCTCCACCACCACCCTCTGTCTTCTGCCTTTGAGCCAGTTTTGGATCCCAATTGGCTAGTTCTCCCTGTATTCCATGAGCTCTAACCTTGCTGAGCAGTCAGTGTCTTGGTGGAGGGTGCTTTTAGGACTGGAAGCCTGTGGTGAGCAAAATGCTGTCAGGCTGGGTGCTGGGTCCACTGCTTTTTGTCATTTATATCAATGATTTCCATGTGAATATAGGAGCTATGGTTAGTAGGTTTACAGTAGACACCAAAATTTGAGGTGCAGTGGACAGTAAAGTTACCTCAGAGTACAATGAGACTCCGATCAAATGGGCTGAGGAGTGGCAGATGAAGTTTAATTTTGATAAATGTGAGGTTCTGCATTTTGGAAAAGCAAATCAGGGCCGGACTTCTACACTTAATGGGAAGGTCCTGGGCAGTTGCTGAACAAAGACACCTTGGAGTGCAGGTTCATAGTTCCTTGAAAGTGGAATCATAGATAGGCAGGGTAGTGAAGAAGGTGTTTAGTATTCTTGCCTTTATCAGTCAGTACATTGAGTACAGGAGTTGTGACGTCATTTTGCGGCTGTACAGGACATTGATTCAGTCACTTCTGGAATTCTGCTTTCAGTCCTGGTCTCCCCACTATCGGAATGATATTGTGAAACTTGAAAGGATTCAGAAAAGATGTGCAAAGATGTTTCCAGGGTTGAGCGATTGAGCTATAGGGAGAGGCTGAATAGACTGAGGCTGTTTTCACTGGAGAATCGGATGCGGAGGGGTGACCATAGAGGTTGATAAAATCGTGAGGGGCATGGATAGGGTAAACAGCCAGGGTCTTATTCCTGTTTAGGTGAGTCCAAAACTAGAAAGCACAGGCGTGAGGGAAAAGATTGAAAAGGGATATTAGGGGCAAAGTTTCAAGCTGAACGTGATATGTGTATGGAATAAGCTGCCAGAGAAAGTGTGGAGGCTGGTATAGTTACAACATTTAAAATGCATCTCATTGGATATGTGATTGGGAAAGGTTTAGAAGGTTATGGGCCAAGTGCTGGCATATGGGACGAGATTAATTTAGGATATCTGGTCGGCATGGACAATTTGGACTGAAGGGTCTGTTTCTGTGTTGTACATCTCTACGACACTAATAAATTAAAATTAAGATGGGTTTCTCTTTTATGGAGAGTTAGCAGAAGGTCAGACAATTCTCCTTGGAGCTGAGAAGGATAAGCAGTGATTTCGACCAGGAGTTGATTTGTTTCCAGGGTATTTCATTTACAGAGAGACAGAGTGAGAAATTTTTAACGTCACAATTTTTAGTAACTACTTTCAGGTAACTGGCAAATAATGCAGGTTAAAAATGTGAAGATTATTTTACTCACTAAGTTCTGAGCATCTGGAACAGTTTGAAAGACAGCTGAATGCAGATTCAGTAGCTATTGTCAAAACAAATTTGAAATTTAACTTTTTAAGGAAGGATTTGGAAGGCTATGTCCAAGTGGGAGGTGAGTTGGAACTGACTGGCACGATCTCCAGAGGGAGAGAGTACAGCCCCAATGGGCTGAATAGTTCCCAGCCCCTGTGCTCTGTGATGCTGCCTCATTCACTGTGAATGATGAAGCTCATCACAGGGCAGAGCCGTAGAGGTGTACAGCATGAAAATACACCCTTTGGTTAAACTGGTCCATGCTGACCAGATATCCCAACCTAATCTAAGTCCCATTTGCCAACACTTGGCACATGCACCCTTCCTATTCATATACCCATCCAGATGCCAAATGGTATAATTGTACCAACATCCTCCACTTCCCGACAGAAGATTCCATACACGCACCAACCTCGGTGGGAAAAAAAATTGCCCCTCTGATCCATTTTAAATTCTTCCCCTCTCATGTTAAACCTATGCTCTCTCATTCTGGACTCCCCCACCCCAGGGAAACGACCTTGTCTATTTATCCTACCCATGCCCCTCCTGATTTTATAAACCTCTGTGAGGTCACCCCTCAGCCTCTGATGCACCTGGGAGGATCCCACCACTCAGGTCACAATGGGGCCTGGCTGACTGACACAGCTTCAGACCAATAGGAGAGTTGGCGTGATCCTCCAGCCAATGGGAGTGAATGCGGGGTGGGTCCAGCAGGCCAACACATGACCATCAGCTTTGCAGGCGCAGTGTCACTGTGAGGGGGAACTGAATGTGAAGGAGTGGGAGAGACAGCAGAGACTGGGAGAGAGATGGAGTTAGTGTGGACTGGGAGGGTTGATAAACACTGTTTCAGTCTGCTAGACCTGAATTAGATACTCCGGGTAAATTGAAAGAACCGTGGATGCTGTAAATCACACATAACAACTGAAAGTACTGGAAAAGCTCAGCAGATCTGGCAGCATCTGTGAAGTGAAATCGGTTCGCAATTTGGATTCGGTGACATCCTCAGGAACTGATGCTACTGAGAAGAAATGTTGTTTTTTATGCAGAAGGTAGGGGTTAAGGAGTAAATGATAGGGGGGGAATAGAGTCCAAAGAGAGAGATAAGAACAATTGGACAAAAAGAGTGGATAATGATCTGAGGGGGAGGGTGAATAGCTGTTTATGGGGACTGTTAGTGGCTAACCATAGGTAGTGTGTAATGCCAGGCTATGTAATAACAAGGCCTGGTGTGTGGGGTAAGGGGCAAAGACACTAGGACGTGGGAGAGTTCAGGACCTAAAATTATTGAATTTGATGTTGAAGCCAGAGGATTGTAGGGTCCCCGACTGGGAGATGAGGTGTTGTTCTTCCAGCTTGTGGTGCTGGAAAAGTACAGAAGGTCAGGCAGCATCCAAGGAGCAGGAGAATTGACATATTGGGCATGTAAGCACTTCATCAGAAATGTGGGAGGTGGGAGAAGAGGGCTGAGAGATAAATAGGGAGGGGTGTTTGGGGTTGGGGGGGAAGGGAGCTACGAAGAGACTAGGTAGATGTAGATGGGGTAGTGGTGAGAGAGTGGAATGGATAATTGGGAAGGAAGATGGACAGGTGGGACAGTTCAGGAGGCCAGTGCCGAGTTGGAGGGTTGAATCTGTGATGAGGTGGGGGAGAGGAGATGAGGAAACCTTGATGCCGTGTGGTTGAAAGGTCCCAAGGTTGAGGATGAGGTGTTCTTTCTCCAGGCATCGGGTGGCTCGGATTTGGGGGTGGAGGACACCCAGGACTTGCATGTCCTTGGCAGCGTGGCGGCAGAGGGGATGTAGCTGAAGTGGTCGGCCACAGGGTGGTGGGGTTGGTTGGTGCATGTGTCCCAGAAATATTCCCTGAAATATTCCACAAGTTGGCGTCCTGACTCCCCAGTGTAGAGGAGACCACGTTGAGAGCAAACGACACAATAGTTGAGGTGTTTGGGTGGGCAAGGAATTCTCTGCTGGATGTGGGAGGATCCTTTGCTGCCTTGGATGGAGGTGAGGGGGAGGTGTGGGCACAGGTTTTACACCACATGCAGTGGCAAGCGAAGGTGCTGGGAGTGGAGGATGGGTTGGTGGGGAGCTTGGACCTAACGAGGAAGTCACAGAGGGAATGGTCTCTGTGGAATGCTGAAAGGGGAGGGGAGGGAAACATATCTCTGGTGGGGTCTGATTGTAGGTGGTGGAAATGGCAGAGGATGTTGATGTGTTGTATCTGGGTGGAAGGTGAGGAGTGGGGGGGATCCCATCCTTGTTGGGGTTGGAAGGGTGGGGTTCAAGGGCAGTGGTGTAGGAAGGGGAGGAGATACACTGGAGGGCATTGTTGACCACATGGGAGGGGAAATTGCAGTCCTTGAAATAGGAGGCCATTTGATATGTTCTAGAGAGTTCTGCCAGCTTGTACCAAGCTTCACTGAAACACCGCAGTAAGCATGAGACAGAGATGTTGGACAGGGAACAGGCTCGTGTGTTAAAGTGACAGGCAACTTGAAGCTCCGGGACCTTTTTGCAGCCACAATGTAACTCATCAGTCACCATTTCCACCACCGCCACTCAGATGCTACCAGGTTCCTGTCTCCTCCACTAACAGCTTTCCACCCTCCCACCAGATCGTTATTCACTCCTTTGTCTTTCCAAATGTTCCTGTCTCTCTTTGCACTCTGTCCCCTCCCTATTATTTACTCTTTAACCCCTATCTCCTGTAGTCCAAAGATGTGCAAGTTCGGTGAATTGGCCCAGCTAAATTTCCCGTAGTTTTCAGGGATGTGCATGAGTCCGGGGAAATGGAGAGTAATAGGGAGGGGAATGGGTCTGGGTGCGATGAACTTCAGAGGGTGGGTGTGGAATTGTTGGCCCGAAGAGCCCGTTTCCACGCTATAGGGATTCTACTTTTCCCAGCTGTCTTCGGTTCTGCTGAAGGGTCACAGAACCCGTGATGACCCTTGGTGTTTGCAGGAGGCAGAAAGGGGAGAGTGGCAGCAGAAACCGGATGAGATGTATCAGTGTGGACTGGGAGGGTTTAGTCATACTCTGTGCAAGTTGTTAATCTAAATTAGAAAATCTTGGTCCCATGTTTGCAGCAAAGGGGAAAACAGCTGTGGGCCTCAGGCAGGGAGAGGTCCTGGGTTATGGCCGCCATCTTTATTTGAGGCAAGGTACAGCAAGAAGCATGCACATGTCTTCTTTTGGGGGGAGTGGGGCGATTTAAAGAGGAGCGTTTACACATCAAACACATACCAAGAGAAGTGTTCGCCTTCACTATTCACCTTGCACTGATTGTGAGCTTTGTTTTGCGAATTCATTTTATAGGATATTAATTGAGAATAATTGAGACTGGGATCTCAAAAACAGTTTCTACAGTCAGCAGAGTCAGGATCTGAATATCATTGGCATTTAACTGTGGAACGATAAAGGTTTGTCTGTTCAGTCTGGGAAAATATCACCAATAGTTTTGTCAAGCAAACAGCAGAAAAATGTTCAAGTTCCTGGTCAGATCACCCTTTGGGTATGTGTTCAATTCTTGACCCTGCAGCTGTGGAAGGAGGTATTGGCCTGAGAGAGAGCACAGATTTATCCAAATGCCAGATTTAGTCCCAGTCACCCACTTCATGATAACCTGTAAACTCCCTACTTCCAATTCCCTGCAAGCTTCTCATTGAATTTCCTTGTGGACACAAATTCCAGCACCATTTCAGGTGAAATGATCCAGATTCTGACAACTGTCTGTTCATCCAGAAACTGCTGAAGTCCATGTTGACTCTGGGGTTACAAAGGGCTGAACTGAAAGATGAGATGCTGGTCCTGAGCTCCCATTGAGATGCATTGGAACAGTACAGGAGGCTGAGGGCAGTGTAAGTGTGAACAGACAATGAAAATGACAGGGCTGTACTGAGAGTGCTGCTTGGCTCAATGAGAGTGTTTTGGAGTTGGGTGTAAACAGAGTGAGGTGAGACTGGGAGAAGGTGAAGCTGAAACTCAGGTTTGGTTCAGGCCATTCAATAATTCACGTGGTCCCAATGGGAACAGCCAATTTCTCAGAGATACCTGCGGAGTATTTAAGTTTTTAAAGTATGACATATCTGCTGAAGTAAAGTTTTTTTTTATTATAATGTACATGTTTGAAGTGAAGAAAGGTTGCTCACTCATTTAAATTTTCTTAATGGGTGTAACGAGATGAATGTAGAGAGATGTTGTGATAGGGCACCTCAGATCCGTGGTGTGGTCCTCTTGTACAATGTGGAAAATAAGGGACGCTTCCTGTGTGCCTGACGGCTATGTGTGCTGCAAGTGTGTCCATCTGCAGTTACTGGGAAACTGCTTTTCAGACCTGGAGCTGTGAGTGGACTCACTGTGGAGCATCTGAGAATGTTATGGACAGCATGTTTAGTGAGTTAGTCACACTGCAGGTGAGGGCTACACAGGCAGAAAGGGAATGGGTGACCATCAGATCAAGTAAAAGGCTCAGGAAGGGGGTGCAGGAGTCCCCAGTGGTCATCCCCTTCTCATACAGATACTGTATCCCGCTTGGGATTCTGTAAGGGCGGGAATGGGTGGGGTAGCTTCTCGGGAAATCAGCAACAGCCAGGGTCATGCCACCACAGAGAGCTCCGCTGCACACAGCGGGAGGAAAGAGAGGAAACACGGCTATAGTGACAGGGGATTCAACGCTCAGGGTTAGGGCGGACACTGCTGTGGCCACAGACGTGAATCCAGGATGGTATGTTACCTCCATAAAGCTTGGATCCGCAATATCGTGGAGCGGCTGCAGGACTTTCTGGAGCTGGAAGTTAAACAGCCCGTGGTGGTGAAACACACAGATACCAACGACATCGCTAAACAGAGGGATGAGGGCCTGAAAGCTAGATATAGGGAGAGCAGAGATGCATTAACCGAGCTGGAAGTTTTTGTTGCAAATGTTTCGTCCCCTGTCTAGGTGACATCCTCAGTGCTTGGGAGCCTCCTGTGAAGTGCTTCTGTGATCTTTCCTCTGGTTGTCAGTTCCAGCTGTCCGCTGTAGTGGCCGGTGTATTGGGTCCAGGTCGATGTGTTTTGTTGATGGAGTTTGTGGATGAGTGCCATGCTTCTAGGAATTCCCTGGCTGTTTTGAATTCCTAGAAGCATGGCACTCATCCACAAACTCCATCAACAAACACATCGACCTGGACCCAATATACCGGCCACTACAGCGGACAGCTGAAACTGACAACCGGAAGCGGCAGGGACAGGCCACTATAAATGCCGGAGGAAACACCACAGAAGCGCTTCATAGGAGGCTCCCAAGCACTGAAGATGTCACCTAGACAGGGGACGAAACATTTGCAACAAAAACTTCCAGCTCGGCGAACAGAACCACAACAACGAGCACCCGAGCTTCAAATCTTCACACAAACTTTGAAGAGATGCATTAAAATGTAGCTCCTGAAATGTACCAGAGACGATAACCCCATTTTATTTTGTTTAGACTTACTCCCAGTGCCATGTGCGAGTGAGAGCAGGAATAAGAGGGTAGATCAGCTGGATGTGTGGCTGGGGAAATGGTGTACCAGAGAAAGGTTTAGATTCTTCAGGCACTGGGACTGTTTCTGGGTGGGTCCTATACCAGCCTGACCGGTTACCCCTGGGCAGAGCTGAGACAAATCTGATGGGGGCTTTTGCAGTTCCATTGGTGAGGTTTTACCTAGTCTGGCAGGGGGTTGGGAACTAAAGTGTCGGCTTAGATGGGTCAGATTCGGGTCAGGGAATGGGAGGTAGAATATTAGTGATGTAGTCAGCAGCTCAGAAAGCCAAAGAAAAGGAGGATTAAACGAGGATTGAGTCCCTCTTCAGCCATCAGTCCTGACATCTCAGAAATGTGAGTCAACAAAATATGGAGCTGTATACATGTCTATGACTCTATGTGCTTCAGCAAAATGGTGGAAATCTACAATAAGAACATAAATTGTTGGACATCCTCAGCAAGTCTGTCAGCATCTGAAATGGTGACAGATGCAGGAAACATTGCAGCCTTGAAGAAGTGTTTAGATGATCACACCAAGATGTTACACGGAATGCCAGAACGTGGGACTAGAATAAATAGGCGCTTGATGACCAGCATGGATACAATGGGGATGGAAAGTTGATGTTTCGGGTCAGGACTATTCATCCAGACTGACAAACTGTCCTGACCAAAACATCAACTTTCCTGCCCCTCTGATGCTGCCTGACCTGCTGCACTTCCCCAGATCCACATTGTATAAACTCTGACTTCCAGCATCTGCAGCCCTTAACTATCTACACATCCCAGGACTCAGGCTGGTGACCCTCCTTTACTCTCTCTCAATAACCAGGCTAGCACCCCTTGGGAAAGGGGAACAAAGGTACACACAGTACCCCAGGTGTGGTCTCACCAAGGCCCTTCCAGAAAGGGATCCCTGCTCCGGTACTCGAATCCTCTCACTAGGAAGGTCACACATCATTTACATTCTCCACTGCTTCCCACTCCTGCCTGCTTCTGAAAAGAGGGAATCTCAGAGAAACACGGAATAAAATGGGGTCAGAGTCTCTGGTATAAAACTGTTGAACACAATGCCCCCATCTTCTCCATACCGGTCATCAAGCGAATGTGCCTGGTGTAATCATCTGAACACTTCTTCCAGGCTGCAATGTTTCCTGCATCTGTCACCATTTCAGATGCTGCCAGACCTGCTGAGGATCTCCAGCACTTTGTTTTCTCTGTTGTAGAGTACTGAAAGGGGGATTTGTAGTTGAGAAATTCACATTGAATTTCATGTTCAGTTTTGACAGTTACTGGATCCGTGCCGATCTGGATATCATTGGCCTTTTCATCTGGAAGGAAAGGTGTGCATTCTGCCCGTGAACGAATATTTCAAATGTCAGTGTGGCTGGAAAACAGTACTGAGACAGCGAATTCCATGTCCGCGTGGGGACTGTGGAGAGAAATTTCATTTGGTTTTTGAAAGTCTAAAAAATCATGGCACATTTCCCAGGAACAGTTAAGCCCCAGATTGGTTTTGTATGAGGACAATTAACCATGAAACCAGAAAGACAAAAGGATTCCTGCATCATGGAAAAAGCTATGAAAATGGGATTGTTGTAACGGAGTGAATTATCGATCATGGATTGTAATCCATTGGCGTTGTCACGTCGATTCCAGCACCGTGGGGAAACACGGGAAATGTGATGGATGCAGTGTAGGTTTCAGTTATTAAACTGGAAAAGGTACAGAAGAAATTTACAAGGATGATGCCAGGTCTCAGGGGTCTGGGTTACAGAGAGAGGTTGGACAAGCGAGGACCTTTTGGTTTATAGCAGAGGAAACCGAGGGGGAATATATTAAAGAAGTGTATAAGATCATGAGAGGCATGGGTAAGGAGAGGCAGCATCAGGTAACCCCCCGCCTGTCCGATGTGCCACTCCCATTCTTATACCTTTGTGGTAATGCACTCAGTCTTTTTCCCAGGGAACTAAGGACTGGAGGGTATCAATTTAAGGTTAGAGGAGAAAGACTAAAAGGGAACCTGAGGGGCAACTGTTCTACACAGAGGGCGGTATGTATATGGAATGAACTGCCAGTGGAAGTGGTTGAGGCAGGTCTGTTAACAACATCTAAAGGGCATTTGGACAAATACATGGATAGGAAAGGGTCAGAAGCAGATGGGTCAAGTGCATGGAAATAGGGTTAGCATGGATGGGCATTCTGATCGGCATGGGCCAGTTTGGGCCAAAGTGCCTGTCTCTGCTGTAGGATTCTATGACTAAGTGCATTTGCTATTTCTCCCCCTAACTCTGTTGGTATCTTGGGATGTATTCCATCAGGGCAAAGAGACTTTTTTTTTAGATTACTTACAGTGTGGAAACAGGCCCTTCGGCCCAACAAGTCCACACCGACCCGCCGAAGCGTAACCCACCCATACCCCTACATTTACCCCTTTACCTAACACTGCGGGCAATTTAGCATGGCTAATTCACCTGACTTGCACATCTTTGGAGTGTGGGAGGAAACCGGAGCACCCGGAGGAAACCCACGCAGACACGGGGAGAACGTGCAAACTCCACACAGTCAGTCGCCTGAGGCGGGAATTGAACCCGGGTCTCTGGCGCTGCGAGGCAGCAGTGCTAACCACCGTGCCACCCACTTGTCTACCTTTAGCTCCATTAGCTTGCCCAGTTCTAACTCTTTCATGATAACTGTTGTTTCTACTTCCTCACCTTCCTCAGTCTCCTTATCAATTCCTGGATTGGTCTTCGTATCCTCCACTGTGAAGACTGACTGCTGTGTCCTCATATTCCTGAACCCTGCTGGGTAGGAATAACTAGGTACAGAACTCTGAGAGGTCTTCTTTGAGTCTTTATTGATGAGACATGGTAGTTACCATGTGGGCGGCACGGTGGCACAGTGGTTAGCACTGCTGCCTCACAGCGCCAGAGACCCGGGTTCAGTTCCCGCCTCAGGCGACTGACTGTGTGGAGTTTGCACGTTCTCCCCGTGTCTGCGTGGGTTTCCTCCGGGTGCTCCGGTTTCCTCCCACAGACCAAAAGATGTGCAGGGTCAGGTGAATTGGCCATGCTAAATTGCCCGTAGTGTTAGGTAAGGGGTAAATGTAGGGGTATGGGTGGGTTTCGCTTCGGCGGGTCGGTGTGGACTTGTTGGGCCGAAGGGCCTGTTTCCACACTGTAATGTAATCTTACCTGGATATTTTACGTGCAAAACACCTCCAGGCAGCATCAGGTAACGCCCCGCCTGTCCGATGTGCCACTCCCATTCGTATACCTTTGTGGTTTGTGACTTTGAATAGAGACTATCTCTCAGGATTATCTCCATGGCAACAGCAGTTAAAAAGTCTAGTTCAGTTCAGCACTTTGTGGTTAAACCACACACCCCTCCCCCCACGCCCCTTTGGCACCCTCAAGTACCTGACATGCACTTCAGTTTCAGTGGGGCTGTCTATCAGGATTCTGATGTGGAGGAGCCGGGGTTGGGGTGGGATGGACAAAGTTAAAAACTACACAACACCAGGTTATAGTCCAACAGGTTTATTTGGAAATACAAGTTTTTGGAGTGTGCTGTGATTTTTAACTTGATCAGGATTATCTCTATGGTAACAGTTAAGTGCTCCAACAATTACAGTGGCCATATGTTCCCCACACAATAGGTTCCCCTCCAGCAGTGTAAACTGCTATTCTGTCCCTGGAGATAGCTACTCATTACATTTTATCCCGAATCCCATCAAGCTTTCTGTTGATCTTTGAAGTTTTTCTAATCTCCTGGTTTCTCCTTGGTTTTTACCAATTTGTATGCCTTCTATTTCAATTTGACAGACTCCATTATTTCCTTAGCCACCCATGGCAGATTACTCCTTTTCCGACAGTCCTTCCTTTTCACTGATATATGTTTTTACTGAGCACTTTGAAAAATTGCTTTGATATTCCTCCACTGTCTGTCAACTGTCCCACCCTAAAGTCTTTGCTTCCAGTCTATATTAGCCAACTCCTGCCTCATCCTATTGTAGTCTCCTTTGTTTAAGCACAGGATCTTGGGATTGGATTTAATCTTCCCACTTTCCATCTGTGTTCTAAATTCAACCAGACTTCTCAGGTCTTTTATCAGATTACGAGGTGAGGCGGTGTTTTGGTTTCATTGTCAAAGTTGAAACTTTATTGCTGGAACAGCACAGCAGGTCAGGCAGCATCCAGGGAACAGGAGATTCGACGTTTCGGGCACAGGCCCTTCTTCAGGAATGAGCAGAGAGTGTTCAGCAGGAGAAGATAAAAGGTAGGGAGGAGGGACTTGGAGGAGGGGCGTTGGAAATTTGATAGGTGGAAAGAGGTCAAGGTGAGGGTGATAGGTCGGAGTAGGATGGAGGCGGAGAGGTCAAGAAGAAGACTGCAGGTCGGGAAGGCGGTGCCGGGCTGGAGGGATCCGGCTGAGACAAGGTGGGGGGAGGGGGGATGAAGAAACTGGTGAAGTCCAAGTTCATCCCCTGCGGTTGGAGGGTTCCCAGTCGGAAGATAAGACGCTCCTCCTCCGACCGTCGGGTTGTTGTGGTTTGGCGGTGGATGAGTCCAATGACCTGCATATCCTCGGTGGAGTGGGAGGGGGAGTTGAAATGCTGTGCTACAGGTTGGTTGGGTTGGTTCGTCTGGGTGGCCCAGAGGTGCTCTCTGAGATAACTCATTGTCAAAGACCTTGGCTTTGTAGTAAAGTATAGGATAGATATTCCCAACGGAGAATTCTGGACGCTGTGAATGTCCTACACAGTCGAAAACCGTAAATCACTGTCTCCCCTCAGTGTAAAATTGCAAAATCATTATCTCCTACTCGCTTCCTCACTATCTAAGTTTGGAACGCTAATCCACCTGAGTATCCTGCATTTTGTGAAGGTGGTGAGTTTTGGGTTCAGCTTTCCAGTTATTACCGTAAGAAGATAAGCCCTGGGCACAGGAGAGGCAATGCAGCCCTTCGAACCAGCTCCACCATTTAATACAATGATGACTGAGCTCAACTCGCTCTCAGCTGGATTTTCCCGCCTGCCCTCTCTCACCCTTCAACTCATTGCAAATGAAACATCTGTATCTCTTCAGTAAATTTGCTCATTGCCCAGGCATCCACCGCATTTTGAATAGGGAATTCCACAGATTCAGAACGCATTGAGATAAGTACATTCTTCTTCATGAGAATAGAATAGAGTCCCTATAGTGCAGAAACAGGGTAATCATCCATCGAGTCCACACCAACCCTATAGTGAGCATCCCATTTAGACCCATCCATTCCCTGTAACCCTTCTTTCCTGTTGTTAATTGTCTAACTGGCACATGCGTGGACCCTGTGGGCAATTTAGTATGGCCAATCCATCAAACCTGCACATCTTTGGACTGTGGAAAGAAACCGGAGCACCCAGAGGAAACCCACGCAGACATAGGGAGAATGTGTAAACTCCACACAGTCGCCTAAGGCTAGAATCAAACCCGGCTCTCTGACGCTGTGAGGCAGCAGTGCTAGCCACTGAGCCACCTCTCTTAAACTTTGCTGCCCCTTATTAACCTCCCCACCCCCCAATTGGCTGAATGTATATTCCTTACGTCAGAACTCAGGTTGTCTAAGCAGATGTCTCAGTAAAACCCAGTGACAGCCCACATGTCCTGCGTGTCTGAATGGGGATCCAACACCCTCTAGCCCACAATTTTCATTCACTTTCCAGAGGCTTCATGGGGACAACAACTCCCACAATCCCTGAGGCAGGGACCACACGTGTGGGGAAACCTGGCATTGTACATGTACAGAATATGGGCGTGTTCTGGAGCATTTGTTTTGGGTAACTAGCAGAAAGCATTTCACACTGATTGGCTGGAGAAGGGACGCATCTACTTATAGTATTGATCGGTTTGGGGGGGGGGTCAATGTGCCATCACACCCACGTGGAACCAAGTTCCATCCCCAACTTGTTGTAACGCTGCAAATCGACCTATGGGGAACGAAGAAGGATCTGACCCATTCCCTCAGACTGAAGGTTCCTCTTCTGTCCAGGATCAGCCACCTCCCTTTCTGTTTCCTATTGTTCCATTCTGCTGTTACATTATTGACTTGCAGCAACTGAAGGGAAAGGAAGTGAACCCAGAAAGGGTGCAGCATCTAACCAGGGACGGGAAGTGGTGGCATGGATCTGTTTATCAGCAACTCCATGAGAATGTGGAGGGTGTACATTAGGGGGTAGCAGAGGCAGAATGGTGGGAGAGAGTAAGTGGGCTGGAGGGTTACAGCTTTGGGGGAAGAAAGGGGAAAAATATTCCAGAGAAATTAGAATTGTCTGTTCTGAATTTCTAATCTGTACATATTCCTTTATACAGGGTGCTAAATGGTGAAGATTTGCAGACTGAAATCTCAAAATCATGTGCAGATCGTGATTAAGTTAACCAGCATTTGAAGAACCAAAGATAGAGACTCACTCGGCCAAAATCCTGCAACACTCTCCCTCCCAGTATTGTGGGTCTCTCTGCACCAAATGGACTGTGAATGGTTCAAGACAGCAGCTCACTACCATCTTCACACGGGTAACTAGAGATGGGGTTTAAATGCTGGCTGAGCCAGTGATGCCCATATCCTGGAAATGGTTTCTATCTCTAGTTGCTGAAACGCGGTTGATGTTCCTGCAGGATGATGAGGGATGCTGAGTGCACCCTCCAGGAGGCAGCACCATCACATTACCCCTGTCTACACCCACACAGTAACACAGCAACGTCACTGAAACAAAAGGCAGTGAAACCAAAGGAGGACTTCGCTGAATTTACCTCGAAGAACTATATCTAAGGGGATTGGAACACAGCAGGAACAGGTGACTGAGCTGGATGGTCAGCTGGTTCCCATTGGTTGGTGGAGCAGGATTGAAAAGCCGAATAGCTGCTTCCTGCTATCTCCCAGGTATGTATATAGCCATGGAGCCCAAGTAGGAAGAAGTAGGCAGGGCAGGGATTCTCCATGAGATTGCATCAGTTTTCAGTGAGGGAAGGTTTGATGGATTTTATTTAATATTTGTCTTTTACATTTAAAAAAAAATAAATTTGCAAACCTTGTATTCAGGTTTATCCCAGAATAAAAGTAAAAGAATCGAAACGATCTGAATATAACAGTTTTTGAAATTTCAAACGCCCTGTAAAACAAAATCCTGTCTATTCCCGGAAACCATCACTTCCCAGTTACTCAAACTCCAGGGAAATATTCCCTCCCTGACTGAACCTTTGGTTTGATTTAACTGCTTTTCAGTTCTTGTTCTGTGAGCTGTGAAGCGTTCTTTTTCGCCCCCCCCCCCCATTTCTCCGACCCAGAAATTATCTCACACAGCTGTGCAACCTTCCCACCATCAACATCATCATTACTCCATTTTGCTTTTTGTTACCAGCAGTAAGCTACCCGTGTAACCAATTGAATATTTCCAAACAAGACCCCTTACAGGCAAAGCAAACCATTACAAGTGACAAAGTGAGAAGGGACTAAATCAAGGTAGAGTTGTAGGGAGGGGGCAGCGACAGAGATAAAGCACGTATCCCGTGCGGTGCCCACCTCTGTCTAAAGGCATTGAGAGCATTGATACACACCACATGCTCCTTCTCCAGGGACACCCTGCTGTGTAGCGTTTATCCTCAATCATAGAATAAAATCCCTACAGTGTGGAAGGAGAGCATTGGCCCATCAAATCCCTGTAATACTGCATTTCGCATGGCTGATCCACCTAGTCTACACATTCCTGGACACCATGGGCAATGTAGCACGACTGATCCACCTAACCTGCACATCTTTTGACTGTGGGAGGAAACAGAGGACCCACACTATCGTGGGCAGAATGTGGAAACTCCACACAGGCCGTTGACCAAGGCTGGCCTCTGACCTTGTACCTGGTGCTTTGAAGCCGAGTTGCTTCAATCCCAATATAAATCAAAACAGATAATTCCTGCTCATTGTCACATTGCTGTTTGTGTAGCCTTGTGCTCAGAGAGACATCCTGAGGTTCAGAAATGGGATTATAAATTCAGTCAACTCCAGCCCAGTTAATGTGGCTAACACCAACAACAACATCAATATTCCAACAGTGTCATCATATACAAGGTCCGGTCCTGACTCTGATTAAGAGTAACTGCAGAATCAGAGTCCTGCAGTGATGTGTGAACTCTACCCCACACGGAGCAGAGGGATGACCACTTCCCTGTGTGCACTCACTGGTCTCTCAGTCATGTTGAAGATGCAGCAAATCCCTTGTCACACTGAGAGGTAAACAACTCCTACCCAGTATGAACCCTCTGGTGTATCAGCAGGAGGGATGAATCACTGAAACCCTTTTCACACACTGAGCATCTGAATGGTCTTTCCCCAGATTGGGCTCACTGGGGTCTCAGCAGATCAGAAGACTGGCCGAATCCTTTCCCACACGTGGAGCAGGTGAATGGCCTCTCCCCGGTGGGAACGCACTGATGTCTCTGCAGGAGAGAGATTTGAATGAATCCTTTCTAACACATGGAGAAGGTGAAGAGTCTAAATCCTCTGTGCCCTCTCTGGTGCCTCAGCAGATTGCAAGAGTGAGTAAATCCCTTCCCATACATGGGTCAGGTGACCAGCCTCTTCCCAGTGTGACTGTGTCAGTGAGTGTCCCACTGGGAGGGGTAAGTGAATTCCTTCCCACAGTCCCCACAACCTCACCCTGGTCCCGTCATAATGGTGTCTTCCCAGATCACATGACCAGTTAAATCCTCAACCACATGCACAACACGAATGGTTTCTCTGGGCTGGGAATGCTGCTTTCCCCTTCCATATTATGTATAATGTTCGGGACCTGCGAAACTGGGTGCGTTAAATGTGATGTTAAAGCTGAGTTTCCCATCTGTGAACTCTCTCTCTGTAAAACAAGTTTATCTCCTTCATTACTACAGCTCCCAACACCAGCTCTCCCTTTAGTTCTCCTGAAATTCTAAATTTGGACTAATGCAATAATGTGGCTTTCTCTCACTTGTTTCTGAAAGTAAATTAGGATGATTTTGAATAACTGGACTTTACTAGCCAAACTCGTTCCTACTCTATCATATACGACTTTTAACCCATGGGAAATGTGTTACCAGCTTTGATAACCGTTATAATGCTCTGACCACTTCTATGGAGTCGGTATAAGTTGATTCTAACAATTATCAATAGATTGTATCTAAACAGGATGCCCACACAACAGTAGGCGCTCTGACACTCAATGCCTGTAAGTTATTTTTCTTAAAGCCCCACATGTGTCTGGCAATCTGGCAATACAATTGAAGATAGTTTATATAGTAACCTTACAGTCTTAGTTGCCAATTCCAATCCATGAAGCAGTCAGTAACATTCCCCAGTGAATTGAATTCTATTAGCAGCTTTCTCCTGTCAGGAGAGATTGAGGAGCATGAAGCTGTCTTCTCTGGAGGACTGAAATATGAAACACTTGAAATGAACAAAATTCTTCAAGAGCTCAATAGGATAGATATAGGACGATGTGCACCCTGGCTGATATGTCTTGAATGAAATAAGCACTAACTGCGGTGTCTTTACCCAGCATCCCCTTTAGCTGCATAAATGTTCAAGATTTATTTGCTGCTCTAATTCCACTCTCTTATTGAATCCCATTTGTAATGTTGGTTGCCGTGCAAATTGGTAACATTTGATTCAATCTATCCTGAAACCTCTCTGTATCTGTGTCTCGCTTTTGTTCACCAAGACCCTCATTCAGTCTGACCTCTTTACAAACCCTGCCCTGATATTTCCCTCGAGGGCTCAGAAATTAAATGTCCACAGAATTGTTACTGCACAAAAAGAGGCTGATTGGCTCATCAGCTCTCCAAAGGATCACCTCACCGAATGCTATTCTTCTACCTTTACCCCATAAACCTTCCCATTCGTCCTCTTCCAATAACTGTTCTGTTCAATTCTATTCTCTTCATTATACCTGGCTCCAATTGTACTCTTTGGCAGTGCATTCCTGACCATAAACTTTCTCTGCATGAAAACACTTTGTATCATGTTACATGTGCTTCTTTTGTCAATCCCTTGACATCGGTGCCTCCTCATTATTGATTCTTTCATGAAAGAGAGCAGTTTCTCCTGGTCTACTCTCAATAGATCCCTTTTGGAGGTATCTTTACCCAGTATCCCTCGGGATGGTGAATATCATCTCTCGCGGTCACAGGAGACCAGTGCGAGACTGTTGCTTTCACTGTGCGGCTGGGTTCAGGACACCATCCAGCCTCACTGTACTCCAGCGAATACACACTGGGGAGAGACCATTCACTTGCTCTGAGTATCGGAAGCAATTCGCTCAGATATCCAGCTTGGTGAAACACCGGCAAATTCACAAGTAACCACAGCGATTGGATTTATTTTGTTTGTTCATGGGATCACGGCATCACTTGCTGGGGCAGCATTTGTCATCCATTCTGACTGCCCAGAAGATGGTCCAGGGTCAACCCCATTATTCAGGGTCTGGATTCACATGTAGGCTGGTCAAGGTCAGAATTAACACAGTTTCCGAGACCAGTGACATGAAGAGTTGATTTCTGGCCTATTATTTATGTGATGATAATGAATCATTTTTGCAGTTGAATTAAAAGTGAAAGACCAAAATGTGTTTTATTCTGATTGAGCACGTCCTCCTGTTTTCTCAGTTGTTATTGACAGTCTCATCCCCCTCGCACCAGAACCTGTTCCAGAGAGTGTTACAGAAAAGGCAGAATGGTCAGCTGCAGCTGGTCACCTGACCCGTCACTGGTCCCGAAAGGTTCACTCTCCACAGATGCTGCCAGATCTGCTGAATTTTTTTTTTTAATTTCTGATTTCCCAGCATTTGCAGATGGTTAGTTTTTCAATATTCATCTTGTCTGTTGCAGAGGAGTTTATTGATGAATTTAGAGAGTTTTGAATGGCAGAGCAGGGTTGAGGGGCTGAATGTCCACCTCCCCTTCCAGTGAAAGTTGTCCATCTGCAGCTTGTGTCAACATTTCCCCTCGCTGCTCACTTCACATCCATGTCTAACACACTGTTACTGACTGAGCAAACCTCCTGTGTTTGAGCTTAAACCTGCTAATGTTCAGTGTGCCTCTCCTGCCACCCAGGTTTAACTCTCATCATGGAATGTTGTCCCGTATTACTGCGGGAATGCCCACAATGGACTCAGCCTGGAGTCTGTATCCCATGGGATCCACAAACCCGGTTTATTTCCTCCTTCCTCTTTCATTCTGGCTATTGAACTCTCGGTTTCAATCCAATCTCCTGTCATGCTCTTCAACATGCCCATGTGGGTGGACTAGAGGAAGCTGGGATTTAATGATAGGAAGTGGGGATTAGGCGGAAGTACGAGGAGCGGTGACAGCAAAGACAGTACTCATTGTAACGGCAGAGTTTCTCCATGACCCAGTGAGTGGTGAGGCACCTGAGTTTGTGGGGGAGACAGATTCAATCAGGGATTTGGTAAGACACTCAGACATTGACCTGTCCATCTGATTGTTAACTCAGACAGAAAGAAAGATGCACATTTAGATAGCACCTTTGATGACCTGGGGCAATAAAACATGCTTCCATCCCAATGATTTCAACCACAAATCTCTGAAAACACAGGCACAAAGATTAGATTAGATTAGATTACAGTGTGGAAACAGGCCCTTCGGCCCAACAAAGCCACACCGACCCGCCGAAGCGAAACCCACCCATACCCCTACATTTACCCCTTACCTAACACGACGGACAATTTAGCATAGCCAATTCACCTGACCCTGCACATCTTTCTTGTACCAGGTTGTCTCTCAGTCTCCTCTTGAGAAAAGAGTTTTAAGCTGTTTAGCCTTTCCTGGTGATTATAACCTCTGTGTTCCTCTAAGATTTGTGACTGAACCTTTATTTTACTGTTCCTTGTGAGTGATGCCAGCAGCAGAAACAGTTCCTGACCTGTGCGGGTTTCGATTGGAGTATTTGTATTTAAAAAATCATTCTCACCCTCACGTACAGTGTGAAATTGCTGTAAAACAGAAGGAAAGGATTGAGTGAGAACCCACAGAAACACAAAGGCAGCGTGTGTACCTGAGCTGAATGAACCTGGCATGAGGAAAACGTGACAACAATCACAACTAGTTAGAGTCACAGAATCCCGTAGGTGCAGAAAGAGGCTATTCGATCCATCGAGCCTGCAATGAACTGCTCTCCCACCCTACCTCCATAACCTCTCATTTACCATGGCTAACCCAACCCGCTAAACCTGCACACTACAGGCCATGTTAGCACAGCCAATAGAG